>NW_023270763.1:1434359-1569116 GCF_011800145.1 Mirounga leonina
CGTGGGGTGAATGGGGCAGTGAACCTGGGGTGAACCGGGGGGTGAACCGTGGGGTGAACAGTGGGGTGAACAGCGGGGTGAACCATGGGGTGAACCGTGGGGTGAACGGCAGGGTGAACTGGGGGGTAAACTGGGGGGTCCACCCGCACCATAGCAGCTGAGGGGCTGGCAGGGCCTCACAGACCTTGTTTCCTAGCCACTGGTCCCGGGAAAGGGCCGGGGTTGGGGGCTCCCCGTGGCTGTGCTCAGCCGACCCTGGAGCCTGCCCAGCAGGGACCCTCGCCACAGGGCTGAGGGGGAAGCGCACGATGCGCTGTCAGGCGTGGTTCCAGCCCTCCCTGGAGCGGCCAGAAACTCGGAGGGCGATGTGCACGTGCCCCGGCAAGTGGTCCACACAACTGTCGACCCAGTTTTGGTTAATTAGCCACAAAGGCTCGTCTCCCACAGTTGCTTTCACCAAACGAAATGGTGGGGGCGGGAAGCTTTGATCTTGATGTACGAAATATCACTGATAAAGCCTTTATTTAAACCTTAAAGATAAATAGAAAGGAATCCACCCAAAGCGTGACAGCCCATGCAAATGAGCGCAGCCAACAGCAGGCCGGGGCCTGGACGGCACGCCCGCATCCCTCACACGCTGCCGCCTCCCCGCTGACCCCTGGGTCCCCATCCCCGCCTGGCCCACCGCCAGAGCCCCCCATGGACACGGGTTCTCGCAGCACCTCTGCCTTGCTTTGGCAGCCCCACGCTGCTGACGTGATTTTATGCGAACGACGTCCCCCTAACCCCCGTTACGCTGTAACATTCAGGAAGACAGACAAGATGTGCCCCTGCTCACCCTGCTTCGTCCTCATGCTCAGCCCGGGGGACGCCCACAGCACACACTCGCATCTGAACAAGTCGGAGGATAACAAACGGGCGACTGCGGAACCGGGGGGGTCCCGAGGCCAAGGTCCTGACACGAGAGAGGCTCCGGAAACGACGGGAGAAACCTGGAACCCAGAGGGGGCCACTGCCTGCACCCACACACTTCCCGTGGGGAAGTCCATGGCCGACGCATCGTATCGCTCCCGGTTCTCACAACCCGCAAAGGAGGGCTGCCCGCCCAGCACAGACGAGCAAACAGCCCCAGAGGGGGACACAGGGCCTGACGAGCTCACGCCCCAACCCCTAGCCACGTCACCAAGCAGCAGGGTGCTCACCCACCCCGCCGAAGCTCCTGAGGATGGGAAAGCGGGCGCCCTGTGCCTGGCCGGCAGCAGGCGCTCAGAGCACCCCAGAACCCAGGCTGCTTGGCCTGCACTCACTTTGCACCCAGAGATTCTGGGGAGACGCCATCTACCTGCCCATCGGCCACTTTCCAGTAACAAACTGAAACAACAGGGCCAACTGGGGGAGCCAAGGGGAGCTGGGAGTAGGCCCTCAGAGCTCCACCGAGGTGTCCCTGAAAACCTCCTCCTTCAGGACCTGCTACCTCTCCCGGCCCAGGAGGTGGGCGGCATGCTGCGTCAGGACAGGGTCAGGAGGATCGGGAAAGCCTCTGGGGAAACAGGCGTGTTCTGGGCAGGCCGGACACACGGACTGAAGGTGGCCTGGCTGACATTCGGGACGCGCCCTGTGAGCAGCTCTCTTCTGAAATAGGGCCGTTTGTGCTGCCCCCGCACCGGCAGCTGAACCCGGCACACCCCTCAGTGCTGGGGGCGCAGAGCCTAGTGTCCATGCAGAGGACTCCGAGTGGACGGAGCATGATTCGGAAAGGCAGGCCCGGAGGCCGCAGGTGCTGACGTACCTGAGCGAGCTTGCCTCCTCCCTGGACAGCGGGAAGCTCTGCTCGGCGGTGCTGGACTGAGACTGTAGCATCTTCACCTCCATCTCCAGCTGCGAGAAAGCACAAGCAGGTGAGCGGGAGGTGCTGCGGCCGCCCCGCCCCACCCGCCCCACCCGCCCCCACGGGCCCCGAGACCGGAGATCCTGCACCCGGCTCCCAGGGGGAGGGGGTGACACTGGGGGCAGAGCCGCCGTCTCCTGGGCTACCCTGTGCCCCGGGGACCCGGGGCGGCCAGACCTCACAGCCCGCCAGACACAACATCCCTCTCGGCGCCCACCCCTGGGGCGGCAGCAGACACACTGACTCTGGGGCATGCTGACGGGAAACATCAAAATCTGGGGAAAGGGGGTCCCAGCAGCTGGAAAAAACACAGTCCAAGTTTACCAATGCTTTGATCTGCTTTAAGAGTCATGGTATCTTATTTATTTGCTGCTTTGAATTCCCTGCAGAATGACAGGTGACGCAGACTGCCTGGAAGGGAATGGGGACTGGAGATGCACAAAAGCCGGAGAAGGAGCAGGGAGGGAATTCCCGCCTGTGGTCCAGGTGCAGGAACAGGGCCAGCGGCGGGGGCCTGCACGGGAGCGAGCCTACAGTCTGCGTACAGCCCCCAGAACTCCTGCTCCCTGAGAGCACGCCTCCTCCCCGACCCCAGCTCCTTGCTCAGGACGCCAGGGCTGTTCCTCGGGGCCCTGTCTCGCACACGTGGCTCTGTACCCGTCAGTCTGACCGCGGTCAGTCCTTCTGACCACTGTCCGCCCGGTTCTTGCGCCAGAACAGATGCTCGGTGACCGACCGAGCAACAAGACAGGAAAGCAGGGGGGCGGTGGGCCCTCACGTGCACCCAGGATGGTCTGCTCTGGCGCAGACATGGGTTTCGAGGCTCCTGTGGGAATCTCAGATGGTGGGGGCTCTGAGTGCCCCCGAGTTCACAGCGTTCAGAGAACAGGAAGGCCGGCAGAGGTGGCAGGGGGGCCTTCGTCGTTCACAAGGCTTTCCCGCCGATGCAGCCCCGTGGGTGGCGGGCTCACCACCAAGAACGCGGACCTGTCAGCCTTCGCCACTCATCACACAAGACCCGGTCTGCGGGGCGGACATCCCCGAGGGGCTCTGACAAGTCAGTGCTCGTTAGAAATGACCTTAGTCGGCTGCAGAAAGAAGCACGGGTATGAGCTGACCGGTGTCTCAAGCTCCAGGGCCCCACAGAAGCCCCTGAACGGGACAACGGCCATGACAGCCTGCTGAGTGCTGCAGGGGGAGCTGACGGGGTGGGGGCGCAGGGCAGACACGGGTCTCCCTACCTCATCAGGGGGTGGCCTGCACATAGCTCCCGCAGCGGCCCCTCCCCGCAGCCGCCTGTCCTGATGCCCCAAAGGGAGGCCACTCGACCTCCCCACCCGACGGTGCACGCCAGGGGACAGGTGATTTCAGGAAGAGACCTCCCGCCACACCCACCCAAAGGTACAGGCTGGGAATGACGTGTCCAGTCCGCGTCTGCGGACCCGCCTCACTACCCTCTGGGCTGCACGGCTGAAACCCCTGCCCCTTCACCGGGGTGGCCGAGAGCTCCCAGTCCTGCACCAGCACGTGGACGATGCCGCTGTCCTGAGCTGGGCACCAACAGCGTCTGTGGGAAGGGTGCTGACAGATCAGCGCGGCCCGGGGCTGAGGGAGCAGAGTGTGTCTCCACGTATCTGCCTTCCTGGGCCTGAAGGAGCAGCCTTCTCGAAAACATCCTCTCTAGGCTGTTCCTGGAAACGTCCCCCTGGGGCAGCTCGTTTAGGAATTCTTGGGCCCGAGGCATCCAGTCTGTATGAAACCCTGATACTAATCATCGAGGTCACAATCGTGGGTGACCCCAATCCTGCTGGTCGTGGAGAGCAAGCTCGAGTGGGAGTGGCCTGCGCAAAGTCCCCAGAGGAAAGGAGGGAGTCAGAGTCCCGGCACATGCCCGCCAGTGCCCACTGGCCACAGTACCCCTGCACAGGGCAGGCACGAAGTGACCCCACCATGGCGCCACGACGTGGAGCAAAGCCTGCTCATACTCACGGAGAAGCGGCGTCCACCATGTCCGGGGCCCTTCCTGCTCCTCCCACACATACACCTCCCTGAACTGGCCAGGCTCCCCACTCCTTTCTGACACCGCCCAGATGCTTATGCAGGAGCTGGTGGTCCCTGTGTCCTCTTCATGGCCACAGCCAAACAGGCCAGTGGGCACACGGACCTCGCTGGACCAGGCCGACTCTCCTGGAAGGACACAGAACCAGCCCGAGCGCAGTCTGGGCTGATCCCTCTCCACGTCCTGAGCAGAGCAGGCTGCACACCTCACAGCTCCGAGTGCTCGTGCAGCAAAGCCGGTCTGTGGAGCCGCAAGACAGGATGCTCTGCAGGGACGTCACGGTCCCGGCCCAGGCCTGCTCCCCTCCCGCCGCGTGCCGTGAACGCTGTGCAGCCCCAGGACCCGAGGGTCAGATGTGGGACACAATGCGTACACACCCCAGAGGCCTTGGCAAAAGCACCCTGGTCACCCCGGCGCTAGCTGCAGCCACCGGGAGCCGTCCAGCCGTGAGGCTCCAGGACGGTCTGTGCTTCCGCCCGCAAATAGGAATCGGCTCGTCCCCTAACTTAGCTCTTCACTTACTGTTAGAAAAACGGTAAGACAGCCTCACCCTGTTTGGTACTCTGGTTTTCTCACTTAATCTATTCTGGAGAGATTTCCAAACCAGTGCGGAGACAGCCTCCTGGGTCATGTCTGTGGCCCCGTGAACTCCCACCTCTCGCCGACCCGTCTCCAGGGACAAAGGTTTGCGCCGCTTCCCACCCGACAGCATGAAGTCAACGCCGTGGCGAGGCCGCTCTTGCATGCGCTGGTCTCCCTGCCGGCCCCCGACGTCCCCATACGAGGATCCCGAGGCGCGACATCCCCTTGCCATCCGTCACCAAGTTCTGCGTCTGCCTCTGACTTCCTCCTCCATCCGCCATCCTGTCCGCGACAGTTCCAGGGTCCTTCCTCTCTCCCACCCATCCCTGCCCTCAAGCACCTCAACAAAACAAAAACCGAAACCTTTTCAGAAAACACTGGGATTGGGCTAAGTGCTCGGACCGGGGAGTCAGCGTGTGAGCACGCGGCCGCCTGTCCGGCTCACGGGGGCGCCTCAGCCTCGCGCTCGCGTTCGCACCGGGCATGGCCGGCGGGGGCTTCTGTGTACCCCGCTCTGCTGCTCTTGCACGTGGCTGCGCTTTCTCTCTCGTCGGTATCTGTGCGTGCAGGCCTCAGCCCTCCTGCCCCGACCCGTGCCCGCCGCTCGGGCGGCTGCAGCGGCTCTCAGCCGGCGGGCTCGGCGCAGTCACGTCCGCCGCGAGAGCGAAGGCCCGCTGCCCCGGGGCCTGGGGCTGCCGCCCACTCCAGGAGCCCCGGACGTCCCGAGCGGTCTGTGGTGTCCCTGGAGCGCAAGTTCGTAGCGTCCTATTTACAGCATGTCAGTTTGGGGCTGAAGTAGACACACTCTATTATGCTGAGAAATCATCCATATGTTCACGTTTTATTAAGACTAACGTTGGGTTTTTGTCCAACGCCTTTCAGCAAATACGGAGCACTTGCCCCACAAACAATCCAGGAGCCCAGCGCGGGGGAAACCGTGGGGCGCGGCTGGGTTGCGGGCTCCGCGCCCGACCCGTGGGCAGCCCGAGCCCCTGCGCGCACGGTGCTCACCGCCCACAGCCTCCCCCCCCCGAGCTCCGGTCAGCGCGCACGGCACGCACGGGGTCCGTGTTCGGACGGCCTCACAGATTCCCCCCAAAACTGCCTCAGCCCGATGCGACTGGTTTCTGCTGCTTCTCTTGGGGGGAGGGCAGGGCGGCCACTGGGCAACACCTGGGTATTTAACCTCTAACGTTTCTATCACTTCCGGAGTCGCAGTATTCGTTTCATTCAGATTGTTACTTAAGTTGAGCTGTGGTACGACTCACGTCTATTCTTTTTAGATCTACTTACGCGTTTGCTCTATTCCCTACCGTCGAGGCGCGGCTCACGAGGGTCCAGTGCAGGAGCTCCAGCCCCGGGACCATGTGCGTGTCCACACCTGCAGGGTGCTGCGGAGCAAGACCCGCACGCCCTCCCTGCCAGAAACTCTGCTTCTCCTCAGCCCTCACGTGTGTGTGGGGGGGTGCGTCTACTCATTTTTCACTGGGACTGTGGGGGATTCATACATTGAACTGGCTTTATTTCGGGCACGGGCACTTGGATTTATTATTTCCACTGTTTTTCACTTTCTTATTAACTTCGGCTTTGATCTTTGCAAATTCCTACTTTTTGCTTGACTAGGGCTTATTTTGTTTCCCTTTCCTGAGTTCTCGAGCGGGGTCTTTAATCTATCTCTCTTCACGCTTTCCTGCTCAATAATATAAATATTTAATCTGCAATTTTTCTTCTCAACCCTGCCCTGCTTCCCACAGGCTCTGAGATGTGTTTTCTGGATTCTATGCACTTCCAGATAGCCTTTCTTCTTCGACCCAAGAAATGCTGAAGATGGAGATTTGGGTTCTGTTTCTTTCTTGCTTTGTTCATAATCTCAAATTCATCACGTGTCTGCATTAGTTCTACCTGTCTGAGCTCAGGAAGGTTTTCTGTATCATCAATATGCGGTGAATTCTGGTGAGCATTTCCTATGAGCGCTTTATGAAAAGAGTCTTCTTTAGTTTTGGGCTTGAGGGCTTTATCTAAAATGGACTGTTCCTTCCATCACTTATTCTTGGCCCACTCGAAATATCATGGGTCACAAACTCTCCTACTGCTGGCGTCCTCGAGGACTCCCCCGAATCTCTCCCCATCTCTGTGCTTTCTGAACATCAATGATCTACCTGTAGCCTGTTTATCTTGCTTACTTTTTTGCGTGAAATGAGTTTGCATCTTTTTGTCCTAATGGTTGCTTTTATAACTCTTCCCTTGACATAATACCTGCACTTCTCTGTTTTCGACAGTCCCTGTTCTCCTCCTCCACCGATGTGTGACCCTTCTTACTGTTCACTTTCGACAGCTAAATGTGCTCTCGCTACACGACGTTAACTTCAAATGTTTTAACCTTCAGCTACCACGGCGGGAACGCTGCCACTACCATGTCTGCTCCCGTCTGCTTCCTTCCGAGAACTTCCATTAAACACACGGACTCCGTGTTGCCCGAGCCCACAGCATCTGCCTGGTCCCATTTCCTGACCTCCACGCTGGCTTCAGTCTTCCAGGCCTGTGGGTTCGGCTCTGGCCGCCGCCCCTTGCAGACACGCACCCGGCCCTCAGGCCCACCAGCCCCAGCTCAGCCTCTGCTCCAGCCTCACGGACACCCCGGATTCGCGGCAAAATGTTCATAATTTTCGTCTGATCAATGTCAGGTTGTTAATTTTTTTTGTGAAAATGTTTTGATATTTGCTTTTCTATAAAACGTTTGGACCTTACAAAATTGTGTGATCTTGCCTTTATTACTCATTGGTGAAGGTGACTTTCATTCAATCCCGCTTGTGCAAAAGGGCACACTGCAGAAAGGACAGGGTGCCTTCTCTTCTTCCAAACCTGACCAGGTGGCTCTGAGTTCTCTCTGCGAGAGGGGAAGCTGCAAGCTCTCGTCTCCATCCCCCCCTGCGGCCGTACCCCCCGCCGGCAGGGCCGGTCCACGGAGCTGCTCCTTCAAGCCGTGTTCTCTCTGGGCTCGTCCCGCACACCCCTGCCACTGCCTCCGCTGAGGGCCAGCCCCCTCCCGTTTAGGGGCTTGGGTTTTAGCTGAAGTTCTGTTTGGCCCAAATTTAGGTTTGCCTTTTTTGGCTTTCATTCTTCTTGGTACTTTTGGACAATTTCCAGGAAAGAAGGAAGAAATGCTGACTTATGCTACAGTGTTCAAAGCCAAACAGGCCCTTTTAACTTGTAAGCTTGACTCATAACTAACAGGCTTTCTACTTCACCCTCTCCCGCCCCGCCGGAGCCTGACATCCCGAGCCTCCGAGGGCTACAGCCCACACGTCCGGAGGCCCACGAGGGACTGCCTCAGCCTGCCCTCGGAGAGCCCGCACCCTCCCGGCTCCCCAGCCCGGGGTGGTGGCCGGCACACAAGACACACGTATGTGCCTGCCAGTCAGTCCCCTGCCACCATTCAGATCCACCCCAAAGGCCACCTTCACACCAGTCCTCCCGAGCCGGGAGTGCCAGCCCCCATGCACTGTTCAACCCTGTGATTCCAGGACTTTTCTTCCCCACCAGCCTGGGAACTCCTGAAGGTGGGTATGCACCAGTCACCTCTTTACCAATTCCCAGCTCAGACATGGCACGCAGGAGGAGGTCCAGGCCCACAGGCAGGGGTCCAGAGCACACGGATGACCAGCACAAGCCCAGGCCTGGCACATCCCTCGCGTGTGTGGCCCAGCGCAGCACAGCCTTGGGGGTGGTGGACTGGCCAGGCCTGGACCAGGACAGCCTGGGGCAGGGAGTGGGGCCACGGTAAACACACAAGGAAGCACGCCATCCAGGGAGGAAAAAGACCTGGAATTTGTTTACCCACCAGACACCCAATTTCACAAAGTACTTAAACGGATTTACACTTAAAAGGAGGGAAACCAGTCAGGCTTTGAAAGGGCCTACTGGGGGAGGAATGGGAGCAGTGTTGCTGTGGGTGCTTCGGGAACAGCCGGGCACAGGGTGCACGGTCGTCCGTGGCCACAGCCTCTCCTCCGGGGCCCCTCTCCCAGGGGGGTTCACACCACGCTGTCCGGGAGCCCTGGGCTTGTTCACAAACAGGCTGACCCTCAATGTCCTCATCTATAAAGTGGGGGCAATACTTCTGTTCCTGAGGTCTGAGCAGGAAGTGAGAAGACAGAGAGGAAAATGCCCATCCAAGGGCCCAGCACACGCCAGAGCCAGGGCCCCTTCCCTGTAGTGCCACACGGCCACCCTTCTGGAGGGTGCCCAGGGCCCACCCGCGGCACCGCCCGCCTCCACCTGGAGGCCCGGCCCGGAGGCCCAGGCGAAGCCACGCTGCTAGGAGCTGGCCCTGGAAGAAGTGAAAATTGGAAATGCGTTAATACTGCAGTCTGCAACTACCTATTTCATACTTGGCTGAGAAAAATCTGTATTTGGAGTTGGTATTAAAAAAAAAAAGAACAGAGAACTAATTGGATTGCATCTTCTGAGAGACTTCCTAAATGACAAAACCACGAGGGCCGTTCCGTGAGCCGTTCTCAAACCCCGAGGGGAGGGCCCTCGGAGGGGCTGTCTGCAGACACAGCGCGTGGCCCAGGGCAGCGCCCGTGATGAGGACGAGGCCCACGCGCCACGCACACCCTGGACGAGGTCCTGGGCCCACCCCGGCCGGCGGGAGCCACTCCGCAGAGCTCCCTGCTTCACCTCCACACGTTGTCTCCCAGAGAGACACTGCTCTGCTTCTCCAGCCTCTGAAGTTAACACACAAATTTATATTCCTTTCTTGGGCTCGCTCTCCAAATTAACAGGCGTGATTACCAGCACTGCCTGCTCCAAACGAATCTAACACCCATGGAGCCCGGCTGCTGGCAGACGGTGCTCATATTCTGGGACGGGTGGGCGCTCCTGGGGACCCCCTCCGGGGAAGCCAGACGTGCCAGCCCCATCCACGGCCCCCTCGGAGGCTGCTTCTTGCTCCCTAGGCAAGCAGGCTGAGGCCAAGGAGGTAAACGTTCCTCCAAAGCCAAGGGCCGGCTGACACCCACCTGCCATTTTCATGCTGGACCTGGAGCTGAACACTCGTGGGGACCGGGAAGCAGTCCCCGAGGGGACTTCGCCTCCGGCCTGGCTGGAGGTCCGGCTGCCCGCTGCCCCCAGCTCCCCTGCCTCTGACGCCAACAGACACCAAGCCCGCCACTCACCGAGACGCCAAGGGCATGAACTGCCCGAGCACCTGACTGCTCCACTTTGGACTGCACGAGGAGGGACCTCTCAGCCCACACAAGACACTGGGAGCCAGCAGCCTCCAGCACACAGGCCTGCTGGGCAGGAAGATGGCTGAGTGCTACCATCTTGCCTTGTTTTTACGATCCTCACTTCACACCACGCGCACATGTCGCTAACTCAAACAGTAAGAAAACACTAAAAATATCCAGTTATTGGCTCAGAGCCCAGGCCAGCATCCACCAAGGGACAGGCCACCCAGTTGAGCCTCTATTCTCGATAACCAACCCCAGCCAGCGGCTCACGTGGCAGCACGTGCCCCGACCACGGGTCCTCACCAGGCCCTCCGGCTTTCCGCCGCAGCACCGACCTCCAGGCCCTCGTGGGGGCCGGGCGCACGAGCCTGGTGTGCGCCCAGTTGTTGACCGAACGCAGGTGTTGCCTCTGTGCCACTCTGGGTCCTGGCTCAAGATCGGGGGGGACAGGGCTCTGGACCCTGGCCCCAGACCACAGGGAAGGCACCGGTTCGAGGGGCCGCCGGGAACGTCCCGCAGTTTGGCAGACACGTGCCGACCGCAGAGAGCGCCGGGAACGGCTGCCCTCGGAGCTTCTGCTGGCGAACCCACAGCCAGGGTGTGGGGGGACTGGGCTCCCTGGAAGCCTCCCGGCTGCCTCCCAGGGGACTGTGCCTCCTCAGGGCCTGGTGCCCGCACGTCAGGGCGTCTTCGCAAAGGCCCCTGGAAGCCAGGCCCCGACCACAGTGTGGATCGAGCCCAGGAACTGGGGGTGACACAGCTTCAGGCACCCTCTCAACCAGGGGTCAGAACACCCGCAGTGGGAAGGCCCGGCAGGGAGCACCCACTGCTGCCTCAGGCAGCCACAGATGACAGGCGCCCAAATGGGTGCGGTCGCTTTGTTTTCAGTGTGTTACTTAGAGCCGGCGGTGGGCGGACGCGCTGAGCGCTGGTCTGCTGTCCCCACGCTGGACCACCCCCCGCTGATGAGGGAACGAGTCAGCGCGACAGAGGCCCAAGAGCCGAAGGGCGCACCACCTGCGGGACGCCAGCCCAACAGCCCCACAGCTGGCCCACCACTGTCCCCACCAGGGTGGCCGTGGGCAGAAGGCACGCCCAGGGCCTGGAAGCAGGGGCTGCTCGCCCGCCCCCGGCAGTGACAGGAGCCGACTCCCCATCGCTAAGCACCTGGACTGCGACCCCCAGGCGGCGAGGCTCGGCCCGACCGCACGCCCAGCCCAGCGCGGCTGGAGGGTCTGTGGGGGCTTCGGCGCCGGCTTCTCACTGGGGAGGGTGCCAGCCAGGCCTGGTGCCGAGGGCACCTCTCGCCCACGTGGGGCCAGCGGCCCATATCACTGAGCGTTCCCCCGTGTGCCCCGGGCCACACACGCCGGCACCTCCCGGGCACACGGCGCGATCCCAAGCGAGTCGCCCCAGCTTGTGCAGGTGCAAGAGCGGCCAGCTGTGATCTGAACCCGGACCCTTCGGCCTCCGATGAAGCAGGACAGACGCTTCCCGCACGCTCTCAGTGGCAACGAGTTCTGCGGGAAGCCACCTGCCACGGGACAGGGAGGACGATACTGCCTCGTGTTCACAGAAGAGAACCGTGTGTCACGTGAGAAACGTGCGTCGCTGTGGCGTGCTCGCTGCCTCGGGGCCGCTGACGCAGAGGAATACCGTTCTCACCCATCACTGTCCTTCCATTTCCCTTGGTCTTATATTTAAGCTGCTCCTGACTATGGGGATTTCCACAGCGGCCGGGTGACGAAGGGCCGTCCAAGTCACCTGCTGTCAAGGGTGCCGGTGAAAGACTCATGGCAGGGAGCAAAACCGTCGGAAGGCTCGCAAACCAAGCCCATGCCTGAATGTCCCGTCTGCCCCGTCTACGTCAACTCCAAGCCCGGAGGCAGCGGCGGCAGGGGTGGTGCCCGTGGAACCCCGACACGGGGTCAAGGGGGGCACCCTGGACCCGTGTCTGCACCCCCCAGCAACCTCCCAGCCCCAGGCGGCCACTGAGAACCAAAGCTCCCGAGAGAAGGCTCTCGTCGAAGGGGCGCCTGGCTCAGCCCGAACCTCGCTCTCCAGCAGGCAGGTCAGGGGACGGCGTCTGAGTCTGAATGTTAGTCAAGTCTACGTGGGCGGCGAGATGCGCCGGCTGAGAAATCACGCCACCGCCTCGGATGCAGCTGGACAGAGTCGTGTGCAGCCTGTCCACGGGAGCGAAGGCACAGGCTCAAGCAGAGGGAGTGTCCCAGGGGGAAAAGGGATGCCACGCAGCGGGAACAGTGCGGGCAAAGGCACGGAGGCATCAAGAACACGGAAGTGCGTCGGGGGGCCAACCACCGAGATCCTCCCATCGGAGACCCCGCTCGCTGAAGTCAGGGAGGCAAGCACGGGCTGCAGCCAACCCCAGACACCCGTGAGGACGCCGTGCGGTCAGATCTCTGCACCACCAACTGGCCGCCAAACCCCACCAGTCAGGTGCGGGAAGAAGGGGAGCAGCAGGGTGGGTCTGTGGTGGGGACAGGACAGGAGGACACAGGACAAGACAAGGTCTCTGGACTAGGTCACAGCTCAGGAGGCCACACCACTTCTCGAAGTTACCGCTCTTCATCCCATCAGTCTACAAAGGTTAGTGGAATATACATAGAGAAGTGAAAATCCCTTCTACAAACCAGAGATTAATACAACAAAGGCTGGATAGCCTCCCAAAAGGGATCGGAAACCTACCATTTACCCAAAGGTTCCCAGACCAGGACTCACTTCCCAAATCCTCGAGGGCAAATCTGCTTAGGCAGATTGAGCAGAGTCACTGACCTCAGGCAGAGCACACACCAGCACTCCCCTGTCCCCACCCTGGAGGGCACCGTGGGCCGAGTCCACAGGAGGCTCAGCACCCAGAAGCCAGGAGGGGATCTGGGGCCACAGTCTGGAGACTGAGGTCCCATCTGTACAACCACGGGGCAGGGAAGGAACCCTGACCAGGCCGGGGGACATAAGTTGACCCCAGCCCCGGACAATCAGACAAAGGCCCTGGTATCAGGAAGTGCTCAGTACATGAACAGTGATTTCCTACATTTATTCCTGCAAATCCTTGTGTCATAGAAGACTCTGCATCAACCTTCTGGTTGAAATGCCCAGTGCTCTAAGGGAGGCCAGGAGCACAACAGGCTAGGGTGAAAAGTTGGGCCAGAGGCTCCCATGGCCAAGGCCGCCTCTGGAGAACCGGAAGGCTAGAAAGCACGAGGCAGGCCTGCTGAGCACCCCAGCTCGCCTTCCCTGCTGAGAAGGCAGAATCAGCAGTGCGGGGAGACCGTGGCAGCCAGACCTCACAGTGCAGGACATGTGCAGGGAACCCAGAGTATGAAGGACAACCCTGACTGGCAGACGCAGGACAGGAAAGACGCCGAGACCGAAGACTGAACCAGGAGAAGGGACAAGAGGGAACAGCACCTCCTCCGTCCAGCCAGACTCCAAAGCCCCTAACTCATGGGGCACCAGGCAGAGCGCCCAAGGCGGCTGAGGCCCAGGGCTGGTGGTAATTAGCCCCAGAACTAACACTGCCCCAGGGCAGCCCGGAATGTCAGAAAAATGCCACCCGGCAGATGGGACCATCTCTCAGGAGCTTCACTGCATACCTGAACAAAGATCACGGGTCTTCACAGGAATACACAGGTCTCCTGCATCCGCCCAACACAGGTGTAGAAGGAGCACAGAATGACTTCGAAACAGTCATGTAACTGAATTCCATACTTTCAAATATTAAGTATAAATGTGCGGGGAAAAAGGAAGACCGAGGCAAACTTTGTAGAAACGTAAACAGCAACGCTGGAGATAAAAACATGCAGGTCATTCTGCTGGAAGATTAGGTCGGGGAGCCTGGAGACATAGCAACAGGAATGATTCACAACAGGAGAGGGAGAGAGAGGGGATTTTCAGAAATGAGAAGAGCACACGTGGGCTGGGGGACTAGTCCCAGCACCCAACTGTGGGTAACTGGACACTCACAAAGGACGAGGACAGCAAGTCCATGGAGCTAAGAAACGCAGAAACCCTAAGCACAGGAGACACCATGAAGTGCAACAAGGCGCATCACAATCAAACCGCTCCACCCAGCGATCAAGAAAGTGCTGGAAAAGCAGAGAAAACAGACAAGTTACACGAGAAGCTCGAGGGAAACAAGGCGAGTCAGAGTCAGTGGGAAAACCCCCTTCACGTCCTGAAAGGGAAAAGCATGGCCACCGAGAAGTGAAGATGAACAAAACTGTCAAACATCAGCTAGACCGACACAGGGAAGAGAGAAGGGGGCCCATCCGCTGACGGCAGAAGGGGGAGCAGAGTCACTGACCTTAGGAAGTAAGAAGGACGGTAAGAGAATCCCAGAGTAGCTGTTAGGCCACCTGGATGACTCAGATAAACTCCTGGAAACACACAAACCCCAAAACTGACTCCAGAAGAAATGGGAAATCTGAACAGACCCATGACAAGTGAGGAGGCTCAATCAGTAACAAAGACATGTCCAGGAGCGGATGGCTTCGCTGGCAAATGCTCCCAATCACATAAAAGAATTAACACAGAATTCCCAAATTCTTACAAGAAGTTAAGGAGGAGGAACGCTTCTCAGCTTATTCCACGAGGACAGCATAAAGCTGATACCACGGCCAGAGAAGGCAGCACGTGAGAAGAAAACCGAGACCAAGAACCCTTATGAATACAGGCGCACACAACCTCGACAAGACAGTGGCGAGCCCCACAGGCAGCATCTAAAAGGGTCCTACACCGCGACCAGGTGGGCTTTCCACCAGGAATGCAAGAATGGCTCGACACACAAAAACCAACTAATGCAACGCACCACCTTAACAGAACGAAGGGAAAAACCACATGGCGACCTCAATCAGTGCAGGAAAGCACTTGTCAAAATCCAACACTCTTTCATGATAAAATGTTCAGCAAACCAGAAATAGAAGGGAACTTCCCCAACCTGATAAAATGCATTTACTTAAACCCACAGCTCACATCATACTCTACGGTAAAAGACGGACAGCTTCCCCCTAAGATCAAGAACGGAACAAGGATGTCTACTTCCAGCACTGTCATTTGACATGGTACTGGAGTTCCAGCTGGAGCAGTTAGGAAAGAATAAGAAACAAAAGACAGCAAACTGGAGAGGAAGAAGTAAAGCTATCTCTACTCACAGATGACATGATCTCATATACAGGAAACCCTACGCAATTCACAAAAAACTATTGGGAGTTAAAAGACTCTGGCAAAGTGGCAGGAACCAAGATCACCACACAAACACTGGCGGCTTGTCTGCATACTAGTGATGAACAATCAACAAAGAAACCAATTCCATTCACAAGAGCATCAAAGAGAATAGGAAACTCGAGAATACGTGTAACCAAGGAGGAAGTACGTACACACTGGAAACTGTAAAACACTGCTAAAACGATGAAAGTAAACCAAAATAAGTGGACATTCTGTGTTCACAGGTTGAAAAACTTAATGCTGTTAAGATGGCAATCTTCCTCAAAGTGATCTGCAGATTCAATGCAACTCCTCTTAAAGTCCTGTTTTTGCAGAAATGGGAAAGCTGATCCTAAAATTCATATGAAATTACAAAGACCCCAACAGCAAAGATAATCCTGAAAAAGAAGAAAGTTGGAGGATTCACATTTACTACTTTCAAAACTTACCACAAAGTGACAGTAACCAAAACAACGTGGTGCTGATAAAGGACAGACATACAGATCAAGGGACCCAAACTGAAATCCAGAAATAAACCCAAGCATCTACGGTCGAATGATTATCAACAAGGGTACTGAGACTTTCAGTGGGGAAACAACAGTCCTTGAACAAATGGTGCTGGGACCATTGGACGGCCATGTGCGAGGGAAGGAAGGTGGATCCCTACTTCACACCGTCTTCAAAAATTAACTCAAAATTATTAAAACCTAAGTGTAAGAGCTAAAACTACAAAACTCTTAGAAGGAAACACAGGAGTAAATCTTTGTGACCCTGGATGTGGTAACGGTTTCTTAGATATGACACCAAGAGCACCAAATGACAAAAGAGAAAACAGATCAAATGGATAAAAGCCAAAACCGTGTGCACACCAAAAGACATTCTCTAGAGACTGAGAGGACAATTCACAAATTATCTGATGAGGACTGAGTACCTATAATTTATGAGAAAACCCTACAGAAGTCTTACAACGCAACAAAAAGACAAAGGAAAATAAGAACAATTTAAAAATGGATAAAGGATCTGAAAGGAGATTTCTCCAAAGAAAACCTACAAATGGCCAGCAAGTATGTGAGGAAATGCTCTATCCACATCACTAGCCATCAGGGAAATGCAAACCCAAACTACAATGAGATGCACCTATAACCCACTACGATGGTAACAAGCATGACTGCGCCCTCTCCTTCCTGATGCTGGTAATCTGTGTCTTCTCCCCCCTTCTTCTCATGAGTCGGCTGGAGATTCACCAGAGTGCAGTCTCCTGGACAGGACTCACCTCTGAGTGGAGACCCAGAAGGTGGGGGACCGATGAACACTTAGAGGCGGAGCTCTCTAGAGGGTCTGTGCCCTCAACAGACGCGGATGCGTGCACAGCGCAGGAGACACGGCTCCTCGGTGGAGCTGCCCAAGCGCCGGGCACAGACCTCCGTGGCAGCAAGCCAGGACGAGCGTGGACCAGCCTCTGAGCTGCCTGTCTCCTCTGGTGACAAGGTCGGTCCCTCCCTCCTTGCAAGGGGGCCGGGCCTGCCAGACTCACTCACAGCTCCAAAGCGTCAGGAATGCTGATGGTACTCGAGGCAGGTTCGCTAGTAGAGCATAACCTTTAAATAGAGACAGTGTGTTTCAGTTTAATTTGGGAGGATACACAGTTCGATCCCAAGGGCCTTACCCAATTCCACGAAGCCACAACCGGCAGGAGGAGCAGGGGAGTGGGCCCCTACCTCGACACGATTCTAGTGAACCCAGCACTGCTGAGCACCAGAGGAAGGATGCTCAAACCCCTAGTCTGTTTCACTACTTGCTCCCGGGACGCACGAGGGTCCGCCTGGGCCAAGGCCCACTGCGTCCCAGGATTCAGGCTGCTGCCTCTCCAGAGCCCCATCGGGGCAGGTGACTCAGGTGTCCCAGAGAAGAGACGCAGCCGAGGTCACAGTGGGAATCCTGGTCAGAGGCCGCCTTTCTGCTCAGCTCTGGGTCCATCATGCATCTGGGAAGGGCCCTGTAGTGGCTGCTTCCTGGGGAGGGGTGAGGGGCCGAAACAGATCGCCCTCATCACGTTCCATCCCTTCTGGAGGGACACACCCAGCACGACAGGCCACCGTAGCCACCGGTGGCTCTCCCGGGCATCTCCTAGTGAGCACAGCTGGTCCCCGAGCTGGGACATACCTGCCTGCACCTCAGAGCAAGAAGCCCAGGTGGAGAGTGCGTGCAAGCAGAATTTTCACCCTACAGGAGCCGCTCTCCACGCCTGCGGAGCCGTCCCCTACGCCAGCACATTTGCTAAGACAGAGGACCCAGTGAGCAGGCTGAGACAGCGCCCCAGAGGCCATCAGCCTTAGGGCCGGAGAGACTGGCCAGGGCAGCCCAGCAGCAGGTGACAGGTACATGGTGAGAGAAGACAGGAAGGCCCAAGAGACAGACTTGGAGAAATCCAGTGTTTTAGCCGAAAAAAAAACCCAAAAAGAAAACAGAAACGAAGCCAACGATAGCACCCAGCTAGCCCAGCCGTGGTTTCTGGTGCCCCAGGCCCAGCTCCGCAGAGGGGGAAGCCCACCCCCAGGAACACGTGGAAGGAGGCGTCCACGTGCTTCCAGCAGGATGGGGTCCAGACGGTTGGCTGAGGCAAGGAGGCCACCTCCTTCCAGGACAGCAACGGTTGACACCGGGGGGGCGAGACTGTCAGAAAGTCCAGGAAAATCCCATGAGAATGGAAACCCCTCTCCAGAAAATGTGTGCACAGTTCTAAGGACTCTGGACCCTCTGTGTCTCCATGGGTGACATCAGGGATGCTGCCCACGAGGAAAAGGTGTCGCTACAGAACGCCTGAGGTCACCTCTGCCTCATGGGGTTCACCGGGGGTCCCAGGACACCCACGTTCCCACACTTCCCAGTCAGGAAGGCTCAGAACAAGTCTGGCTGCGGCCACCACGCGAGCTTCCCCTAGAGGCCGTAGACTCCAGGCCGGCTGAGCCCCTGCAGAGGACCATGGGCGCCAAGGCCAGGACCACATCCGACCCAGCTCCCCCCCCAACACACCTGCAAGGCGCACAGCGAACACGTGGGAGGGGAACTGCAGCGACTACTGAAGATGTGGCGGATTTAATAATACGGTAAGGAGCAAAAATCACATAATGCGGACACAGTAAGAACTGGCAGTTGAGAAGGAGCGAAGCCAGAGAGGGTCACTGCAGAGCACGAGACGTTTAAAGGACACGCAAACACCGTACTTAGAACCGGGACGAGCACGAGAAGGTCTCCCCAGCTGGAAGGAGGCCCATGGTTTTTAAAGATAAATTAACCAATCTCAATCTGTGGCTGTTACAGATTCTCACTGCGCCTCGGCTTTGTGTGCTGGGGCCCGTTGGGGGGGTCCCTTTCCCCGTCTGGAGTGCCCGCCTTCTCTCGGCGCCCCGACCCCGTGAGGGGCCCCGGCAGGCTGCTGGTGAGTGTGGGGCTGCCAGCCAGGGCAGAGAGCAACGTGCGAGTAATGGAAATGATCAAACACCCAAGCAGAGACCTAACAAGAAGCGTGCAAGACTCACCGGAACAACGGACCAAACTCCAGCGAAGGCCATGAAGCCCGAGAGGCCAGAGCCACGCCCGGTATCGCGGACGGGAAGTCAGCACTGCACAGAGTCCATGAGCACAAGGCAGCAGGATTCTTCCGTGAGACCTGACAAGCTAACTCCGAGCTTCACCGGGACAAAAAACACTGAGAGGTCATGCCTTGCCAGATACTCAACACGCTACGGCTCTGAGAACTTCGACAGCACGTTGCTCTGCTCCAGACAGGAATAAACCAAAGTGCTCCCGCCACACCGGGGAGTTTTCTTCTCCTTTTGTGCAGGGATCCAATTAAGAACCAGAAATTACACCACTAGACATTTATTTTCTAGGCTAAGAAGCCATCTTCTCAGGATAGTGTCCCTAAGATGCAGATGGATTTTTTTTAAGACAATAAATCACTAACCTCTTGTTAGATCTTTGCAAACCTGGCAAAACCAAAAAGGCCGGCCCCCACACCGGGAGAGAGGCCCGGGGGCACATGCTGCTTCCCTGTGTCCATGTCCAGTCGCTCAGCACTTTAAACCCGAGTCCGGGGCTCGGCCACGTGGGACTGCACTGTCCTCACGGGACAGCTGGAGTGAGCAAGCCCCACAGTGCCCACCGGCCTGCCACCTGCCCGCCCACTAACTGCACCTGTCCCCTCATCTGAGTCACGGCCAGGTCACCGGCACCCGGAGGGTCTGCAGTGAGGACTCAAAGACACGGTCCGGACACAGCGGTGAGCGTGTGTCCAGCACATGGGAGCACTCGGCACTCAGTGGCTGCGGCATGATCTAAAGCAGGTTCACGGCGAGGACGACGGCCATGGTGACAGTCACGTGCCCACCAGTGAACGTGGGATGTCTTCGCGGGATAGCAACGGGGGGAGGCAGAGGACGATTAGCTCGATGCTGAGGGAGAACTGGGCCCCGCGCGACGGAGACACATTCCAAGGGGCGGAAACAGCATGGGGGCGACACGGAAGGGTGCGGGAAGCCGTGCACAGAGCACAGCAGGGGCCTCAGTGAACACAGGCATGCGGAAAGAGAACAGCCACCCGGAAGTGGGGTTCAGGACCCACTCGCTGAATCCGACAGACTTACCATCAGCATGCAGAGCCATGAAAGCTGTCCAGTCCCAGGTGCGTGACCCCTTCTCTCCCTTAGGAGCTACATTGTAAGACAGGACCACCGTGGCCAAGGGCAGAGAGCCCCAAGCTGGCCGTTGCCAGGGCCCAGTGGGGAGCACCTTGAGGAGGGAAGGACCCAGGGCTGGACTCTGGACACCTAGACGCTGGGGCTCGGGGGACAGACAAGCCAGTGCATTGTGGAGAGCAGGTGCCAAGCCCTCGTGAGCCCTGCCCCAGGGCGGCTGTCAGGCTGGAAACTAGCTCCACGACCCTCAGGCACCCACAGCCCTCCAGCCCTGAGGCACTTGCCGGGGACTCTGCTCTCGGGGCAGCCCTGTGCACCCCAGGTCAGCTCGATGCTAACTTCTAAATACGCCTCATCGAGCCCTTCTCCCTCCATCCCTAAAAATGGCTTCCCAGCTCCCACGGAGCTGCCCCAGGCACTCATCCCCAGGAGCCGGCACTCAGCAGAGCCTCTCCGGGGGGCACACACAACTCCGGGTGTCTGGCACTCCCCGGGTGGGGGCAGTGAGCACGCAGCCTGTGCTCACATGGGTCAGGGCAGCCAGGAACACAAGGGACAGTGCCACGTACTCAGGGGTCCTGAAGGCCCTGGCAGCAAAGCCACGGGAGCTGGGACCCGCTGGGACCCGCTGGGACCCGGGCCTCTGCCTCCTGAGGAGTAAGGTGGGTGACGACAGGGTCACCTAGCAGGGCTCCGAGAGTGGACATCTGCAGAGCTCTTGGAACGGCGCCCGGCTCGCCGTCAGGCCGGGTGAGTGCGCATTCATAAACCTGTCACCGTCGGTGTTCGGGGCACTCAAGAACCAACCCGGCCTGCAGATGCCCACCCCAATTCAACCCCACTACACTCTGCGTGCCCACTCCGTGCCGGACGCTGCTCGCCTGCGGGGAAGGCCGGTCTCCCGCACTGGCTCCCCGAGGAAAAGCAGGACAGCCAGGTGTGTGGCCAGACGCTGGTACAGAGGCGCAGAAGCAGTGACCCCACGAGACACTGGGGGTGAGTGCCTGCGGCAGAGGGGCCGGCACGGGGACACACGCAGACTGGTCAGACCAACCAGGTCAGCCTGAGACATGCAGCCGCAGCTCCTGGGGCCCGGCCCGTGGGGCACCTGTCCCCCGCCTGCCGCCTGGGGCCCCGACGCCTCACTGGGTCACACTGGGCTCCAGCAGCGGGTCACAGACTCAGACACCGTCCTGGGGGCGCAGAACCCTGCGGGGGAACAGGCTGCCGCCAGCCGTGGGTCCCTGCATGGCGTCCCCCATGAGCCCTCATGACTCCCCCACCACAGACGAAGTTCTCCCATCGAGGCGGCGGGGGTGGGGGGGTCTTCCAACCCGGGCTTGGTCCCGTGGCAGGATGGATCCGGGACGAGAAACGCGTCACTATCGGTCACAGAACCAGGAGGTTCTCGTAAGAACTTCCCGGAAGGCGGCTGGCAACGCTGGCGGGCTGCGATCAGGCCAGGTTCTCGGGCAGCAGGCCGCACGGATGCTGGCTGCCAGCACTGAACGACGGGAGCTCACACGCCTCCTCCCGACGCTTCCCGGCCCGCGGCGCTGCTTTTACAGCGACAGAGGCATCAGCCAGGTGCACGCCGCTGTGCAGGGCCCCTCGCAGGGCTTAAAATCGGCCTCACCATCATCTCCGGTCATCTCGGAGCCGCGGCCAGGGAGGCTGGCGCTCTGGGAGAGGCCACGTGGAGGCCCTGTCCTGCTGGGATGCGGCCACAGCTCGCACACCCCGGGAGCACCTGCGGCCAGAACGTCTCCCGCCAAGCCCTTCCCGGCTGACCGGCCACGGGCCCGCAGGCTGGCAGTGCAAGCCCACAGGAGCCCAGGGGGCACGGGACTCAAGGAGGAAGTCTGCGTCGTTACCCGGAGTCGTAAGGGGTGTCGCTCCCCTTTAATCAGAAAATAAATCTTCACTTCTTGCTCCCCGGAGTACATAAAATATTAGAGGGATTTTTATAGTTATAATCAAAAAACTGGTTTCTCCAGCCACCGCTGGCCAGATCTAATTAGGGTGAGGGATGTTAATGATACAACTATGGCCCAGGACATTTTTCCTTGTGATATTAATTGCATTTAAAGAGAAAAGCCTGAATTGTGCCTTGCTTCCTAATTAGCATGCATCTGCTAATTAATAACAGAAAGGCAAACCATCTTTGTCTTGTCATCTGCAATTAACTACAGATGTTTAAATTCTTTTTTCTCTCTTCTCCTAAATACTGAATCAGCTTATGGCCCAGAGACAGCAGGCTGGGAGAGGTGGCACAGGAACCAGGCCGTCCCCAACACCTGGACAGAGGTGCCCCCATCACACCCATCGCCACGACTGGCCCCGAAACGGGGTGAGGGCCACAGAGCAAGACCCAGGGTGGCTCGGTCCCCGTGTCACAGGAAGCTCTGGCCACCGTCCCCACCTTCAAGCTCCCACAGCAACTAGGGTTTACAGCAGGGCCGGAGCTGCCTCCTCACCGGCTGGGGGCCCACCTGGCCCTCATTTCCTCAGGAGGCAGGAGGTACGGCCCGGGGAGGAGGGAGGGAGAGCAGAGGCTCACAGGCCTCTGAGTGAGCACCTGCTGTATTCCGCCGGGTGCTGCTAAGTCGGGAGGAGAGAGAGAGGAGACACAAACGGGAGACAAGCTCAGGATGTGACAATCAGAAGGCAGAGATTAAACCTGCGTGAGGTGCAGCTACAGCACAGATCCAAGGAAGCAAGGCACCCACAGCATCCCACTTGAGTGCACCAAGCACCTGCACCTCCGGGCACAGCTGGGAATGAGCTGGGAGACGAGCCGGGTCCCCACCCGCGTGCCCGGCTCTGTGGGGCTAGAGCCACAGGGACGTTTCACCAAAGCTCCCCAAGGAGCATCTTCCCCAAAGCCCTGGCAGCGCCTGGGGAAGGGCCCCTGCACGGAGGTGGGCGCCAGCATCGCCTGGGGAGAAGTGGGCCCCCCACCCCCACGAGTTCCAGTCTAATTGGTCTAGAGGTGGAACCGGGCTTCAGTGTGTTAGGGCTCAAGGGAGTTTTACACAATGCAAAGAAACTTTATGGGCAGAAAACAAGGGAAAACACAGGCAGGAAAGCCACTCTCCAGCCCCATGTCTCTCAGGCATCCCCAAGAGGCGAAGCAGTGGCCCCTGCGGCCTGACCGTGGGAGCTTCTGTCCTTTCCAAACCCCTAGGAGCCAGGGAAGGAGGACCAGGCCTGTGCTCGGCACAACTCCATCCTCATTCCTCCCGCCTGTGTGTGCCCAGCATGGACACACGGCCCTCGGGCACATGTCCATTCAGGTCAAAGCTGAGGGAATGATGCATGTTGACCCACACGTCGGGCTCTCCCCCCGGGTTTCTTCACCCGCAGTCCCATTAGTTACGCACACGCACGTGAGCTAGGCCGCACGGTTTACAGAGCTCCCTACCCCAGGCTCACCGGAGGCAGGCACCCCCGTCAGGCCCTGCCTGGGTCCCAAGCCCCTTTCTCCACCAGACGAGGGCAAAGGCTCTACGTGGAGGCATGGTGGCTCCCCCTCAGTCAACAACGAATGCCTGCTGCACTCAGGGACCGGATGTGCCCTCAGGGGCCCCCGCAGGGGAAAGACCAGCGGGCTGACTTACAGATTGAAGAACACGTACGTGACAGTGACATCAGGACCGTGCTGCGGGGCTGCCTCCCAGCTTCTGGGGGTGGGGCTGCCCTCCCCGGGCCACATGTCCGGGTGCTGGAGCGGCCCGACGCAGCTCGAACCTCAGGCTCTACCTTCTTGGCTACGTTCGCCAGCTCCGGAGGGCGGACACGTGCCAGGTGCTGGAGGGCCTTGACGTGGGCGCTCACACCCCCTGGCCCAGACACCCAACAGCCAACGGCATCTCAGACCCCCATGCTTCTCTCCTGGCTTGCCCTCCCCAACCTTCCCATCCCACCTGGGACTCCCCCGCCCACTGCCCAGGCCATCCTGCCATCCTTGACCTCTGGACTCACGCTCTACCTACCCTGCGTCCACCTTTGGCACAGCCGGTCTGGCCAATGCCCACCACATACCCCTGCAACCCTCCCTCACCCCTGCCGGTCAGGGGCTCTGAGCACAGCTAGCCTCAGGCTCCCCGATGCTGGCGCCTGGGCCTCATCCCAGCCCATCCTCAGGCCCCTGCCTCACGAGTGGGCCTGTTTCGGGTCTCCCCAGCCCCACCTCCACCACGGCCGACAGGAGCAGTGGCAGTAAGACACAGCTGGACAGCCTGAGGCTGTGGGGACGGCTGTCAATGGATGAAACAAACCCAGGGACGTGGCATGCCAACCTGTGGGCCACTCCTACATTGCAGATGAAGGCCAGATGACCCGCTCAAGGTCAGGGGCTGACAAGCGAGGACTGCACACCAGGAACCCCGACTTGTGCTGTGAGTCCCTGAGCCCGCCCCAACCCCAACTGGCTGGCGTGTGGCCTGGGGCAGAGCTGCCCCACAACACCTGCAAACGTGCCCCGTGGCCCTCCTGTGACCCTGGTGGCTGGGTCCCCACAGAGACCAGACCATGGGCCAGAGCAGGAGGAAAGGCCTGCAGCTTGTGTGGGACAAAGATGCATAAAAAGCAAAGCTGTCTGACCCCAAACGGTGGTAAGGAAGCCTCTCGGCCTACAGGCTGCCCGCTCGGGGGCAGGGGAGGGGGAGACGTGGTCCAAGATGGTGGCACGTGGCCACATGGCCAAGGAGCACACCTGATGCTCAGCAGGGCAACGCGGGCTGCGAGCCTGATGGGCAGACGTCTTGGTCCACACACCCTGTGAGGTGGGGCCACCATGGGCCCAGAGCGGGGGGACAACCAAAGGACGACCTGGCCGTGGGCATCAAGCAGGGATCACGAGGGTTTTCACATCAGCTCTATGTCAGGCGGGTCATGATGTGGAGCAGAAGGGGCACTGGGGTCCCCACATCAGAGTCCCTGAGGGGCCAGGCCCCGGCTCCCAGGCCCCATGCACTTCCCATCCCCACCTGCGTTTCTGACGAAGGGAAGCGCTGTGACCATCAGGGACCCGCAGGCTTGCGCCTGCATGACAGGGACATAACTCCCTCCGCTCCCGGGATCTAAAGCACCCCATGCCCTGAGCTCCTTGCGGCCACAAAGACCACCACCAAGAGACTCACCATGTCCGCTCTCTGCTTCTGGCCTCCCAGCTCCTCCAGGGCCTGTGACAGCTGAGCCTTCGAGACAAGACAGAAAGCAGGGTCAGTGGGCCTCCCGCGCCCATCTCCACTGCCCCCACCGCCCCCACTCCCTACTGAGCACAGGGTTCTCGGGAGCTGCGAGGTGGCCCACTGCTTATAACAGGTGACCGGGCCGGGGTGGGGGTGCTGGGGAAACACAGTGGGAAGTCCACCCCAAACCTGCTGGCGAAGCAGCAGAGTAGTTACGGGGGGCAGAGATGTTCCCGATGGGGTTTTCACACCCCTGGCAAGAGGAGTGCAATGCATGTCCTCCTGGCAAGCTCCCGTTCTGGAAGAAGCCCTGACGGTGACTTTCCCGACAGGGCCAACATCTAGGAAAACCCGACGCCCCCCAACCACTGTCCCCTAAACGGGTCTCTAGGATCCTCCCCAGGGGCCTGCCCCACCCCAGGACAGAGATGCGAAGGGAGGTTCCTGACCGTCAGGGCCAACGGCAGTGCCGGGCCAGGTCCCAGCGACCCAGCAGGAGCTCAGGGGTGGCCGCCCTCAGGCCTGGCCAGTCCAGCTGGCATGTTAGGTCCCGACGGATGCCAGCACGGAGCGGGCAGCAGAGCGAAGTCCAGAGCAGCCCAGGGCCGAGGCCCACCAGACCCAAGCGCTCATTGCTCCCGCATGCCCCGGGCCTGGACGCCACGAGCACGGTGTATGCAGCCTGCCTGGGGTCCCGCACGGACACTCCCAGGCCAGGACGCGCCACGCAGGGACAGAAGCGGTCACACACCTTTCCCAGAACCCAGTGGAAGCAGATGCAGCAAACGAGTCGTGGGGCCTATTTTACGTGCTGGCAGCGACTGCGGTGCAGAAGCGCGGGGGACACTGGTGCTCAGGTGGAAGCCACAGGGTCTGTGCCAGCCCGAGGAATGGCCCGACCCTGAGCAGGGACCAGAGCAGCCCACAGATGGGAAACCTGGGCCCTCCCGGAGTGACAGGCGGCAGACACACAGAGGTCACGCACCGCCTCCCGCTCGGGGCACCCCGTGGGGTCCCAGCATCCAGCTCCTGAAGCATGCAGGGAGGAGACCGGCGGTGCTGGGTCCTCGGGCTGCGGGAGACCTGCATCTCGTCATGACAACGTCTGCGTGCACCCACCAAGCCTCCCAAGCACACCCGCTTCCGACACGCCAGCCCTGCTGACGAGGCCAGGCCTCCTGCTGAAAGCTCGTCAGTGCTCCGTGAGGCACATGAGCAGCACGGCCAGGAGCGGAACGGAAAACACGGCAAACACGGCAGGACAGGAATCACCCCCTCGGCAACGGAACCTCCGCTCCAACCCCAGCTACAAAACCGAGCCGGAAACCCCAAACTAAACGCCACCATTAGAGCCAGCGCTAAGCTTCATGCCCAGCCCCGTGAGCCCATGAGGTGGCTCCTCACAGCCCAGCGGCCTCAGCCTCACCTCAGGCCAGGCACAGAGGGATGGGCGCAGCCACCAGGTGGGCGGGGGGACCGGTGGGGGGCACAGGTGGGCAGATGGGGGGCTGGCAGGGGGCAGGGGGGGGCACAGGGGGGCAGGGGGGGGGCAGGTGGGGGGCACACAGGTGGGCAGGTGGGGGGCTGGCGGGGGGGAAGGTGGGGGCACAGGTGGGCAGGTGGGGGGGCTGGCGGGGGGCACAGGTGGGCAGGTGGGGGGCTGGTGGGGAGCACAGGTGGGCAGGTGGGGGCACAGGTGGGCAAGTGGGGGGCTGGCAGGGGGCAGGTGGGGGCATAGGTGGGCAGGTGGGGGGCAGGTGGGGGGCACAGGTGGTGAGGTGGGGGGCTGGCGGGGGGCAGGTGGGGGCATAGGTGGGCAGGTGGGAGGCAGGCGGGGGGCACAGATGGACAGGTGGGGGGCTGGCAGGGAGCACAGGTGGACAGGTGGGGGGCTGGCGGGGGGCAGGTGGGGGGCTGGCGGGGAGCACAGGTGGGCAGGTGGGGGGCTGGCAGGGGCAGGTGGGGGCACAGGTGGGCAGGTGGGGGCTGTTGGGGGGGAGGCTGGCGGGCACTGCAGAGACCACCTCTCGTGGGCAGGATGTGATGTTTGAAGGACGGCCAGGAGAGGAGGCAAAGGCAACATCCGCACTGCGGTGGCCTATCTGTAAACTCACGGCCCCCCGAGAGAGACCGTATGCACACTCACTCGGACAGACCGAGATCCGCTCTGCAGAGCCAGGACGCAGCCCACCCAGGAGTGGCACCTGCTCTTTCAGGCTGGCATTTGCAAGTGGCTTGTCAGGGAGAGGGCAGCGGACACATGCCGCCCGCCAGACAGAGGGCCCCGGGCAGCGTGGCCCCTTTGCCCCCCACACCCCCTAGAGGGTCGGTTACAGGGCTCATGCTGGGGATGACGTCCGGCCCCACCCCGGGGCCTCCCCGTCTTGCCCACCTGATCGGTGCTGTCAGTGGACACGGAACAGCCACGGAGCAGTAATGAAAAACAACGTGACCGAAAAGGGCACAGACAGACGTTTCCTGGAGGACAAAGTACCTGTGCTGACGGGCACATGTAAAAGGCCGTCAGCTCCACTAGAAACCAGGAAATGCCCATCGAGGCCCGCCGCGAATTGCCACTCTGTACCCATTTGATTGGCAGAAACAAAGAACTCGGGCAATCCCAGGAGTCAGGACAGACGGCGGGCATAAAAACTAGGAGACCGCTCTGCGAAATGAGTTGGGTTTTGCCTGAAGTCTAATGCGCGTGCGTCACCTCTCACTCCGTGATCCCACCCCACGAATGCGTTTACAGGAAACCACAGAACATGTGCCTGGCTGATCTGCGGTGGTGAGCATCGCAAACCACGAGGGGTGAACCCACACGCTGTGGTGTATCTGTGTGCACAGCGGTGGGACCAGCGAACCCACACGGCCCTTGGGCGCGGCCCCCCGTGAGGTCAGCCAGGAACGGAGGAGAGTGCAGGGCTGAGTCTGCCATGGGCACGCCAGGTGTCAGCCAGGCTCCCGCACTCAGACTCGGCAAGCAAGTCGCACGCAGGAAAGGAGCGGTGACCCCCGGGCCAGTCTGGGTGGCAGAGAGGGCCCCACGCCAGGACGCTACAGATGGGTGCAGACACTTCACCGCGGTCTCTGCGAGGACGCGGGTGAGCAGGGGTGCCGGGACTGTGATGAACAGGCCGAGGCTGATCCAAGATGCTCGGTGCCCCGCTCAACATCCCAGTCCCTGCGAGAGAGAGATGCAGGTGGCGTGCTTCTCAATCCTCGCACGACGCGGGGCTCGGAAACGGCACAACTGTGACGGAGACTCGAGAGGGCTGCAGAGATGCAGGGAAACCAGAGGAGCTGGCAGAAACCCGACTTGGAGGAAAGTCAGCCCTGCGTCGGGAACCAAGCGTTCGCCCACATCTCCCTGAGGGAGTCCCGCTTGGGGCAGCCGTCAGGAATACGCCGCCCAGGGACTGAGGCCGGGAGGCCCTGGCACCCTCCCTCCGGCCAGCCCGGAGAGCCCACGCTGTGCGAGGGGACCCGTCACACTCAACAAGACAGACGCTGACAACTCATGTGTCCCACGGAGGCAACGGGAGAGCGGGGGGCGCCCCCCACCCCCGAGGTGCCGAGCCAGAGACACAGGGCCGTCCCCACCCAGGGCACGGAGTTGCTGAGAACCATGTGCATAGGCAGGGAGGGAGCGCTGCGGGGGACAGCGTGTGCATCACACCCCAACGAGAAGCGGGGTCCGGAACACGTGCCCCCTGCACCCGGGAGGACAAGTCGGGGACGAAGAGAGGGTCCGTTGTGCTACACGAAGGAAAAAGTTTCCAAGAGCAGGAAGCTCGCCCTCACCAAACACTACCCCACAACCTGTCACATGCCCCACCATGGGAGGCCCTCTGTGTCCAGGACCCCAAGCACGCAGGAGGGCTCAGGTCGGGGAGGCCACGGGGTGGGCTGCTGACACAAGCCCATGGCCGAGGAGCCTCACGACCAGGGGATGGGCCGGGTATGGGCAGGCAGCACAGGACGGAGCCTCTTGCTGGGCGAGCCGACTCTCCTTGGGGCCAGACCCGTGGGTGCGGGAGGGGCGTGCGCCCTCTGGCTCACGCACACAGGACAGCTGAAGCCTTCGCAGGAGCTGGGGAGGGGGCAGCGGAGAGGCTCCCCACATCCCAGACTGAAGACTGGCCACCCTCACCCAGACTCCGCCAGCCCTGACCGGCTGCATCTCCGCATGAGACACGGAGGTCACAGGGGACCAGGAGAGGAACACACGTGCCGAGTGGGGACTGGGGCCACAGTGCTGACGGGGGCGGGGGGGGGGTTGCTGTTACACGGCAGCTAGACTTGCAGCAGGGATGACGGGTGGGTGGGCGGGCAGTTCCCCGTGTCGCGGGCGGCCGCGGGTCACACCCAGCCGCACCGGGACTGAACGGGCACCAGCAGCGGCCCAGGGGACGCTCCCCATCGAGCAGGAAACACAGTCCGTCCAAGTGCATCCGCCACAGACGATGCCCTGCAGGGGCACTGGTTGTAAAAGTGCCCAGGCGGGCACCTCTTCGACTGACCCACCACGCCCGCCCCGCAGAGCGAGCTGCTTACCGCAAAGCAGCCCAGCTGGCGACCAGGCCCGAGTCGAGGCAGGGCACACAGAGAAGGAGGCCTGTGCAGCCTCATCCGCCCATCCCCACAGGTGGCCCGGACACCACGAGCCCTGCACCTCCCAGCCCACACCTGACACTAGGCGGCTCTAAGACGCCAGTCTTTCCAGAAGCCTGGGAAGCGGGCATGATGCTCGCCCAGCCCTGAGGGAGGGGCAGAGCCTGCAGAGCCCGGGCCTAACGTAGAGGTCAGGCACTTGCCACTCCCCGAGGCCGCCGGTCAGAGCCCATTGCTGGGCCTTAGCTCGTCACTCCTTCCTGCGGCACTGTCCCTACAAGGTCACCCCACTGCACGGCCACGGCGGCAGGCGGGCATGGGTCTGCCTGCCTGCGGAGTGTCCCATGTCTGCACAGAAGGCTGCTCGTCTACGAGAACAGCTGCTGGTCAGGCTGCCGTCTGTCCGGCGCATCCCGCCTGGCTCCGCGGCGATTTACCCCTGCCTTCCCCTTGAAATTTCTGCTAGGGCCGGGCTGCCGCCTGAGCAGGAGGGCGCCATCGGGCCGCCCACACTCATCAGCCGCAGGTGGCCTGGCGCAGGCCGCGTCTGCGGCATCTGATCCACACACAGCAACTTCTGGGCTCCCGGCTCCGCCCGAGATGCTGAGGCCTCCGGGAAAGCCAGGCTCACACCCAGGAGAGGAGGACGGTGCACCCGGAGCCCTCGGACAGGCTCACAAGGTCTGGGGGCTGGGCGGCAGCAGCCGCTGCCGGGGGTTTTGGAGGGAGTCCAAGCAGGGCCCACAGACGGCAGTTTCAGGCTCCCAGCAAGGGCAGTTTCCTCCCTGCAGCCAGCATTCACGCACCGGGGGCCGGGCGGAGGCCTGTAGGAACCCACGTGTGCCCCGCACAGGGTCTCAGCTGTCACTCCTGTGACCCTGCCTGAGCCCTGGCGTGTCGCACCCCAGTCTCCTCACTGGGAAAGGAGGGAAGGATGTATGTGACCAGCACGCTGGTGCTCGTCCTGCACGTCGCGGGTTCCGGAGGTAATGGGGGGACTGCTCAGGCACGAGGCTTACAGAGGGGTTCAGAAGGGAGGCCGGGGGCCAGGGAATAGCAGGCTGGCTGGAGAGTTACCGTTCCTTGGGCCGGTCACAGCAACAAGGCTAGAGAAGCCCCTGAAGGGAACGGACACCTGCAACCGGCTCAGGAGGCCTGGGCCCCCGGGCTCCACCCCAGCCCAGCTGACCCGGGGGTCTGCAAGTCAGTGGGGCTGGCTGGGAGCGCAGATGCGTGGAGGCAGCCCGGGAAGAGGCACCGGGAGCAGGGCCCAGGCGCCCCACAGAAGGCGGCACACCCAGCGGCATGTATCGGGCAGACAAGGTGTGCAGAGAAGCCGGTGCCCACAGGGACATGTCCTCCAGCCAGGCCCCCGGGTGGCCACTGCGCTCAGACACACGTCCCCGGCCCACGCGCCCCTTGCGACAGGTGGAGGCTGCACCAAGACCTCGTGTGGCTATTTTTATCCGGAGGTGAGAAGCGAAGCCGCTACCGAAGACCCAGCACCCCGAGTGTAGGAGCCCAGGAACGGCAGACGGGCAGTCCCTGCAGGCTGGGACAGGCTGCCGGAAAGCTGGCCGGCCACGCCGGGGAAGATGCAAGGGCACGAGCACGCTCCCCACATGCCTTACAGAGAGGAGTGGGGAGGCGAAAGCCCAGGGAGGCCGGGGTGCGCCCACAGTCACAGGTCACACAGAGGGAACGAGACAGAAGCGTCAGGCCTCCTGCCCTTTCTCTACCTCACGCGTCAGTTTGTGACCAAGTGGAAGGAAAAAGGAGACACCAGCCAGTCATCAGGGCCCTACCGGGCGGCGGCACCCACACCCACTCATGGTCTTTGTCTGGCAGAGGCCCCGAGGGGTAGAGCCTGCCCAGCGTGGACAGCAGCCACAAGACTAGCTTGCTTACACGCAAGCAGGTGGGCTGCTCACGGGGCCCGGTGGTGGCCTGGAGCCTGGGTTCTGTCAGGTGACCCTGGCTGAGTGCGGCCCGTCAGAAGGAGACGTCCACACCACTGAGGCCACCGCTGCTGGGACCCAAGCAGCCGACGCCTCTCCCACACCCAGAGCATGCCTGGCCCTGTAAGGCTCTCCTCGGTGGAGCCTCGGACCCAGGGCAGGGCCCAGTCCCTCCCGTTCAGCAGGCCAGGTGCTCACACTGGGGCAGGGCTTTCGGAACGTGGGTGGGGACCAGCACTGCGGCGTCACCTGGGAACTCGCCACAGATACACCGTCTCAGCCCAGCACCCCCACCCCCAGAGTCACACCCTTCAGGCCATCTGGACGTGCACCAAGGTCGAGAACACTGCCACAGAGGTTTAACTTGGAGCCGGACAACCAAGGCCAGTCCCAAAGTCGCCACATTCCTGCACCAAGACAGGAAGTGAAGGACTGGTCTGGGACGTCAGCAAGGTGGCGGGGCAGGAGTTTCCACCGTCACCCTGCAGAGCACGGGTTCAGAACACTATCTATGGGTAAGGTCAGAAAAGAGGACAGAAACTAAGAGCTGCTGTGAAAAGATTAATAAAATGGATAAACCTCTCGCTAAACTCAGTAAATAAATACAACTGACATAAAACTGGAAACGAAAGAGAAGACATCGCAACAGACAGCACAGAAATACGAAGGCACATAAGAAACTACTAGTGACGATTACCAACACATGGAACAACCTGAAAGAAACAAAACTCCCAGAAACACGCAAACTCGTGAGAATAAACCACGAAGAGGGGCGCCTGGGTGGTTCAGTGGTTAAGCATCTGCCTTCAGCTCAGGTCATGATCCTGGGGTCCTGGGATTGAGTCCCGCGTCGGGCTCCCTGCTCAGCGGGGAGCCTGCTTCTCCCTCTCCCTTTGCTTGCTGGTCTGCCTACTTGTGCTCTCTATCAATCAAATAAATGAATAAAATCTTAAAAAAAAAAAAAGAATAAACCACGAAGAAACAGAAGATCCAAACAGACCAGTAACAAGTAAGAAGGCTGAACTGGCAATAAAAATCTCCCAACAAAGAAAGGTCCAGGACCAGTTGGTCTCACCAGTGAATTCAACCAAACATTTAAAGAATTATTACCAATTCTTCTCAAACTCCTCCAAAAAAATCAGAGAGAAAGGATCACTTCCAAACTCATCTTATGAGGCCAGCATTAGCCTGATGCCAAAGTCTGACAAAGACGCTAAAAGAAAACCAAACCATAGGCCAACATCCTGATGAACACAAATACAGAAACCCACAACAAACTACTAGAAAGCTGCATTCCACAGCATATTAAGAGGGTCACAATTCGGGCACCTGCATGGCTGAGTCGGTTGAACATCCAACTCTTGGTTTTGGCTCAGGTCATGATCTCAGGATTGTGCGATCGAGCCCTGTGTCACGCTCCATGCTCAGCCCAAAGTCTGCCTGGGATTCTCTCTCTCCCTCTCCCCCTGCCCCTTCCCTCCACATGTGCACACTGTCTCAAATAAATAAAGAAAAAAAAAAAAAGAGGATCACATACCATGACTGAGTGGGATTTATCCCCGGGATGCAAGGATGGTTCAATGTGCACAAATCAAGCAATGGGATGCACCACATTAATGGGAGGCAGGATAAAAATCACAAGATCATCTCAATAGATGAACAAATAGCACTTGATAAAATTCAACATGCTCTAATGATAAAAATTAATTAGGTACCAAAGGAAAGTGCTTCATCATTATAAAGGCCATACAGGACAAGCCCACAGCTCACATCATAATCAGCAGTGAGAAGCTGAGTGCCTCCCCCTGAGATCAGGAACAAGACAAGGATGCCCTCTCTCCACCCCTATTCAACATGGTACTGGAAGTCCTAGCCAGAGCAATCAGACAAGAAAAAGAAGTAAGAGGCATCCAATTCTGCAGGGAATAATTAAAACTGTCCCTGCAGATGACATGATCTAACATGTAGGAAATAAGACTCCACCAGAAAACTGTTAGAAATCACCAGTGAATTCAGTAGAGTTGTAGGATACAGAATCGACATGCAAAAGTCAGGTGCGTTTCTTTATGCTAACAATGAACAATCCAAAAAAAAAAAAAAAAAAAACACACCAATTCTATTGCAACAGCATCAAAAAAACAATAAAATATTTAGAAATAAATCTAAGCAAGGAGATGAAACACCTGTAGACTGAAAACTGTAAGACACTGATGAAAGAAACATAACAAGACACAAATAAATAAAAAGACATTCCGTGTTCATGGATTGGAAGACATAATACTGTTAAAATGTCCATATTACCCAAAGCAAAGTATAGATTCAATGCAACCCTTACCAAAATTCCAATGGCATTTTTCACAGAAACAGAAAAATTAATCCTAAAATTTGTATAGAACCACAAAAGACCCTAAGCAGCTAAAGATATCTTGAGTAAGGAGAACAAAGCTGGAGGCATCACACTTCCTGATTTCAAACTACCACAAAATGGTCGCAATCAAACCAGCATAATACTGGCCTAACAACAGACACGCACACCAATGGGACAGAATACAGAGCCCAGAAGTAAATCCATGCACATACGTTTAACTAATACTTGACAAAGGTGGCGAGGAATCGCAATGGGGAAAGGACAGGCTCTTCACCGAACAGGGTTGAAAACACTGGACATCCACGTGGAAAACAACGGCAGTGGACCCCCAATCTCACACCACATAGAAAATCAACTCAAGATAAAGACCTGCAACCATAAAAATTCTAGAGGAAAACAGGGGAAAAGCTCACTGACGTTCATCTTGGTGATTTCTTTCTATTTGGCACCCAAAGCATAGGCAACAAAAACGAAAATAAACCAGTGGGACTGCATCCAACTCAAACGCTTGTGCACAACACAAGAAACCATCAACAAAATGCAAGACGATGGGTGAAAATATGGACTGGGAAAAAATATTTGCAAACCATCTATCTGACAAATGGTTAACATCCAATACATGTAAGGAACTCTTGCAACTCGATGGCAAAGAAACAAACACCCAATTAAAAGTGGGAAAAGGATCAACACAGAAATTTTCCTAAAGAATAACCGGTACATGGGAAGGTGCTCAGCACCGCTCATCGTCAGGGAACCTCATGTGAGGACCACAGTGGGGTCTCACCTCACACCTCTTAGGTGGGGATTCTCAACTGGACACCAGACCACCGGTGCTGGTGGGGATGTGAACTGGCACCACCACCATGGTGTCCTCAAAAAATTCAACACAGAAGTATGACCCGTATGATCCAGTATTCCAACTCTGGGAATATGACAACAGGAAATAAAATCATTCACTCAAAGAAGCGCCTGCACCCCCGGGTTCGTCACAGGACTATTCACAACAGCCAAGACATGGAAGCAACTGAAACGCCTGTCAGCGGACGACGGACAGAAGAAACATGCTAGATCTACACAATGGAAGATTCTTTAGCTTTAAAAAAGAATCAGCCCCCAACACTTGTGACACAATGAACGAACCTGGAGGACATTATGTTAACTGAAAAATACTTAAGACAGACACAGAAAGAAAATACGGCAGAACCTCACTTACATGCAGAATCTGAAAATGCTGAGCTCACAGAAACAGCAGAAACGTGGCTGCCAGGGGCAGGGTGGGAGGAGGCACGGGGCATTGTGGGTGCACGCGTGCACAATGCCGGGTAAAAGGTGGACAAGACCTGGAGAGCTCACACACACAGCCCACTGACAGGCTCATAGCCAATTGCACGCACCACGCGCCTGAAATGTGCTAGACAGCAGATCTCCAGTGTTCTCACCACAGAAGAAAACAAGCCGGGCCAGGCCAGGCGACGCAGGGTGACCAGCTGGACTGTGGTGGTCACTGCACCGCGTGCACGGACACCCCAGCTCCACGCTGTACCCCTGGATGTATGTAACTATATCGGCCAATCACACCTCGTGCAGCTGGGGTGCTGGCCCTGCAAGCCCAGTGTCCACCCTTCCCCAAGGGTCCAGTGGGGCCAATGCCCAGGCCCAGAGGCCAGGGTTCTGCTGAGGTGTTCCGCACAGAGCCCGCCACCAGCCCTGCGCCACCTCCTGCCTCAGTCCGGAGCACGGGAGCCGGAGCCTCCACCCGACATCGGTCTCCCGTGGGTCCCCCTGCCTGCGCACTCGGGGAGCACTCCCCACGGAGGGGTCCCTGAGCCCGGCTCGTCTCAATGACCCCTTCTCGTCTCCCCTTGTCTATAATACAGTGCCCGTCTTTTAACACTGTCTGCAGACTTTTCACTGTTTTCACTCTGTGCTTTTTCACAGGACAGTCACCCCGAGCTCTTCGTGCAAGGAGAGCAAGCAGATACTTTCCCAAGTACGAAAAGCAGGCCCTGGATCTGCTGAACTACCCGGGGCTCCTCCGGAGGCCAAACCACCCCCGGCCCGGGCAGGAGGGCACGAGCACTGTCATCGGGCCCTCACAGAAGTAATCGGAAATTGGGATTTTCAGCATGCCTTCGTGAAGCGAGCAGCACCATAATCTGTTTTAATTAAATAAACTAGGAAAACAAATCAGGCTGACAGGTGGAATCGAGGTGGTATGAGCTGCATATTTATAGCTCTGTCGACAGAGGAAGGTTCATGACATATGCTACCAACTTCTGCAGCCGCTTTATTAAGTGGAATAAATAAAACCCATGCAAAACGGCACAGACTTCACCAGAGAAAGGCTACTGGGATTCTCTCCATCTCAACACTTCCAATTTGTTTCACTGAAACGTGTCTGCCGGACTCGAAACGTGCTCCACATGAGAACCACCTGATTAAGCTGAAGACGCACAACGCAGCAGCTCGGAAGGAGCTCCCTCCCGCCGCCCCCCACCGCAGACTTCCCCATTAGTGAACAGACAGGTCCCCTGGAGCAGCTCCCTCCCTGCACCTGCCTGAGGGCCCCTGCCAACCTGGCTCAGGGCCCCCCACCGTCGTGGTGCCTCCACACAAGCAGCAGCATGCTGGGGGTCCCAGGAAGAGTGGGGCTAGAACAGGCGTCCGGCAACTACAGCCGGCACCCAAATCCAGGCCCCCCACCTGTTTTGTCAATAAAGTTTTATTGGCACACGGCAATGCCCACCATTCACAGATGGCCCAAAGCTGCTTTCCAGCGGCCACAAGCACAGAGCTGAGCATGTGGCCGCACAGCCCACAGAATGTACTGTCTGGCCCTTTGTGGGCAAGGCCCACCTGCCAACCCAAGGGAGAAGACACAGGGATGGGGTGGGGGGGGAGGGAAGCCACGGCAGAGGGGGAGGAGGGAGGGAGAGGACATTCAGAGCAGACATGAAGGCAGAACACAAAACAAGGAAGGAAACGAAAGGAAGGAGCACCGGATTGCAGGGGGCGGGGGGGGGGGGGGGGGGGGGAGGCAGAGAGAGGCGCACACACCACACCCGTTAGGCGTATCCTGAGTGCCAGCACGGTAATGTTCTCTCCCTCTGTCCCCTTGGACCCTGCCTTCTAGACAGGCAATCCATCAGGCAGCCGGGGGAGCTGCGGAGAGTTAATCCGCCTCTGTAATCAGACCCCGAGGGCTGTGGGGGAGTTCTCCCTGCATGCACTTCATGGCTCCCCACGGCTCCTTAAAGGCAGTTGAGCAAAACAGGCGATTCTGGGGGCTCGCCAGTGAGCGGGGCACAGCTGCTCGTCCAGGGCCCACGTGCGCCCCCCGAGCAGTGGGTGCATCCGTGCGGTGACAGAGGTCTTGTCTGAGAGACACTAAGGAACCTTAATAACCAGGTTCTACAAACTGACGTAACTTTGTACCGTGGGTCAGTATGTGATGCTCAACAAATAAACTTCTGGCAGGCCCTTCGGAGCAGTGTTTAAAGCTCTCTGAGTTCCTAATACATAAAACATTACTATTTAACAAGCAAGAAGAGGGAAACCCGCCCCGAGCCCTGGAGAGCAGCACCCTGTGGCCTGCAGGGCCCGGGGTCAGCACGGGGCCGCTGCGACCTGGAGGGTCCAAGCTGGGGCGCCTGGACCAGTGAGCTGCTCCCGCCCAAGCTGGACGAACGGGTCCGCTCACTGGGCCACAGGTCTCTCCCAGGGCTGCCTGCCCACCGCGGGTCAGGAAGCAGGCCAGCAGAGCCGAGACCGCAGCCCCTGGCCTCGCAGGCCTGAGCAGCGCTGCCGGGGACCCAGGGCCTCAGCACGGAGGGGCTCGGGGCTCCAGTCTGGAGTGCAGCCCCACAGCTGAGAGAAGGAGTAAAATGGGCTTCGGAGACCCTGGCTTCAGAGCTGCCCCGCAGTAGATGGTCTGGACCCCTAGAGGCCCGTCCCCCAGAAAGGGCAGGCTGGAGATGGGAGGACGGAAAGTAGGGCTGGGTCCCCCAGGCTGCCACAAAACCAGGGACTCCGTGAGCCTGTGTGAGCAGAGTGAAACCACCCGCACCCTCACATGCCTGCCCACCCTCTGTCCACCAACAGGGACACCTGCGTCTGCAGGACTCTCCGCTCTGCCAGGCCCACGTCTGGGTTTTGGTGTCCATGAGGCTCCCGGACCTGAGAGACCCCAACTCACAGCCCGCGGCCACCACTTGGGCCCAGCAGGACGGCACCGCATGCCTTCTCTCCTGGCCCCACCAGCAGCCGAGAACCCTGTGCATCAAAAGCCCCGTTTGCTGACTCATGGCGGGGGAGGGGGGGTTGGGGGAGGACTGTGTCTCCAGCCTGAGCCCGTGTCCGCCCCCTGACGCCCCTCACCTGAACCAAGCACGCCGCAATGCCTCCGGGTGCTCTCCTGCCCCTGCTCTGCAGAGTGTCAGCACAGTGGCCGGGGCGGGGGGGACAGGACACCCACCGTCAGGACACTGAGGCCCATCACAGAAGGTGACCGCGGGAAGGCAGAGCTGTCCGGCCCCTCCTGCCACACGGCGCCCCACACCTCTCATCGCTGGCGTCACTGGGGGCGCTGATCTTGGTGTTGCCGCTCTGGGCACAGCGGACATGGCCACCTTCACTTCCACCTCATCTGCGAGCTCGCCCCGACTCTTTCCTGACCCCTCTGAATCCCTTCCTTCTCACTGCGACAGGCTTACTTCCTAAAGCCGGGGTCCCCTTCTCCCTGACTCGGACCTGCTCCTGGATGGCAAGCGGCTCCCGGGGTGCCCGCAGGCAGCGGCCTCCCACACGGGAAGCGGGTGGTCCCGGTGCCGCAGGAGGGCCTACGTGGTGCGGGCAAGACAAGGTCTTGACAGAAAGTGGGCCCTTCCCTTTAAGGGCTGCACGCTCCCCACGATGCTGAGGGAGCCACCCCAGGGCCCACGTGAGAATGGCCACCCCTCGCGGGGCACACGGAGGGAGGCCCTCTGCACCACTGCCGGGACTGCGGCTGTAACGCAGGGGAGCAAGGGGGGCGCTTCGTGCACGCCCACCTTTTCTACCCTTCTACACCATCCGTCCGTCTAAAACGCTCTCACCCTCCACACAGCGCAGAAGGAGGCCATTTGCTGTGTGCGTGCTTCCGGAGCATTTCTGTGGCCTCACCGAGTTAGGGCTGCCCCTGCTCGGGCTGCCGGAGACCCAGCCAGACTAGGCCAGACGGCACGGGACAGCGGGAGCGATGCGGCCTCTCTGCGAGGATGGACGTCCCTGGAAGCGGATGAGGCAGAGCTCCCCACAGGTCCCCCTACCCCGCACACTGTGTCCTGATCCCACGGACGACCCTGAGAGTGGAGGTGCCTCGGTTCTAGCAGCAGCTAGCACGGAACTGAGCGCGGCAGGCACGCGGCCCCCGGAGAAGGAGCTCTGTGGACCTTGCACGTGGCAGGCCCCGCCTCGCTGCCCCACCCGGGACCCCTCGTCCTCACCACACCCTGCACCACCCCCATGCCGTGTGCCAGACGGCCCCCTCTCTGCCTCCCGGGGAGGACGCCCTCCTCCCGCACAGATTCCAAGAGAGGGCTGCAGGGAGGCCAGAGGGGGTCTCAGCAATGAGAGAAAGAACAGAGGCTGAGGAGACCCCTCCAGTCCCCACCCAGGGCCTGGACCCAGGAGCAGGACCCGTGGCTTCGTCTGCTGCCACCTGGTGGGGGCCGGGAAGCGCACAGCTCTTGACAGGGGTGGACGCAGGCCTCTGAGCAGGACTGGATGGGGTCCAGGTCCGACCACCCCCAGGGTGCACTGACCCAACCACTGCCTCTACCCACCAAAGGCTGCTGATCGCAAACACCTGCTTCAGTAAGCTTCACTTCACTGGACTGCTGATGTTCCAGAAAGGCCAGGGGACAGCGACCGGTGGGCCTGAGCCAGGATCGCCTGGCTGCCAGTCTCCCCATGCTTGCTCCTCCCTTGCAGGCAGCAGCTTGGGCCCAGGTGGGCTCGTGTGGAGGCTGACAGAGCCACTGTGTGCGACAAGGTGTGGAGGGCACGTGCGGAAGGACCAGACAGCCAGGAGGCTTTGCGGGGAGGACCAGGACCTCTGCCTGCAGCAATCCGGATGGCGAGCAGAGCCAGGGTCCAGGGCTCTAAGGCTGTGTCTCAAGGTTAGCGCTCAGCCTCAAAGACAGGGTCCCAGGAAGCAGGGGCTATGCACTGGGGAGTCTCTCTCCCAGTACAGATCTGGGTCAGTCTGGCCTGGGAGGAGGGCAGGAGACCAGCCAGGGGCTGGCTTGCTTCTGGAGGGGCCCATCCGTGCCCACATCCAGGAGGAAAAGGACAGTGACCAGGACAGAGAGGAACAGATGGTCGTGTTGGTGACGCTGGCTGAGCCTGGGCATCCTCCACCGTTTGGACTCGCCCAGGACTCCAGGGGGGTGGACGGGAAGGCGGGCTGATGCCCTACTACACTGCTGAGCACAGAAAGGGGGTGCAGGGGGCTAGGGACTTTCTCTGCTGGAACTGGGCCGGTCCTGAGCAAGCAGGCAGGACTCCAGGAGAGGAAGACAGGAGGTGACTGGGAGCCCATGGCAGGGAGTGAGACAAAGCTGGTGCCCGTGTGTCCGCCCAAAGCAGGCCGTGTTGCCTAAAAGCCATCGGGGGAGGGGTGAGCCCGTGCTGGGGGCCAGATGTGCAGGCCCAGCGAGGTCAGATGCGGTGACCCCGCCAGTCAATGACAGCCCCTCATCACCCCGACACACAAAACCCAAACAGATGGCACTGGGGGTGCCAGATCTGTCAGCCTCGTCATTAACTGATTAGGGCACAGAGGGTGCACACACAGGAGGAATCGCTCAACGTAAAAAATCCCAGGGACGACTGAAGGTGTCAGGGAACCTTCCCTGCAAATCAGTGGACTCTTCATTGATGTTTCATGTGGAGCCAAATGTGTCATAATAAAACGACTATTAATGCACTTATATTTACGATAACGCGCTCGGTGCGGCCGGAGCTAACCTTCCCAATCAGACTGAAAGTCTGCCTTGGACGACAGAACCAGCAGCAGCCCCTTGGCGGGTCCTCCTCTCCCGGGCCACCAGGTCAGAGCATGGAGCCAGCACGCGGAAGACAGGCGGATGGCTGGCCCTGCGCCCGCCTGCACACTCACCTCCATCTCTGAGCTGTGCGCGTGCACTTTCTGGACCATGTCCTCGGCCTCACGCATGCGACGCGTCAGCTGGGGCGAGTACTCGGCCGCGGTCAGCTCGCTGTCGTAGGAACCCAGGATGGCGCGCATTCCGTCCCGCTCCTGTGGGCACAGAGGGCAGGTGGTCAGGCTGGGGTGGCCTCCCGGGGCTCCTCAAAGAGCTCAGTAGCGTTTGGATTCACAATGGCCTGACAGAGCCCAGCCAGGCCCCGGCAGGGCCCCAAGCGCTCTGAACCAGCAGCCTGAGCATGACGGGGATCTTGCCTTCATACAGGCACTCCCCACAACCGCCTGGCCTTGAGCTGTAGGGTCTGTGGAGACCTGCGGTGGCCAGAGACCCCTCCCTGGAGCCTGCTGACTTCCCCATTCCAGCCAGTCCCAGCCCCTACCAAACTCCAGGAATGGTCCTAGGAACACACCGACAAGGCCAGGCCAGGAAGGAGGTTTGAATACCCTGCCTCCCGCGACTTCTGACCTGGCCTGTAAGCCACACAGCAGTCTGGAGAGATTCATCCAAGCAGCAGGCTGGAAGAACCAAAGCGAGCCTTCTATCCGCCCAGACTCTGAACTGCCCCAGACTCCCTGCTGAACAGCTCTGGCCTCGGCGAGCTCCGTCTCCCAGTAGAGCTCATGGGATGCCTGGGGCCACAACCCCAGGCTGCAGATGCATCACTGTGCACCAGCCATGCCAAGGCACACCCAGGTCTCATGGGAGGATGTACCAATCATACAGCGCCAGGACTAAGCCGCAGAGAAGTCACTGCTCGGGGGTGCCCTGCTAGGAACACCTAGTAAGGCTGAGCGTGAGCCAGAGTCAGGGGCCCCGGGAGAGGTGGACGGCTTCTCCTGCCCAGGACTGGAAGATCCCTTCTTCAGATGTTCGTGGAGGGAGACAACCTTCTGGAGGCCAACCAGGAAAGGCTGCAGGGACCCAAGGTCCCTGGGTCCAGCAACCGAGCGGCTCTGGACGGCCTGCACAAAGGACACCGTGCCAGGAAAGGAGTTGCTGTCTCCCCTGGGGGCCTGCCCACCGCCCTTTCTCACTCCCTAACTGTGGGCCTGGATTCTTCCTCAGCCTCAACAGACCCGCAGCCTGAGCTGGGGGCTGGCACCTGCCCTCCTGCCCCACATCTTGCCTACGTGCTGTCACCAGGGAAGGCCACGTGGAGAAAATCAAGTCATTGTGCAGGGAACCCAGGCGTTCTGAGCATGCTTCTCATACCCGCATGCACACAAATATCCTGGGGGGGCTTGTGCGATGTCAGCTAGTCTCAGCCGGTCTGGTGCGGCCCGAGGGTCCAGTTCACAAGCAGGCGCCCAGACGGGTTGACGCTGCTGGAGCGGGGGACGCAGAGCTCCACGGCCTCTGCCTGGGGCAGGTTTGTCCCAGCTCCACCCCGGGCTAGCTGGGCACCTGAGACCAGAGCACTCACCCCCATCCTCAGCTCCTGGATCAGTGGAGCAATCTGCTGGTCCCAAAGGACGGATGTGAGGATCGATGCTGTCACAGACGCTGTGCCCGCACCCTGCCCCGTAAGTGAGGCCCCGCGATCTCATCCATGTCAGCAGACAGACCGCCACGGGTTCACGGGCGCATCATGCACCAGCCCTGGCACTGCCTTCCCTGCCTCGCGGTCCCCGACCCTCCAGGGCAGGGCGTCCAGACACGCGACAGGGACAGCCCGTACCAGCATGGGCCCAAAGGCACATTCACGGACCCGAAACAGCCCCCCACGTCACGTTCTCTTGGTGGGAGAGGCCCTCCTTGTCCGGTGGGGAGGCAGAGCTCAGAGCTCACAGCCCGGTCATCACTCGGCGTGGACTCCACAATTAGCTGATGACAAGAAATTCAATAAGTGAGAAATTAAAGTCACAAATCCACCTGAACTGGTTGCACGTCCGTGGGAAATCTGTTTCCACAGGAAGGTTTATCGAGTGTCCTCATTTTATTGGAATCCTCTATCTTGGTATTGACTTCTACACCTGGAGCTACTCTGCAGAGCGCCGCTGCCCCCGGGGGCGGGTCGGGGGCTTCCCTTCCAGAACAAGCTGCAACCATCGCCTCCACCGACCCATCCGTCCCCACAGCGTGGCCCTTCCACACAGGGCTCTTCCATCACGTCTCCAGGCGAGCCGAGGCTGATGAGGAGGAGGAGCACATGAACCAGCAAGTTCTGCTGTCTGGACCTGTTCAAGAAATTGTTTTGTCATTACTAGTAAAAGTCCAAGAAACGTGCTGGTTTGATTTGATGACTTTTTAATGAGTGATTCCACTTGTGGTGAAGTTTGCTTCATTTCCACTTGAACAAATGCCAGCGATTAATCCCTGAGCAAACAGGCATCCGGTGCAGGCCGCAGAAGCCTCAGAGATGCGCCCCGAGTACAAAGCAGGAGGCTGCTTCCCACCGAGCCCCTCTCCTCGGCACGGAGCGGTACAGGCAGGTTCATCCACACAGACGTGAAGCGGGGGCTGCGGGCCGCCACCCAGGGAGCCACAGAGCCACAGCGGTGCCCGAGGCCCGCTCCACCAGCGCCAGCCCCAGCTGTCTGTGAACCAGCGTGGGCCCCAATAACCTCACGTCTGGGATGACCTTCACTGGCCCTCCTGCCTCTGGCCCTCGAGGAGCCCGACTACTGGGAGTACCCCTCCGCCCTGTAGATGGAGCCCCCCAGCCAAGGGCGGACAGACGCAGGACAGACAGCTCATGACCCTGCCCACCTCCCTGACCGGCGCTGAGCTCTGCAGGCAGGTCAGTACCAGGGACAGGACGGGTCTTCTGGAAGCTCTGAAATATGCCCCATAACGGCCCAGAGCCCGGGGAGGGCAGAGATGAGGGGTTCTGGACAAACCAGTGCTTCCTTCTGAAGCTGGGAAGGAATGACCATCCAGTCCAGGCCGTGCTCTCCCAGGAAGGAAGCTGAGGCACGGAGGTGCCACGTTGTTCGTCCAAAGCCCCACAGGGAGGATGATGGGCACTGGCCCGGTTCGGGGGGGCCGGCAGGTGCTGGGAGCCCCGGCAGGGACATGGCTGGACTCAGGGCACGGGTGGGCTCGTGCAACAGCCCTGCAAAGGCTGTGATGGGGGGGTGTAAGCGAACCAGCCAGCAGCTGCAGACACAACAAAGTCTGGCTCGCAGGGTCAGAGACTCTGTCTCCTCAGGTGCGGCCGAGCCACGGCAGGGACAGAGGCCAAAGGTGACGTCCCACTCTCACACCCGGAAAGATCACCCTGACCGGTGCCCAGATGAGCTGCACACCCCCGAGTTCCCAAAGAACAGGGCTGCCCTACTCCACAGGCCCCCACACAAAAAGTACCCCGGCACGTGGTCCTAACCCTCACATAAACAGACCCCAAACAAACCCCCTGGGCTCCTCCTGAGTCCAGAGGGGGCGGCCAGCCCTGGAGCCCGGAGCAGGACCCTCCCTGGGGTGGAATGGAGTCAGCCCCTCATGCAGGGGAGAAGCAAAAAACGCAGTGCCCGCACAGGGTGGAAGATCAGAGCAGAGAATCCGGACCAAAAAAGTCAGGATGCGCAGCGGGCAATCTTTAGAGCAAAACAGACAGTGGTGCGCACTCACAGACACACCAGCCCTGACTTTGGGCGGACTGACTGACTACACAGCAGCCCAAGACCGCAGGCGTGACAGGCACCGTGAGGGACAAGCAGAGATCCCGGCGAGAAGAGCAGAACCCCGCTCAAGGAGCCAAACACGTTCCAGAGAGAAACTTCTAAGGACCAAAGATCTAAGGTCATAGTAAAAAATAAATAAATAAATGAATGAATGAATGAAAACAGACCTGCAAACACAAGAATTAGGAGAATGAAACCCACGGTATCAGGTAATAGAATAATCAGAAGCAGAATAGAAAGTACGCATGCTGTGTTTAAAACAGTGAAGAAACGTGGGCGCCTGGGTGGCTCAGTCGTTAAGCATCTGCCTTCGGCTCAGGTCATGGTCCCAGGGTCCTGGGATCGAGCCCCACATCGGGCTCCCTGCTCCGCGGGAAGCCTGCTTCTCCCTCTCCCACTCCCCCTGCTTGTGTTCCCTCTCTCGCTGTGTGTCTCTCTCTGTCAAATGAATAAATAAAATCTTAAAAAAAAAAAAACAGTAAAGAAAGGGATTTAAATTATCAGCGAGAATCAATATATCAAAGAAACAAGCAAATTTAAAACAAAACAACAACAAAAAAGCAGACTAAATGAAGTCCAACAAGGTAAAAGAACAATTTAAAAGCTTAAAGAAGTAAAACAGCAATTCAGCTATGGCTGAAGAGAGACTTGGTGCTCTGGAAGAGAAATCGAAGGAACAAGCCAGAAAAAACAGCAAAGGACAGGGAGAAAATGGGAGCCAGCAGCTGATGGCCAAGGCAGAACACGGGAGGGAAGGGTTTCCATCAAAATTAGGGAGAAAGGACAGAAAGGACAGGAAGGCAACAATCAAGGACAGACACAATGGTTGAGAAACTTCCAAAAGTGATTAAAAGCACCCACCCTCAGATGCAGGAGCCCACAGACCTTCCAGAGTGCACACACACGGTCGCGGCCCCAGCAGGCTGGCCACAGGAAGGGCGGTAAGACGCGTGCATCTGGGGCAACAGTGAGGCAGGGGAGGGGGGAGGGCCGTTCCCAGCAACAACTTCCCCAGAGGAGGGCACACAGGACGTATCCCAGGACTAAGGCAAGGGATCACAGAAGCAAAACTGAGAAACAGGAAAGGAAAACGAGCGACGGACTCGACCACGTCCCAACGCAGGCAACCGTGACTGTGTGAGATCACAAGGTGCCTGACTCACGGGGCGGGACACGGGGGACGAACGCAGCTCCTGGCCCACCGACAGGAATGCGCGGCGACAGGTACTAGACACCTGAACAGCTACGAGACGCGACGGAGCAGGTGGGAAGGAGATGCACGCACCCACGCACACCTGTGCGCATACTCTCTCCAGAAGCTCAGCCAGACCCCCGCTGCCTCCAGGGGGTGAGCAGGACAGGGCAGGTAGAAGTGTGCTTCTCACTGCGCACCTGTTCATAACTTCTCAACTCTGTGATGTGGAGGTACCATCCACCGATGCACAAATTAGAAACAGAAATTCAGGGAAAAAAGAACTAATATGAAATATAATAAAAGCATTTAAGGGAGGCCTGGGGTCTTAAATTGTTCCAGAAGGGATAAAGATATCATTAAGCACCCACTACATTAAATATGCACGGGGACCTTTAAAAGAGGAGAAACAGAGAAAAATATAAAAGAGAGAAAAGCCATGTAAGAAAAAAGAATCCAGCAGGAAGTCTGTAACTTTAGTGTATTAGCAACCCTGAAAACTGAAAACTACTGAGCCAGCCAAGCAACACAAAAATAAGAAAAAGAATAAAACAACACAGGTGTGGGGGCATAAAAGAGGCAGAAGAAACAAAGACACAGAGATGTGGTGACAGAAACGTCCCGACTGAAGTGCAGAGGCAGAAATAAAGAGAACAGCAGAGCATCTCAGAATCAGGGGCAGTAGGAGCCGCACCGAGACACCAGGAGCAGAGCAAAGACTTGGCTATCGGGTGAGATTTTCCAAACCCCAGATCCAGGGAGCTCAGAGAACCTCAAAAGCAATATTAATACCAAAGAATCCACACCCTGGCATCTCCTGCTCAAACCTCGGGAAGTCCCAGGGAAGTGAGACAGCATGTGAGAGCAAGAGGGAGAAACGTCGAAGCGCCGAGAGAAAAACCCGCCAGCCCGGGGCTCTGCATCGGGTGAGAGTAGCCTTCAGAAGTGAAGGGGAAATACAGACATCCTCAGACGAAAACACCACGCGGGATCTGTGGGAGCACACGTGCCCAGAAGAGAGACTACAAGGCATAGCGGTCCGAAGTCAGATCTACAGAAAGAAAGCGTGAGATTCGGGGAGGGGGCAAGCGACAGCCAAGTGCAGTCTGTCACTTCCTCAGTCCGCACTGAGCTAAAGGTAACACTCACAGGGACGGGGCCGCCATGCCTCGGGGGGTGGGGGGCTGAGTGGCGGTGCGGTCATAAGGGACAGAGGGAGGGCCTGGGGACAGGCACCTGCACGATCTGTGAAGAGGGACAGCACTACTTCAAAGTGGACATGGACTAGGGTACAACCACACACTGCAGGGCGATCGTGAGGACGCGTTACTGAAGAAGTATAATTCATGAGTTAACACAGAAAAAGAAGGAAACGGAGTCCTATAAAATGCTCACTGAAACCAACCAAGGCAGATCAATAGGGAAGAGTGGACAAGAGCCAAAGAACAAGTGTCCACACAGAAAATGCTAAGAAACATCACCGATGCCAAACAACAAGATTGGTATCATTGTGATTGATCAAAACACGCCAATTGAAAGATACCGTCAACACGGAGTAAAAAAAAAAAGATCCAATTACATGTCTATAAAAAACCTACTTTACAAATACAAATACCAAGAAATGTAGAAGTTAAGGGGTGGAGAAAGAGACATCGTGCTAACCTCAATCAAGAGACAACAAAGCAGACGGAGTAGCTTTATTAATCTCAGGCAAAGCAGACCTCTTATCTCCCTCTGTCAGAGGTACGAGGAGTATGACTTAATGATAAAGGGGTCAATATTCCCAAGAAGACATACCAATCCTAAACACATATGCACCTCTCAAGCAAGAGTCAAAATACGTGAGGAAAAACTGACAAAGCTGCAAGGAGCAACAGACCTATCTCCTAGTGGAGACTTCCACACCCTCCATCAGTAATTGACAGATCCAGCAGGCAGAAAATCAGTAAGGATATAGTTGTACCAAACAGCACCATCAATCAACCGGATCTAATTGACGTTGATAAAACACTTCATCTTTCAACAGCAGGACACACATTCTTCTCCGGCTCCCATAGAACACTCCCCAACACGGACCACATTCTGGGCCATAAAACACACCTGAACACACTTAAAAGGACAGAAATCATACTGAGTAAGCTTTCAGAGCACTCCAGAATTAAAATGGAAGTCAGTAACAGAAATATAGCTGGAAAATCCCAAACTTAGAGATTAAACAACACTTCTAAAAAACACGTGGGTCACAGAACTCTTCAGAGAAACAACAGTATTTTTAATTGAATAAAATAACACAACATGCAGCAGGGCTTCGAGGAACACGCAGCACTGAATGCATACTGTAGGAAAGAAATCAAGTCAACCATCCAAGCCCCCATCTTAGAAAACTGAAGAAAGAAGAGCAATGTAAGCCTAAAGCAAGCAAAAGAAAAGTAGTAATAAAAATGAGAACAGAAATCAATGAAATTGGAAACAGGAAATCAATTGAGAAAAATCAACAAAACCAAAAGCTGGTTTTTTGAAAAGATCAATGACATTGATGAATGTCTAGCAGGCTGACCAAGATTAAACAACAGAGCGAAGACAGAAAACACTAATATCAGATGTGATAGAAGGGTCATCACTACTCATTGTGGGGACATGAAAAAGAATAGGAGTATTATGAACAGATCCATGCCCAGAAACTTGATAACTTATATGAAATGGACCAATTCCTTGAAAGGCACAAACTATCACAATTTGCAGGAAGAGAAAAAGAAAATCTGAGTCAGCTTATATCTACTGAAAGAAGTTGAATTAATAATAACCTTCTTAAAAACAAGGCACCAGACTCAGGTGCTTTCACTGGGGAATTCCACCAACTATTTAAGCAGGAAATTGTACCAATTCCCTAAAATCTTCTACAGAAAACAGAAGCAGCCATACATACATGTTTGCGTATGGTACTGTAACGGTACACACATGACATGTATTTGTCAAAACCCACAGACCCACACAAGAGCAGACCTTAAACCGTGGACCTTAGTCAGCAATAACGTGCTCATACTGGTGCACTCGTCGTGATGGACGTGCCCACGGACAAGGCGGGACGTGTTAGGTCGAACTGTGGGGTGCGGGAAATAATACGGGGGGCTCTAGACCATCTCCTCCGTTCTTCTGTAAACCAAAACTGTTCCAAAAGCAAGTTTATTAATTAAATTATAATTCTAGATACAGTAGATTATTTACATCCCTTCTCCAAACAAAAACAAAAACAAAAAACCCCGCAAAGAGCTGTAGAGGAGACAGTGGGCGAGAGACTGACCCCAGCACGGAGGTGGTCTGCCCCTGTCCTCACTCGGTGCGAGTCAAAAGATAGCACAAGTCCAGCCTCAACGGGAACATTGCAAGGCGGCCAACCGAGAATTCTACTCAGCAAAAATGTTCTTCAGAAGTCAAAGCGTAATGAATACATTTCCACACTGGGAAAAACTGAAATATTTCCTCAGCATCGGATCCACACCAAAGGGCATTCTGCAAGCAGAAGAAAAATGATCCCAGGTGGTTGCCTAGAGATGCAGGTGGTAATGAAGAGAAATAAAAAGGATGACAATTATATATATACACACACACACACATAAACGAACACAAAAACACAACAGTAACCAACTGGACAGCCACATGTGAAAAAATGAAACCAGACCACTTTCTTACAGCACTCACAAAAATACACTCAAAATGGATTAAGGACCTAAATGTGAGACCTGAAACTATTAAAATCCTAGAAGAGAACGGCGGCAGTGACTTCTTCGACATCGGCTGTAGCAACTTCTTACTAGATACATCTCCTGAGGCAAGGGAAACAAAAGCAAATATTAACTACTGGGACTACATCAAAATAGAAAGAAAGCTTCTGCACGGCCAAGGAAACAGTCAACACAACTAAAAGGTAACCTACTGAATGGGAGAAGATATTTGCAAATCACATCTCTGATAAAGGGTTAGTATCCAAAATATAAAGAACTGATAAAACTCAACACCCAAAAAAACAAATAATCCAGTTAAAAAAGGGGCAGAAGACATGAATAGACATTCTTCAAGGAAGACAACCAGATGGCCAATATACACACGGAAAGATGCTCATCATCACTTGGCACCAGGGAAATGGAAATCAAAATGATGAGGTACCACCTCACACCTGTCAGAATGGCTAAAATCAACAACACAAGCAACAACAGGTGTCATCAAGGATGCAGAGAAAGAGGAAGCCCCATGCACCATTGCTGGGAATGCAAACTGGTGCAGCCACTCTGGAAACAGGTGGGGATTTCTCTCTCTCAGAAAGTTAAAAATAGAATTATCCTATGATCTAGAAATTGCACTACTAGGTATTTACCAAAAAAATATGAAAACACAAATTAGAAAAGATACATGCACCCCTGTTTATCGCAGCATTATGTACAATAGCCAAACTATGAGAGCAGCCCAAGTGTCCACTGACTGATACATGGAAAAAGCAGCTGTGGGTGTGTGTGTGTGTGTGTGGGTGGGTGTGTGTTCCACACTGTGGAATATTACTCAGCCATGAAAAGAACGAAATCATGCCATTTGCAATGACATGGATGGAGCTAGAGAGTACAATGCTAAGCGAAATAAGTCAGAGAAAGACAAATACATGATTTCACTCGTATGTGGGATTTAAGAAATAAATGAGCAAAGGAAAAAAGAGACAAACAAAAAAGCAGACTCTCAACTATAGAGAACTACAGAGAACACACTGACGGTCAGCAGAGGGGAGGGGCTGGGGAGGGGGGAAACAGGTGGTGGGACTAAGGAGTGAACTTGTGATGAACCAGGGATGTTGTATGGAAGTGATGACTCACTCGATTGAACACCTGAGACTAATATAACACTGTAGGTGTACTACACTGGAATTAAATTTTTTTAAAAAAAATAATGGTATCTTTTCAGCTACAAAACTGTGTGTATAAAGTACTCAACAATAATAGTGGAGCAAAAGGTCAATAGATGCCGTGTTTTAAGGTCCCTTGAATCATCTAGAAGAAAGAGATGTATTTATTTTTATGAGACTCTGACAGTCTGTTATAATCACAATAACAGGCACTAAAAAATTGCATTAAAGCATACATAACTACAAGATAATGAGGGGGAAATGGTTTAGTCTACAAAAAGTATTAAAAACAAACAAAAAGGAACACAAGCAAAAGGCAAGTAGTGAGATGGTTAATCTAAAAGCAAATTTATCAGCGCACCTGGGTGGCTCAGTCGGTTGAGCCTTCGACTTTTGATTTTGGCTCAGGTTGTGATTTCAGGGTTGGGAGACCAAGGCCTGGGTTCCTCACCCAGTGGGGAGTCGGCCTGGGATTCTCTCTCCCCCTCGGCCCCTCCCCCAGCCCCCCCCACTCACTTGTCCACGTGCACTCTCTCTAAAATAAATACATAAATGTTTAAAAAAATAAAAGCAAATTTATCATTAATTGCAACTAAATTAAATATTTCAACTAAAAAAACAAAGATTTTCAGACTGAATAAAAATACAAAATCCATCTCTAATCTGTGTAGGAGTGACATCATAATAAAATAATGAAAAATTTTCAAAACAAAACTTGAGAAAGTAAGAGGCACAAAGGCAATATAACAAGGAAGCTGATACATCTGTATTAATATCACACAAAGGAGATTCAAGATCAGAAGAACCTATATAAAGCCTATTTCATGATAATAAAAGGCTAGATGGACCAGGAAGATAATTATTTTCAGTCCATATGGGCCTAATAAAGATATGCTGCCATAATTGACAAAATTAAAAGGAGAAGAAATAGGCAAACTTAGAGTGAAGCTGGGAAATTCCAACAGAGGTCTCTCAGGATTGGAGAAAATGGGAGAAACATCGCTGAGGACGTGGAAAATCCGAACAGTATGATTAACAACTGACATGCAGATATATATAAGACACCGCAACCAACAATGCAGACCACACATGATTTTGAAGTGTGCATGGGCCATTTACAAACACCGGCTCCCTAGGGATCATACAACACGTCCCAGAGTATGGTCTTTGAACACAATGAAACTAAGCTATAAATAAATAATTCGGTGATCGCAAAATGTTGGAAGTTAAATTTATTTCTAAAAAAACCTGGTAGTCAAAATAAAAATCACAATTAAAATTGATAAATATTTTGAAATGAATAAGAAAAATACAATGTATCAGAACTACAGTATGCAATCATCAAATAGCTCAAAAGTTAGAACAAATTAAAAAGTATAAAAATAGAATTAATGAAGCAGAATACTTATGGTACAGAATCAAGAATGCTAGAAATCGGTTCATTCAAGTGACTAGCAAGACCGATAAACTCTTCATGAGACAGTTCGAGAGAGAGCACACACATAACCAAACAACCAGATTGAAAAAGAAGACACAACCACAGATCATGAAGATGAATGATCATCCATAAAGAAAATCTGACTGACTTTGAAGTTACTAAAAGAAATCAAAGCCCCAATTTAAAATCTTTCCAACATGAAAACTCCACTGGCCCAGATGCCTTCACTGGTGAAATCTATCTAACCCTTAAGGAAGAAATGCCCTGATCTCATACAAGCTATTACAGAGAAGAGAAAAAAAGAATCCCTGACTCATTTTATAACGCCAGAAAAACCATGACATCAAAAGCTGATAAGGACATTAGGAGAAATGAAAATTGCCAGAATTTCTTATAAAGACAGAGGCAAAATCCCTATCCAACTTATCAGCAAATCAAACTAGACATTATTTAGGAAGGAAAACCATACACAAGTTTGCTTATTTCTGAAATGCAAGTTTGGTTTAACATTTGAAAATCAATTAATTTGATTTTCCACATTAACGGAGTAAAGAAAAATCCTATGATCATCTCAGTACATGCAGAAAAAGCATGTGATTAAAATTCAACATTTATTCACGGTGAAGACAATAAACAAAAGCCCTCTTAGCAAATGAGGACTGGAAGAGAACATGGTCTGCAATAGGGAAGTGTGAATATTTTCCTTCTGACGCACCAGCTACCAAAGCACTTCTGTTCAGAACAGTGCTGGAGATCCTGAGCAGCAGAAGAAGGCAAGAACAGCCATAAAGGTACAAAGAATTAAAAGCTATTATGAGTAGGTGACACATTGTGAACCCAGAAAATCCAATGGAATCCACAAATAACTTATTAAAATTAATTTAGAATGTTGCTGGATCAAAATCAATAATCAAAGTTTAATTATATTTCTATGTAGTAGCAAAAAATTGTTAGAAAAATAAACTTGAGAAAGGATGCTATTTATAATGCCACATAAAAACAAAAACACACAAAAAAACGAATCTATGAGATGTCTACCTAGAAAGCCCTATAAAACACTGACGGGAAAAAAAGATGACCTAAAAGCACAGAAGTGTATACCATGTTCATGGATCAGATGCACACTTACCAAGATGGTACTTAATCATTACACTCCCAACAGAGATCTCGGCGGGTTTACTGGTGAAACGGACAGGCCAGCTTCTCAACTCCACATGAAAATGTAAAGGGTCACCACCAGCCAAGGCGGTCAGGGAGGGAGGGCTGGCTCTATCAGGTATCAGGGCTGAGCAGAGTCCCCGTGACGAAGGCAGAGTGGTCTGGGCAAAAAGACAGAGAAATGGACCAGTGCAGAGGGGGACCCTGCCTTTACCACATAAGCAGCCTGGCGGGGTGGTGAGAGAGGAAGCGTGTCAATAAATGGCATCGAGCTGACTGGACATCGTTGTGGGGGGTGAGTGAGGGGGAGCTCGCCACGGCACAGTCAAGCTTCGTGCTCTGAGTCTTAAGGGAGGAAAGACCCCCAATAAAGAGGAAAATACTGACACATACATCAGTGACCATGGGGCAGGTGAGGGTTTCCTAAAGAGGACGTGGGAAATGATAAGCAACGAGGAATGGTCACAGGATAAATTAGATTGCATTACAGTTTAGATCTTATGGGCAGAAGGCATCTGCAGTGCAAACACCTGACTAAAGGCCAGTGTGCAGAAAACAGGAACAATTCTTACTGATCATAAAGACAACAGCAGAGGAGAAAACTAGGTCGTGGATGTGCCGGGCACCTCACCCGAGTGGCCTCCACACACCAGGAAGCACATGAAGAGGTGTCCGCCCCATCCACATTCTGGGAAATGCCAACTGGAGACACAAGGCCGCCCCGCCACCCACCCTGGAATGCACCTGCCTAAATGAACGACACCCTCAGGTGAGGGCAGGCTCCGGAGCAACAGCAGTGCTTGCTGGCTGTCAGCAGGCGTGCACACCGTCACATGCGCAGAAGTGGACCCCTCCCGTGGCCCACGTCACGTGCCCACGGTGCAGGGCGCTCCTGGGTGCTCAGACACCAGCAGATCTAGGTGCACCAAAACACAAGAGAACGTTCACACCAACGTTGTTCACATTCGCCCGGAAATAAAGAAACTCAAAATCATACAGGAACGCATGCATGAAAAAGCATAATGTGGTCCACTCATAGAACAGAAATGAACTGCCCACAGAAACCTGATTTTGAGCAAGAGAAAGCAAATACAAAAGATCATGCGTTGTAGGATTCCACTTATGTAAAAGTTAAAAACAGGGACGGCGGGTGCACGGTGTTAGAAAAGCATCGCCTTGCGGGGCGGGGCGGGAAAGGGGGGCTTCCAGGGTGCCGGTGACGGCGCCAGTCCCACCTGGGAGCCCAGCACGAATGGACCGGCTTTGCTCTAACTCACTGGCTTGTCCTCTTAGGACAGCACTTGACTATGTGTGCTGCAGGCCAGTGCAAAGCTGAAAAAAATACATGTTGAACAAAAAGATTCTGCAGTTTTAGAAGCATGGCTATGGCCGTACAGTCACGCTGACAAACCCCTCATCAGAAAGAAACATCGAGACCAAAGGCCAACTCCCTGTGGCCGCCGACCCGCGATGCTCAGCTCCAGAGCCCAGGAGGGGCCCACATGAGACAGGAGGGGTAGCCTCCAGGCCGGTGGGGAACCCACGGGCAGGGTCCACCGTGGGGCACCATCTAGCGGAGCTGGGTGGGGTGGCGCCGTGGGGCTGCCCCAGGGAGTTTGAACATCACACTGCACGGTCTGGAAAGGGGGCGTCTGGGGGCTTCTGAGCAAGGAGTGCCGAGGGTGAAGACTCGAGAGGGCTGGCCCAGAGCTTTGATGACAGTGGAGCGACGGGTAGGGACAGGTGAAGCATGAAGGAGTCAGACGTCCACGGATCGGGAGCCAGGCCCCCCAGGACCGGACGCCAGCGCGGGGGAGGCAGCAAGCCCTGCCAGGAGGCCCAGGCTGTGCTCCCGAGAAGTCAGCCTGGGGTCTCGCAGACAGCGCTTTTCCCCAAGTTCTCCCAGGGATACTGGGGGAGCCGAGGGAGCAGATGCGCCTCTCCCAGTGAGGCCCGCGCGATCCTGGTGGGCACGGGGCTCCGCAGCTGGCTCGGGCAGGCGCTGGGCGCAGGCAGGCGCTGGGCGCGGCCAGGCTTCCACAACAGGCAGCGGAAGGCTCATAGAAGTGGCAGAAATTTCGTCTGGGCTTGGTGAGATGCTTCCAAACGCACCAGTGTCACCGTGGTCCATTAGCTGGAGGAGCCGGCCCACGGTCCCAAGCACCACTGTCCCTGTCTCAACACAGAGGAGCACTCAGGCCCTGGGCCCTGCTCCTAGTGGCTCTCTGGGGGCCTCGGAGCCTCTCGTGTCCACAGCCACCACAGTACCCCCTGGGGCTGACCGGCAAACACCTGACGACACCCCATTCCCACCTCTGGGTCCTATGGCCTTCTCTCTGCTGCCTTCAGTCCTCACAGTCTCGAGCGGCTCAGAGCAGGCCTGACACAGGGGGGCGGGTCCACCAGCAGCATCGGGCGTCCCCACAACGGCAGCCGGAGGCCAGGAGCCGGCCCCCAGCACAGACAACAGCCCTCCACAGCTCGTCCTCAGCCAGCAGCACCTGTGGCCAGGTGGGGAAGGGAGGACCTGCTGCTCGTGTCCTCACCAGCCGGCCGTGCTCTTGCAATTTCAACCTCCCGATGAAAAGCTCTACAACACCTCTTGTGGGAAGGAGCAGGAATCAACTGAGATTTCCCAAAGCAATCTTACTGAGATTTCACACTCTCTATTACAAATTCCATTTCATTTATGGCGGGTGTAGGATGCGTCCGCGGCACCGGCCCCGAATCGGCAGGCTCTCCCCACCAGCGGTGATGCGAGCAGGGAGCCATGCGTCCACGCCGCAGGTGTGCGGGCCACACGGGGAGAGCGCGAGCTGCCGTGGCCTGGCTCTGGGTCAAGCACCATTTACCGGACAGGACAGAGAGGAGCGAGAGCTGGGTGACCAAGGCACAGCCTGATGACAGCCACAGCAGCCCCTCCCTCTCCGAGCCTGGCCCCCCAACTGCAAAGCAGAAGCTGAGTCAGATAGGCCAGGCTTTCTTCACTGGAAGGTACTGGCAGAGGCAGCGGAGCCCAGGTGGACTCACCGCGGGCGAGGTGCCCAGCAAGGCGATCTCCACGCCACGGCTCACTGGGCCCTCCCCTCACTGCGGGCTACCCACCGCCCGGCACAATGCCCAGAACCTAACAGGCATACAGTAAATATTCACTCAACCCAAGTGCGAATGGAGGAAACAGTCAATCGCTCCACCTTCAGAACCACCATGGGAGGCAGGGGCTCATCCTCTCAGATGAGGAAACTGGCTTACTGGGTTCCCTAACTTGCTCAGGGTCCTCAGATGCTATGACCCAGCTGAGATCGGAACCCAGGTCTGCAGGAAGCAGGAGCCTGAGGCTCGGCTGTCATGCTAAAGGCCGCGTGGACACCAGGATAGAGACGCATTTTATAAACCAAGGCTCCACAACAGCTCCTGGCCCAAGTCCCTGGGATCACAGAGCGCAAGAAGATCATGGGCAACAGTGACCCCAAGGTCTTCACCGCTCGCTAAAGCACCCAAACCCCAGGTCTTCAGGACACAGGACATGACCCAAATAGCTCTAATTGTAAAAGTCCTTCCTCAAATGAGAAGGTCAGGCACTGGACGGGCTTCATCCCTCCACCCGGGCCCTCCCCAGGGAGCCGACCGCAGAGCTCAGAGAGGGGCCCCTCTGCCAGACCCTCCCTCCCTCGGAACACTGCTCTGCTGACCGGACAGAAATCCAGATGACTAGGGCTCCGAGCACGATGACCAATCACTGGGAAGCATCCCCAAAAAGACCAAGGGAGGCCATGCTGCTCTGCGTCCTCAACTGAAAGTTCATGTCCAGGGGCGCCTGGGAGGCTCAGTCGGTTTAAGCTTCTGCCTTCGGCTCAGGTCATGATCCCAGGGTCCTGGGATGGAGCCCCACATCGGGCTCCCTGCTCAATAAAGAGCCTGCTTCCTCCTTTCCTCCCAGCTTGTGCTCTCTCTCACTATCTCTGTCTCTCTCAAGTAAATAAAATCTTAAAAGAAAGAAAGAGGGCAGGGGAGGGGAGAGGAGGGGAGGAGAGGGCAGGGGAGGGGAGGCGAGGGGAGGGGAGGCGAGGGGAGGGAGGAAGTTCGTGTCCAGTGGCAAGGGCAGCCATCTGGGGTTAGACCAGCTTTGCTGGAAGCCCTGCTCTCCCAGACCCCAGCCCAGGAGGGAGTTGGAGGTGAATGCCAAAAAAGCAAAAAGGATGCAGGAGGAGAAACCGTGGGGGAGGTGGGGGTGGGCAGGCTCCCAGGTAGGAGCCCGCGGTGCCACCCCAGGAGCGGGGGCAGCACGGAGGGTGGGGTGCGTAAGGCGCCTCTCCAGAAGGACAGCGACCAGGCTCAGAGGACTTTCCAAGCCCCACCTTCTACCTTGTCACACCACTTGTGTGTGTGGGTGTGCCCCCACACCTGGGCCCGCAGGCGTCCCCTGTCCACTGCTCCCTCAGCTCAGCCGCATGGCCTCACGCGCCTCAGGGTCTCGGCACCCGCTTGCTGACGCCTCCGCAGGGCCCAGGACACCAGACAGCTCACACCCAGATCCACCACCTTCACTCGTTCCATAAACATCACCCGCTACCGACCACTGGGCCCACGGGACAGAGCCACGGACAAAAAGGCCTGCTTTCAGCTCTTCACACCACCCCATCTACGCAGACCCTGGACCCCAGACTCCATGTGGCACCAGGGCAGGCGTGAGTGACTCTGCCAGATCCTCACTTCTGTCAACTGTGAAAGACAAGAAATCTCCCTTCATCGGCTTACGTTTAGGACCAAGGAAGCTCATTTATGTAGAACCCATAGCATCAATTTTTAAATTTCAGCTCTTATTGATTATTACTCTTGACCCACTTTCTTGGAATGTCTTCCCCCATTAAACAGCAGAATACAAACCTGGTTATTCCCACTGACCCACTGGACTGGGGCCCACTCGGGGGGAAGGCAGAGGGGAGGGGGTGTCCCAGAACGGAGGACCCACTCCAGTGGGTGTCTCAGGACAGGGGCCCGCTCAGGTGGCGGAGGGTGGTCCGAGGATGGGGACCCGATGTGGGGCGGGGGGATATCCCAGGACAGGGGCCCTGCTGGGGGTGAGGGGACCTTCAACACACTCTGTGGCCCACCGTCTGTCCATCATGACAACTTCCTATTTAGATCAGGCCTCTCCCTGCTTCCCTGACTGCACAGGGAGCTCCACGGGTAGGTGAGACATTCTTTGTCTTTCAAGCTGAATTTTCAACACCCAAGACAATACTCAGCAAAGAAAAAATGTTAAAAATGTAACTGCTGAACGGTAGAAGGGCTCAATCGGTGCCTGGTCCCCCGTTCGTGACTCCTGGGGTCAAGAGAGCAGGGGCCACCTGCCTCGATGCCCCTGCAGCAGCTCTGAGTGAGGTTCACAGGCTAGGAGGGCTGGGAAGCCACTCCCTCCGCCCTCGAGTCTCCAGGCCCCTCCCAGCCTCTGGGGGAAGGAGGGAGCTGCAGCCATGCCCCCTCGGCCCATGCCCGCCCCCTGCCCGTGTCCTCTGCCCATGTCCCCTCTGCCCACGCTGCAGTCACGGGCTCCCTTCCAGGGCCCCGCAGGCCCCCACTGGGACCTGGGATGGAAGGAGCGGTCAGGCCCTGCAGGGTGCTCTGGCCCCTGACTTTCTGAATCACACGTGATGACTTCTGGCCATGGGCCTGGAGCAGAGCCAAATGAGAGGCTCCATCCCCACACTGAGTACCCCCTGTTCCAGGTGCTCCCAAAGCCGAGCGGGCTCCCAGCCTCAGGCCTTCCCTCCCACTGGCCCGGCAGGCACAACGCGGTGCTGCTTCCCGAGGGGATGGCTGTGCCGAGGCCCCGTGAGCGACTGCCCCTCCAGGCCCGCCGGACAGCGAACGGGGCGGCGGGGCTGGAGGGCTCAGGCACAAGGCTGCTGCCACCCCAACTCGGCTGAGGCTTGACGAACAGAGGAGCCCTGCCTGGAGGAGGAAAACGGACTCCCGCTTCCCTCAGCGAGGAAAGCAGCGGCGCTCTGCGGGACTGGGGACACAAGCCCCAGGCACTCACCGAGCCAGAGGTGGGCGGGAGAAGCGAAGCCGAGGTGGCTGCTCACGCCGGCGGCAGCCTCCCGGCACCTCCGCCGCAGGGCAGAGAAGCCCCTGGCTGGTGGTCGCCCTGCACACCAGGCCGCAGCAGCCCCTGCCGGCGCCCCCTGCTCCCCCCTCGCTGAAGACAGGCAGCGGGACAAGCAGGAGGGTGGCCCGCACGGCGGAGTCACAGCCCAGCAGGGGCGCAGCTCGCCTCCCGGGTGCTTGAGGGGTGACCACGGCGGGGTCCGAGGAAGGCCCCCCCTCGCCTACGCGCTGCACCACCGGGCTTGGGCTCCTCCAACGCCGTGGACGTTTCGAGGCCGGCTGAGTCTGCGGAGCACGAGGAAGCAGCCGTAGGACGACTACTGCACAAATCTGACTTCCAAGACCCTTAATTTGCTGGACCTTCCCTGCTTCTCAGCTGCCCTCCCTCTGCAGAGGGACTGGACTCGAGCTGCAAACCCGGCTCTCCCACTTCCTGGCCATGCTTCTGGCAAGCTACTGAATCCCCGGAAACCTCCTCCCTCCTCTGGAAAACAGTGCCGTCTAAGACGGCAGTGGACTGAACGCAGAGTCTTGGGCACGTGCCACGTAAATCCAGCAAGACCCATTTCTCACCCAAAGCAGTATGAAATGAGCTCCGGATGATACTGCCAACGGGGCTCGCCTGCCGGGGGGACGTGCACTGAGCCAGCAAGCCCGACCGAGTGTCCTAACGGTGCTTCTACCCTGTCACCAGGAATCCCGGGTTCTGATACACATCTTAAGAAATGAGTCAGGGATATGGCCAAGAGCTGCATGCAAGGATGCCGCTCCCGCCAGCAAAACTAATGAAAAATTAAAAACAATCTAAATTTCCAATAAAGAGTTTAATTCTGATATATCCGTATAAAGGAACATTATACAGCCACTGAGGGTTTTGTTTTCCAAAAACTGTTAAAACTATACTTTCAGGGATCATTTCTATAGTTTGTTATTTTCAAAAACTGTTTAATGACCCAAGCATTTGTCACAATAAATGTTAAGTGACAAACACAGGACACAAACGGGTCTTGTCTGTTCTGTTCTTGCCAATTTTCCTAATACCTGGAATAGCTACAAGACCACAGCTGATCCCACAGCACCTGGCCCTTTGTCATTAGCCAGTCATGGATGGACGGGATGGACGGGTGGATGGATGGACAGATGGGACGGATGGATGAGTGGATAGATGGATGGATGCATGGATAGATGGATAGACAGATGGATAGAAGGGTGGGTGGGTGGACGCATGGATGGACTGACAGACAGATGGACAGACGGGTAGGTGGGTGGGTGATGGATGGATAAATGGATGCACGGATGGAAGGATGGATGGAAGGATAAAAGGAGAAGGAGGGAGGAAGGAAGATATGAAGAAAACATACAAACAGGATTTCAATGAACTGTCTTCTTTATACTTTTTAGCAGTTTCCAAATGCTCCACAATGTACAGTATTACAATCGAGAAAAACAAGAGGTGCTCTAGGTTTAAAGGGGTTAGGGGTTCCCGGCACCTCCAGACACATGAGCCTGGAGCCCAGTGAGCTAAGGGGACGCTTCCCCGATTCACCCTCAACATTGACTGTGGCCACACCACAAGGAGTCAGAGCCCTGGGAGGGGAAAGACCACAACCCACGGCAGCCTCCGAGGGTGGACATGCGCTGGGACAGAGTAGGAGAGGAGGAGTCACGGTAGCTTGGCGGAGCTGGTGGGAGAACGCCAGCAGGGCCAACCGACCCCAGACCAACAGCTGTGCCGCCATGTGCAACCGCCATGTGCAACCGTCCACCACTGGAGGACGCCGGCGATCTCTCCACTCTGGACTATCCCCCATAAAGCTGCAAGGAGCAGTCCTGCACATACGTTCTGTTTCTGCAGGATAAATGCCCAGGGTGCAACTGCTGGGCCATCTGGTCACTGCAGTTCGGCTTTTAACAAATGGAGACGTTATAACCCAGAGGGCTGGGCCAGTTTACATTCCCACCAGGATGGTTAGGATCCTGTTTCTCCGCATCCTTGCTAGCACTTGGTGTTGTCACCATTTTTTATTTTAACCATTCTGAGGTGTGCAGTGATCCCTCACTGTGGTTTTACTTGCATTACCCTGCTGGCTAATGATGCCGAGCATCTCTTCCTGTGCTCATCTGCCATCTGCATGTGCCGGTTTTCTTGTTAGATTTTCTCTGCTATTGAGTGTTCGGGTTCTTTATAGAGTCCAGCTAACAGTCTTTGTCGGACACACGGCTTGCAAACACGCTCTCCGTCTGTACCCATCTCTGCAGCTCAGACCAGGGTCTCTCACAGGGCAGAGTGTTCAGTTGTTACAACGTCCAATTTATCACTTCTCCTTTTATGGATCGTGTTTTTGATGGCCCAGTTGAAGAACTCTTTGCCTAGACCCTGAAGATTCTCTTTCTCTTTTTTTTTAATAAAACTTTTGTACTTTTACGTTCTACATTTATTTTTGTGGTTACTTTTTGTATAAGGTGTGCGGTTTGCTTTTTTGCTTATGGGTGCCTGAGCGCTCCAGCGTGACCTGCTGAAAAGGCCATCTTTCTTTCACCAAACTGCTTCTGCATCTTCCTCAAATAACAGCTGATCCAAAACCAGCCAAAGGAAATTATTAATAAAGAGAGCAGAAATCAACAAAAAAGAGTGCAGAAAACAATAGAGAAATCAGCTGAGCCAAAAAATGACGCTCTAAAAAGATCAATAAAATCGATAAACCTTTAGCTAGGCCAACCCAGGAAAAAAATAGAAAAGATTGGATAACTGAAATTGGAAATGACAGAGACAGTATCACTGACCTTACAGAAATAAAAAGAATTATAAAAGAATACTATCAACGACGAGACGCCAAAACTCAAACAACCTAGTGCAATGGACAAATTCCCACAGACACAAACTACCAAAACTGACTCAAGAAGAAATGAAAAACCCGAACAGACGTGTCACACGTAAGGAGAAGAACGAGCCACCAGAAGCTCCCCGTCATCCCCGGGAGGACCGTGAGCCCTGCTTCTCCTCTCCTGGGCGTGCAGGGGCGTCTGTGTGTGAGCTTCTGTTCAGACCCCAGGGCCCCGCAGGCTCTGCCGTGTTCCCCCCAGACGCTCGCACTGGGTGCTTCCCACCGCTCTGTCTCCAGGTTCAGGGACGCCTCCCACTGTCCCCCGAGTCCCACTGCTGGGCTCAGCCACTATGCGCCTGTTTGGGTTCCTGTACCGCCAAGTCCGGTCCAACGCGCCCGGCCTCACGGGCTCCAACTGTGGGACGAGAGGAAAGAGCAGAGCCCAGGAGGCTCAGCACATGGTGTGCCCTGGTCCCGAGGTCCCAGCCACCACCTCTCTGTGTCTTTTATGTTTGTTTTACACATACTGTCCAGGGTCGTTACCTGTCCTCAGCAGAAGGAGAAGAACACGCGCCCTCTCTACCCTCCTAGACACAGCAATGTCGGCTGCTCTTTGAAGGCGTTCAGCAGGCCTAGGGGCCGGGCACCGCGGCTGATGCTGCCCTCAGAAGCTCACTTTAGGAGCCAGCAGGTGTCTAGCACTGCTCTGGCCTCAGAGGCGATATTCCCAATGTGTGAATTAAACCTGACGAGGAAGGGCTGTGAGGACATCTAAGTCAGCGACAGACCACTCACTAAACCCCCTCCGCCTGAGGAAGGCAGGACTCCATCAGAATGGTATTACTTCCCTGCTGCGAAGATGCCACTGACCACCAAGGCCGCCAAGGAGGGGGGAAGCCAGAGGGGAGACTCACTCTGGTGCCCGTCCACCCAGCTCTGTTCTAGCGAGGCACACGCACAAAGGTCAGGGAGAACCACGCCCCTGTAAAAGGTGCTATTACGGAGAAAGACAAAGACACACAGGCCCCATCCACAGGCACAAACCCAGGGCCTCTGGACCACTGCGGCCCAAGCACACCCCACGACGGCAGCCACATTCCCTCATCCAGCCCCGCACACATTTAGTCCCGCGCAGTTCCTTCTTCTGGAGAGCGGTACTAAGAGCCAGAGGACACGGCCACCAGCTGACCCTCTGGGCAGAAAGCCCCTTGCCAAGGAAGCCAGGCTGCCGGCAAGAACAGCGCTGCACTTGAAAAGTTTGGTCCCCACTTTCTGCATCCTCTTTCTTTATAAAATTGCTTATGCGAAGAGATTACCATGCATAATGTATTCAATTATGCGGCGTAAGATGTGGCCTTAATGGAGAGAATTCAAGTCAGCCTTGTAGACACTTCAGGAAATACTTAAAAAAAAAAAAAGACTGTATGCCACTGACTTTCAAATGTATTTGAATCCGCACACCTCTCACTACCCATAGGGACACAATATAAATATATAAACGAGTGCTCATCTCATTTCCCACTGTTTTCCTGCATGATGAGGTGCCTGGAGCTGACACCTCCCTCATTCTGGGCGGCAGGGCCTGCATTAGCATGTAAATAGCTGGCAGATACAAGGAAATGAAAGCAAGGAAGAGCTCTTTAATTAACTTGAATCCTCTGAACCGCCTCAAAGCAATCTGCTCTGACAGGAGGAGGCCCTCCCTGGCCTGGAGGGGTCCTGCCGGGCCAGCACTGGGGGTGTCTGGAAGGACCGGCCTGCAGAAGGGACACTTGGGTATGTGGCCACAAAAGGCCGAGCCGCTGTCCCCTGGAATCTGAGCTGCTCCACTGAGCCACGCCAGCCCAGTGGCAGGGTTCTGGGCCCTGAGCCCTCTCCCACCACTGTGCGCGGGGAGGTCCCGAGCTGAGGAGTGAGCACTGTCCCAGGCCGCGGGCCAGGCCACCTGCCGCGCCCATACCCAGCCCGCCCACACAGAGACAGTGCTATGTCCACGGCTGTGGGAGCTGAGAGCCAACAGGCCCCGGAGGACCCGCCACTGGACAGCCCCACACTCGTCCTTCTGCAGGCAACAGGGAGGTGGCAGTGGCTTTGGGGCTATGAAGTGACCGGGTCCGGCCGGGCTGGCAGCATGTGGCTCTGCGATTACGCGGGACCCCGGGTCACCGCTGACCACGGTCTGGCAGCGGGCGGCGGGAGTACAGGGACGTGCGGAAGTACACAGGACGACCAGGGGCCCAAAGCGGACAGATGCCACGTGCTGAGCCGAAAGCGCACCTGGGGGCAGGCCCGAGAGGACTTGAGCCGGAGCGAAGGCTCAGGGCCAGCAATGTGCAGAGGCCCGCACGGGTCTGAGGAGGCAGCTGCCGAGCCCGGACGCGGAGGCGCCATGACCATCGGGTTCTCCGGGGCGGCAGAGAGCCGTGGGCCCAGTGAGACCATGGCTAGGGCATGGGCAGCAGGACCGCTGAGCTGGACTTAAATGTACACACTCTGGGGGGTCACGCCACCACGCCAGGGCTGCAGGTCTGGCCACGGGGCACCAGGGAGAAGCCATATGCCCGGAAACGGTTCCTTAAAAGCGCAAGCACCGGGCCCCAAAGAGACTGGTGTGCGATCTAGATTTTACCCGCAAGGATTTACAAATACAGTCTAGTGGCAGAGGCAGCCAGGCGAGCAGCCTGGAGACTGGGGCTGCTGTGGGCCATTTGTCCCTGTGACCCAGCCACCGCCGTCCTTGGTGCCCCGCGGCCTGCGTGGTGCCCACTTCCGCTCAACCTCGCTGGGTTCTGCCAGGAAGAGAAGGTGGTGTGTGCACAGAAGCCACCTGCTTGCGTGACAAGCACAGCAGGGAAGGAGGCCGACAAGCATCTCCTCCCGTGTCAAAGGCACGCGGGTCACCTCCACGTCCCCGACACAGAGGAGGGAAGTTAAGGGAAGGAACGGCACCATGTTGGGTCTGTGCCCCGCACCCCTACATCCCACAGAGGAAGCAGCAACTCAGGTGGGAGGTCCTGCGGCCCAAGCTGCACAGACCTGAGTCCGGGCCTCTGAGCCTGCCCCGTAGCACCGTGGCCTCCAGGGCGGAGCCACCAGGAGCCAGTGGTGACGGGGAAGGTCGCCAACCCCCTGACCTAAGCCCTGCAGTCTGCACTGCTCTCCATGCCTGGAACCCGGACCCGGGACGCGTCTGCAGGGGCGGCAAGGGATGAGCACAGCAGGAGGCATGGGCGGGGCCCAGCGCTCCACCCGGGGGCCGGAGACAGCTCTCCCGGCTCCTCTTCCCACTTACTTCACGCGAAAGTCCCTTCGAAAGACAGATCCACAGCCCCTCCAGCCACCAAGCCCTCTCCTTATAGATGCTTCTCATTACCGCCCAGCACTTCGCATTTACGCGGTGCCGTTCCTCCCGGGGGCTTACAGGTGGCTAGACGAGGCTGGCTTATACAGGAATAAATCACGCTTCTGTAACCAGCAATGTTTCTTTAACCGGAGGTTAATAAAAATCACTGGCAAAGGCTAACCAATGGATCTAACTTATTTAGAGACTTTCATAAAGCTGGGGATAAAGCCCTTTGTAAAAGCTTAATGGAGAGCCCCAAGCAAGCCCCGGAAAAGAGGACATCCCTGACTGGGAATTGCAGGTCCCAGAGCAAGGGAAAAGGCTACCCGAATCCCTCAAAGGAAGGGGAGGGGAGAGCAAAGTGGGAGCAGATGTGTCGCCCCAAGGGCGCTGTCGTGGCCACACAGAGGCCCACACACGGCCTTCAGGCCAGTGTGTGTGGCCGAGCACTCAGCTCTGGGTGCACATGATGCACACAGTAGGAATAGAGTCCACACTACTCTCCTGGTGGCCCAAAGGAGGCCAGAACAGCCCCTAGAAGAGTGCTGCCTGTAGCATGCAGCCCACCCAGACCACGTGCACGAGCCCCCACCCCCCCCACCCCCACCCCCCGACCACATGGGGTGGGTGGGTCCTGCATCACAGGAAGGAGCTGCAGGGACAGCTGGCGGTGGGCTGGCGCCCCTTCCCAGCGACATACAGCCCCCAGCCAGAAAATCCGCGTCTCTGAACACCCCCAGGGCCCTTGGAGGTGGGCGGTCCACTGGCAGGCAGGGTTGTGCTGAAATCCCCCCTTGCCTGCCCGCCGACGCCTTCAGAGTGGGGCCACCCCTCTCGAGGACAGCACTCTGCGATGACGCAGCTTCTCGCGAGTGTTCACCAGCTGACCGGAACCACAAGGCTACCTGGGCCAGAGAGCTGGTCTCCCACTGCGCCGCTAGCAGAGGGCTGGCCAGCCTCGGCCACCCCAGACTGGACTCTGCAAGCGCAGGACCAGCAGGAGATCCTGTCCTCTCCTCCTCGGGGCACCGGTCACACCGGCTACTCTTTGAGGGCACCACCCCGCTCCCTGGCCGGAGGCTTGAGGGGGACAGGAAAAAAGCCCTTAAACACAGTAAAACTAGGGGCACCTGGGTGGCTCAGTTGTTAGGCGTCTGCCTTCGGGTCCGGTCATGGTCCCAGGGTCCTGGGATCGAGCCCCGCGTCGGGCTCCCTGCTCTGCGGGGAGTCTGCTTCTCCTTCTCCCACTCCCCCTGCTTGTGTTCCTGCTCTCGCTGCCTCTCTCTCTGTCAAATAAATAAATAAAATCTTTAAAAAAAAAACACACACAGTAAAACTTACTTGAGACTTCTACACAAAATAAACACGTTAGAAGGCACAAATTCAGGAACTGTTCAAATTCTCTCACATTCTGCCAGAAACCAGGCCCTGTACCTGGAAGGCGCATCTGTACAAACTTTGCGAACACCTTCCAGGGCTGACGTCCCCTCATGAGGACTGCGGCACGGCAGACAGGACACACAGCCCTGCTCACACCCCGGCCTCACACTAGCCTCTGGCTTCCCCTCAGGTCTACTCACTGCACCCGGTCAGGCAAGGGGGAAGCAACTGACCCTCGGCCTGGGAGCCAGCCCTGAACCCCAGGCCAGAGAGAGAGAGAGAGCCTTGTGGAGCCCACGGTTGCTCCCTCACGGAGTCCATACTAGACCGCCTCCACCTGAGCTCCCGGGGACGAAGCCATGTACTGGGCACACCACATGGTCACACGTGCGAACGTGACCCTCACACGCACCCATCCTGCATCCTGCACGTGCACAGGAGATGCACAGATTGATTAAAGAGGGGACCGCCAGCGAGAGGGTCCGGGATCCACGGCAGACCCAAGGGCACCGTCAGCTTCTCCTTACCGAGACCACCCTCCTGGGCAGACAGCCTGCAGCCAGCACGCTCCCCCCCAGCCCCAGGCACTGCCGGCAAATGTGACGCCACGTTCCCCCTGTGCTCCAGACACGGTGCAAGCTGGGAATGACCTACGGCAGAAGCAAGCAAACGGGCTCCTGGGAAGGGCCTGGGAGACGCCTCTGTCCTGGCCCGCAGCCACTGCATGAGGCCAGAGTGGACACCCGGTCACCTCGGAGCGATGCAGCCAGCCCAGAGATGTGGCACATCGTGGGCCTGACTCCGGGGCGGTGCTGGGAGCGCTGTGGTCTGCAAGAACTCCCTCCCTCCTCCTCGGAGGTTTATTAGGGGCAGTTTGGATCTTTATGGGTGAAGTTAACCAAAAGATTATTGACTCTGAACCACCCTCCCCGCATTTGACTGTTTTCCATTTGATGATGGATGATGTTTAATACCTTCCAGTCTGAGTGCACTCTGGGTCTGTAAACATAGATCCCACTTTATTGCTACTTAATATATCACGACAGCAGGGCTGGTCCTCGTCTTCTCGCGGGCCTCCTGGGAAAAGTAGCCAACTCCATCCAACAGCCGCCTTCCAGACTGAAAACACACATGTTCACTCACACGCGTACGTGCGCACGCAGGCAGGCTCTCCGTGGACGCTCACACACACGGGTCACGCAGTCACAGACACACACGTGCCCGGGCACTGACGCGAGGAGGCAGCGACAGGGACACACGGGCAGGAGCTCGGGTCAGAGTCGGACACACCCGAGCTGGGCACGGGCAGGGCGGTCTCCTACGTCTGCCCCGGGCGCACTCAGCCTCCCCCAGCCCCAGACTCCTCACCCGTAAGATGGGATTCTGCCAACCCGAGCTCAGAGCGTTTTCAAAACAGCTCCGTTCACAGAAGTACGTTAGTGTGACGGGCGTCAGCAGTCACCACTGTTGGTTCGGGTCCCACCCCAGGTGCCCGACGTTCGCTTACTACCACACAGATACCCGCGCACCCCCGCAAACCTGGAGCACACAGCACGAGGCCCCGCACGGGGGGCACAGGGGGCACGGACGAGCGGCCCCACCGACCGCCCACCGAAGGAGCAGCCCTGTTCCCACACAAAGCGCGAGCGGCCGGCCTGGGGACGCCGACGGACGGCAACATCGCCCCGGCAGAGGAACGCGCACGCCGCCGCCGACCCGGGCTCGGGCCCCAGGCGGGAGCTGTGCGAGCTTCCACACTTGCGGGTACTGCCGCGCCGCCCTTCGCCGGATTCCCTTGTCCTTCACGTGTCACCTGGCAGTCTCGCGTGATTCTCTGCGGCAGGGCGATTCTGAGGGACACACGTGTCCCAGCGGAGCAGAACTGACGGAGAGCATACAGGAGTCTCAGGATCACAAATCCTTCCCCGGCACACGGATGGGTCCTGCCCGGCGCTGGGGAACGGCACACGCACGTCCCGCCCAGGAGAGGGCTGAGGGCTCAGAGGCCGGGCGTCCTGAGGCAGAGGCCCCAGGCACAAAGCGACAGAGTTCAGTTCCAGCTGGGGTTCTCCGAGCCTCAGTCCCAGGCTCTTCCCCCAGAATGGAGACATCGGGAGCCGAGCGGCCGGCCCCCAGCCCAGGTGCTGAGCCTCTCCCTGACACAGCCAGGGCTGCGACCTTTGGGCGCCCACCCACCCGGGGCGGCCAGGGGCCAGAGTCGCGCACAGATCCAGAGGGGCCTCCAGCTGCTGGAGAGGGGAGGAGGAGAAAGGAGCAGCCCCGCCGGCCAGGAAGGAGGAGTCCCGGGGCAGCGTGCAGGAGACGGGCACCACAGGCTCTCCTTCAGGACAAGTCACTGCTGCAAGTCGCGCCTGCCTCACTGAACACCCCAAACGCTGCTGCAGCCTTTGACTCTGCTACAGCCTGCGGTCAGCTCAGCAAGCCGGGAACGGCCTGTGCTGGGAGACAGTCCCCAGGAATGCTGAGTGCCTGGCCTCCCTGGGGCCCCTGGAGGCCGCTCGCACTGGGAAAGGGAACAGCGGAGCTGAGGGTGGGGAGGGCCCGGCCCCCTCCCCCACGCCGAGGGCAGAGGCACCGTCCAGGGCCCCCTCTCCGGGCAGGGACATGGAGGACAAGTCAGGGAGCAAAGGCCAGCAACAGGAAGCTGCCTGGGAGCACCCAGAATGCAGACGCGGCCCCAGCAGGCCTACCGCCAAGCAGCCCCCGGCCAAGGGCAGCCAGCAGAGGTCAAGGGCATCTGGGCGCCCCTGAGCCCCCAGCAGGAACGGCCTGGGGGCAGGTCCAGCGGCAGGACATGCAGCTGGACCGGAAAGATGCCCGGCGGGGAACCACGCTCTGCGCCCGGCCATCGTCGCCTGCAGCTCCCTCTCCACTCAGGGCCAGGCTACTCCAAGGCTGGGATCTCTTCAAAACCGAGTTAAAAGGACAGCAGACCTTCCCAGGACGTGAGGGGACTGTAAAGTGTGGAAGAAGACGCGGAGTCCTCCCGGGTCTGCCGGTGGCGCTCCCGGCCCCTCTGGCCACCAGGGCTAGGTGGGCAGGCCCGGCCCCTCCCCCTGCTCCCCGCTCGGCCTCCACCTCCCCCTCCAGCCAGGCCCGCCCTGGGGGACTGCAGCCTGTTTCCCAGTGAGGACACTCAGGCTTCTCCGCCAGGAGCCCCCACTGGGCTGCAAGTGCCTCGGGCCCTGGCGGCCTGGATGCTGGTGAGGAGAGAGAGGCACTCACCCCAGGACCCCAGGAAGCAAGACAGAGAACACGTTAACGCTGTTCAGAAATTCAATATTCAAGCAAAAATGCCCCAAACAAAATATTAAATGTGCCAATGAAGACAGCACTGGCCCCTAGTCCCCATGCCGTGGGACTGCTCAGAGCCCGAGCAAGCGGGCGGGCATGGTGACGCGGCCAGGAGAGCGCGCAGGGCTCACAAACAAGCGTGACCGGAGAAACCCTCCGTTAGGACGGTGTCGAAGGACCCGGGGGCTGAGGTTTCACCTGCTGGCACAGAGGCGTCTAAGGAATCAAGCCACGGGCGGTGAACACACCGTCCCTGCCCCGCCAGCCCTGAGTGCCGTCCATGCCGGCAAGCGCCCGAGCCGGAGGCCAGCAGGCTGTGACCCCGGAAGGGCCAACCTCAGAGGAGAAAGGGTCACAGTGAGGATATGTGGAGATGGACAGCATGCGGGGACATCGGAGAGGACGCCGTCTGCTTCCCCTTTGAGAACAGCATAAGCGATGTGAGCAAGAGCAACCAGGCGGCCACCAGGCCTGTCTGACAGCCGAGGCCCATCTCCTCCACAGTCGGGAACCCCTCAGGTGGGGCCGTGGTCACCTCCGTGCAGGGAGCCCGTGACCCAGGGCATGCAGAGGACAATCCAGGGGTGGGGAAAATGGGAGATCCTACTCACACCAAGTTTTATAAATACCTCCCAAGTAAACGTACTCAGATTCAATTACTTAGAATTTCATCACTGACCACAGGTCACATGCATGCTTTTCAAGTGAACATTCCATGTGTTGGCAAACCTTTTTCAAAGGGCACACAGTCCGTAAGTCCGGAAAACAGTGAAGAGCCCCAGGTGGCCCGGGGGCCTCAGGCTCAAGCTGGTGGGGGAGACCGGGGACAGGACAGGGCGTGGCCTGCAGGTGTACTGCGGAGGATGGGGTGGGGGCAGCGAGGGCCAGGCTAAACCAAGGCACCCCCATGGGCCAGTCCCAGGACCTGGGGGTAGAGGATGCATGTCCAAGCCCCACACTCCTGGGGCACAGCCCCCACCCCGCCCTGGGAATCCGCTCCCGTTACTGCTCATCTTCTTGTCCTCTGCCACTGGGAGCTGCCCTTCTTTTAACTTTCACTGTTAGCGGGAAAGACACCATTTTCCAAGTTGCTAAGTTTAAGTCCTAACAGTCAATACAGACATGTCTGTATCCACGGTCTCGCTGCAAGTGCTTCTGACGGCCCCAAACACCCACCCGGTGGCGGGCAGACGGGGTGGCACGGGGGCTGCCTGTCTCGGGAGCCCTCCGGCCGAGGCAGCAAGCCCTTGCTCACACAGGGCACAGCACCAGTGCCCGAAGGAAGGCGGGAGGGGGCCGCTCATGGGCAAGGGCAGCGGGCGGGGACAGGAGACGGGGAACAGAGGTGGGACGCTGCCCCTTACCTACCACGGGCTCCTAACAGCAAACTGCTGGTGAACAAGACAGAAAAGGCCCTTCCCTCTCAGGAGAGACAGAGAGGACAAGTGAGCCAAGCAGCCGGGGAGGTGGAGAGCCAGAGAACCAGGGCAGAAGCATCGGCACAGACCCCGAGGCCTGCGGATGGATGGAGGGAGGTCCAGGGTGCCACCCCTCCCCACCATCCCAAACCCTATCTTTTTTTTTTTTTTTTAAGATTTTATTTATTTATTCAACAGAGAGAGACACAGCGAGAGGGAACACAAGCAGGGGGAGTGGGAGAGGGAGAAGCAGGCTCCCCGCCGAGCAGGGAGCCCGATGCGGGGCTTGATCCCAGGACCCTGGGACCATGACCTGAGCCGAAGGCAGACGCTTAACGCCTGAGCCACCCAGGCGCCCCCCAAACCCTATCTTAATAAACATCTTCGAATCGGGGAGGGACAAAAGGCATTGTTTTGATTTCATTGCATTTCCTAACATTGCTTTTCTCTCTAGGACTGTTTCTGCCGCCCCGACCCGGTTCCTGCTGCCCCCCTCGGTGGGGACTGCAGTGACCCTGGGGACAAGACTGGCTTTCTGATGCCTCGGCAAATGGCGTGCTCCCGTAACAGAACAGATGCACTTTGTTACCTCGATGGATCTAAGAGAAATGTCAGCCTAGAAAGGTAACCTGAAAAGACAATACAGTAACACCTGAAAATTAAATTTTAAAGCCGAGAGGATCCTGCCTATCTTTGGAAGGAGGAGGGCCGCAGGGCTAAGCAGGACAAACGTTAAATTAGAAACCACGGGCTGGGTGACGTACGCTAGCCTCCTCCAGGCTTTTCTCGGGGATCAGGCAAAAGTGAAAGGAGGCATATGAAGTAAGGAAGAAGCAAGGTCTGAATCTGAGCCTGAATTTAAAGGCTGTGACTCAGTGCCCAGGCCCTCCCCATGGTGCTGCAGGGGCTCTGAGTCCCAAGTCACAGAAGAGCCACCAACTCCACTCTGCAGACTGCTGCCGAGTTCTGAGCCCAGCTCCTGGGGCTCCCCAGTAGCTGGGCGGCTCGCCAGTAGCTGGGTGCGAGGCTTGGGGATGAAGGCGGGAGGAGGAAGAAGGGCAACGCAGACCCCGCCCCTCAGGAGCCACCAGCCTTGGCAGGACTGCAGGGTGCAGGTGTGGGGACAGTAAGACAGGCACCCAGAGGGCAAACGGATAAACGAATGAACACAGCAGGCAGGGTGCTCCTCTGGGAGGTGGAGGGGATGCAGAGAGGACAGGACCGCGGTCACTGGAGGAGAGCAGGGTGCGACAAGGACCAGGACTGGATGTGGACAGTGGGGGGCCTGCAGACACCTGCAGAGACCTCATCAGCAACACCAAGGACCGGCCATCGGCACTGGGTACCATGCCAACAGAAACACGTGTGCCCATGGTGCGCGTGGTCTCTGCTGTGGCCCCTGGGCCTGGTCCATCACACGTCCCCTTACACTCGCTCTGAAACGGACTGGACTCTGCTATTCAACACTATTTGCTGACCCGCAACCCAGGTACCGCCTGGGGGCCAGAAAGACAGGCAGAATCTCAGGCCCTGCCCAGGGCCACTTACTCAAACACTGCATTTCCACAAGATCCTACCTGATTTGTAGGCACATGGAGGAGCTACGCCCTAAAGGACCTACTCATGCTTTCCGGAGGGACAGTGCAGAGTCACCGCGATTACTCAACTTCTCTGGCCTGTAGCACTCTCATCTCTAACGTGGAGGAGGTGGGTGTGATGAGGGGCACACTCAGCCCTCTGCCTGGCCACATGGGGTGTCTGTAACGTCAGCCCTGGTCTCGTCAGCACTTCCCTCGGCCTACGGAGAAACCACCCACGGCCCAGCAAAATCCATCTACACCAAAGGCCCAGAGCTCCAGGGCACCCAGTGGGAGCTACTAAAGTCTTGAGTGGAGAGGACGGGCTGGGCATTGGGACAGAGAGAAGGGGGACAGCAGAGAAGGCCAGGGTGCACCAGGAAGGGTGGGCCTCAGGGTGGGCAGAACAGCCCCCAGCCTGGTCACGGTCAAGCTCCTCAGCCTCCTCATCTCAAGTCACAGGGACGGAGGGCTCTGGTCCAATTCAGCCTGGCACACCCTGGCAAGGCCCCCCAAACCCCGTGCCAGGTCCATGGGCCCCAGGACATCACTAAGGGCTTGTGTGTGGACGGGAAGCCCTGACAACACAGGTCCCAGAGCAGGACAGTGGGGACATGCTGTGGGTTAGTGACCCTTACTACTGAGAAAGGGCCGTGACTCCCACAGCAGCTTCAGTCCAACAAGGTCGGCTGGAACCCCCCAGACAGAAGACTGAAAACAGATCACACCTAAAGGCACTACTCACCTGCACACACCAGGTGCGTCCCTGCCCATGTCCGCGGCCCCCACGAGACAGCTGCAGACTCTTAAACACACGGTCAAGAGAAACCGCGCTCACCATCTCCACATGGAGCACAGGTCACCGTGCAGAGTGAAGCTTGTGCGGTGGGGGCAGGTGTGGAGCGATCAGAGTCCCCGCTGGGGGCGGGCGGGGCGGGTGCAGAGGGAGCGCACCTGAGAGAGCACCCGGAGACAGACACAAGCCAGGCGCTTTCGACAGCCGGCTGCTTCTCAGAAGACTGAGCAGGTGCTGGGCGCTTGCAGCCTTTCCTTCTGTGCTACCTAAGCCCAGGAATTTTCAGCATTAAAAAGGAAGGCGTACAAGAGAAATCCTTTTAATGAGATTAGGAAACTCATGGGCTCTGAAGAAGGACGCGGATCAAAAGCAGCTGCTGTTTACGATCTTCTGGGAGACAAACGGACATCATCTGCCTTTTTGTGGAGGTAAGAGGGCAGGATGTTGAGCTGTCAGCAACCCCCCTGAGCTCAGGCGCCAGGACCGCGGAGCCTGTGACCAGGGGCAGGCCGGCTGGAGTGACACCCGAGGAGCACAGTCAGAATGTGCTCCCCGCCCAGGGCTCCTCCCCTCATGGCCCTGGTCCCCACAGGTGCCACCTCAGCTAACCCTCACAGTCACCTGGGAAAAGCAGACAAGTGCCCTGAAGGCTTACATGCTCGTTCGGAGGGGGAATGACCGGAGAGACCCGTCCTAGGGCAGAGGTCACCAGCAGGAGGCCGGCGGCAGGGAGCCAGGCCCTGCCCACGCAGCACCAGCCTCAAGGTCACCGCTCCCTGGGCTCCGTGTCCGATGTGCCCATCAGGAACACAGCACCACCCCACCCCACAGAGCTTCTACAAAGAGGGAAGAAAACGCTGTGCGTGAAAAGCTTCCTCGAGGAAGCGCGGGCGAAAAGCCTTCAGAGCGAAACATGCTCTTACCGTGCGATGCGGATACTGAAGCTGAAATTGTGCATCCACACAGAAACCTGCACACAAGTGTGTACGGCAGCTTCCTTCAAAACTGCCGAGACCTGGAAGCACCGAGACGCCCCTCGCCAAATGAGCGCGCAGGTCAACCGCCACGTCCAGGGCTGAAGAGAAGCGCGGCATCAACCGTGAGAAGGCCCGTCTGGAAAGGCCACACGCTGCAGGACTCCAACCCCGTGACGCTCCGTACGGGGAAACGTGAGTGTCTGCCGGGCGTGGGGGGGGAGGACGGGGAGCACGAGGGGCCCGGGGACCTGAGGGCAGGGACTGCATTCTGGGAGGTGACACTGCAGGGGCACACACGTGACATCGGGCACGTGTCCCACCACACGGTGCAGAACACTGGAGCCAGCCCTAAGGCGAGGACGGACTCTAGCCAACGGCCGTGGAGCCGACGTGCCCAACGGAGGAGGGCGTTCGTGGGAGAACCATTACTGAGGCAGGGAAGAGGCCCACGAGCAGCCTGCACCTGCCCCTGATTTTTCTACAAACCTAAAACAGCTCTGAAATAGTCTATTAAATTAAAAACATAAAAATTATAACACGTCACGCATTGTGTCATTCCGTTTATATATGGTGGAAATGCCAAACTGAGCAGAGGTGGAAAACGGAGCAGGGGACGACGGGGCGGCGTGCTTGTGGGCAGCACGGGAAGGTCTTCGCGGTGGTGCTTCCGTGCATGTACACACGTCCTAGCGCAACACCCCCACCCCCAGCCCCACCCCCAGCCCCACCTGCAGGCACGCGAGCACGCACAGCGAACGCCCAACGCCTGGTTTCGATATTGCACCACAATCATGGGAGAGGTCTCCGGGGCAGAAGCTGGGGGCAAGCTACGTGGGACCTGTCCCCCCATCGTCACCACTTCCGACGGATCTACAGTTACTCAACACACAGACCCAAACCCAGCGACCAGGCTGCAGCACCGGAGGGTCCCCTGCGGCTCCTCCCCCAGCGGACTCCAGAGCTCAGCAACGTCACCACAGCAGCGGTCCCAGGCTGCCACTAGTCCGCTCCGTCCCCCAGAGGGAGGCGCCCTGGGGTTTGAGCTCAGGCCTGCGCAGCGGCCCTGCCCAGAAGTGCCCGGCGCAGAGCCCAGCATGCAGGCCTCGCTCCAGCAGGGCCAGTGGGACGAGACAGCAAAGAGAGTGAGTATGGGGCCTTTCTACCCCTTCCCAGCATCCCATCTGCCTGCACTGTGGCTGAGCATGGGACACCTTGCTTGAAGGCCAGCTCTTACAAATCCAGACTGAATATGAGAGAATACTCAGAACAGAACAATAATAAAAATAACCCCCATCAAAACTGATGGGGTATGCATTTTAGAAAACGACAAACAGGGGCGCCCAGCTGGTTCAGTCGGTGGAGCGTGCAGCCCTTGATCTCAGGGTTGTGAGTTCAAGCCCCACGTTGGGCATAGGGATTACTTAAAAATCTTAAAAAACAAAAAACAAATAGGAGATTCCATTAATCCAATAAACGGTATCGACAAGAAACAAACAGCACAAGTCACCCTCGGGGGTGAGGTACTGAAGCTTCCCCATCTGCATGAGACAAGAACACGGCGTGAGTCACTTCCGCCTGACAGTCGACTGGCGGTCCCCGCAAGAAGAGGGGAAAGAAAAAAAGGAAAGGAAAGGCACGAGGGCCGGGGAGGAAGAGGCCAGGCGTGGCCCTGCCGGAGGTTTCCAAGGAGCAAGTTCAGCAAGACAGCTGTGCATGGCGCAGGGGCCAAAACCCGACTGCATTTCCACACGCCAGTAACGCACGCACACGAGGTCAGAGTCCTCCGAGAGGCCGCTAAAACCGCACTGGAAACAGAAAATACTTGGGAAAGTGTTTAATAAAATGCATCTAACAGGTGATGTTCTCGTTCAGAAGACAATGGGCAAACGTCATGTCCTCCCAAACCGATTTACAAAGTCACTGTAATCCTTACCATATTCCAGCAGAGTTTTTCGTGTAAATGGACAAACGGATTGTGAAACGTATGAGGATATGCAAAGGACCAGAATGAGCCAAAGAATCTTAATGAAGAACAAATGTGAAGGCTGGCGACAGGCGGACGCGTCATAAGGCTGCAATACTGAAGACCAGGTGGCAGGGTAAAAAGACAGACAAGAGGAGGCAACAGAACCGAACGGAGAACCCAGAAGCTGGACTGCCCAGGAACAGCCGGGCGGGTGGCAAAGGCCCCGGGACACTCCATGGGAAAGGGCTGGTCTCTCAAAAGATGGGCCCAATAGACGGGCCAACCGCACGTTCAACAGAGAAAAAAACAACCTCTCTGAGAATTTCAAGTGAGATGTAACTGACACGTAGCATTAGTTTGAGGCATACAACGTAACGACTGGGTGTTTGCCTATGTGGCAAGATGACCACCAGTGCAAATCCAGGTAACATCTGGGGGGAAACGAACCTGACACCTAGCACCTGTCACACCCAGACATCAATCCGTAAAGGGTGAGACAATAAAGCAATCAGAAGAGAACAGCTAACTATCGCCATGACTTTGGTAGCAACAACTGTGTCCATCCAGGTCACGAAGCCTCAGACAGCGCCGACACAACGGTCAGAGAATCCGCAAGCCGGTCCGCACTCACACTAGGAGCTGCTCCTCGTCAACGGACACGAGAGAGGGGAAGCCAGCCGCAGACCAGAGCTGTGCACACACGGCTCCAACGAGAGATCTGTGGTCGGAATACGGACAGAACCCCAGGAGAGAAGGGCTAGCAGCCTGTAAACCCCCGCACGGGGAGGGCCCACCCTGCTGAGCACCAGCGGCACGCCCACAGCCCACCAGAGCATGACTGAAGCCGGAGCCACAGGGTCCTGGTGCAGACCCAGGGGCGCCCACGGGGCGGGTGTCCGAAAAACAGCCTGCAGTCCCACTGACGCTGGGCAGGGTGCACATCCTCTGCCGGCCAGCAACCACACCCTGGCATGCCCGACGCAAAGGAAGCCACCTGCCTGCCCCCCAGCCGGGACCTCCACCCACCCGGCCCCCCGTGAGGACCACCACCCCACTCAGGGATCTTTCAAGGGAGGGACATCACCACTATCAAACTATGCGCTCTGATCCCCAAGGTGGTCAGTAAGACACCTGTGGCCTGCGTCCTCCTCTCAGAAAACACTGCACTCTGGCATCTGGGATGGGGAACAGGACATAGAAAGAAGAGTTAAGGGAAGCTTCTACTTTCATTTGTTTTTTTAATCTCTTGCTAAAAGTTAGCTTTTACTGCTGAGGTTCTATAAATAACAAAATTCTATAACCATACTGTGGAATATCAGGGGCACACTGGAAATAGCTCATTTCAAATAGGAAAATGGTTTGTGTTCACCCAGTTCCGGAAGCCAATTTTCAATTGCTTAAAATAGTCACGGTATTTTACCAAGGTGATTACACTCTCAGCTATCAGTAACAATTAAACCCTTAGACTAGAGCCGCTTAATAAGGTCTCAAAATAAAACCGCACACTCCAAGCACTGTACGTGGAAATGTCAAGCATACAAACAGGGCCCTCGACGGGACACAGGCGCCCAGAGCCCAGCCAGCAGGCCTGCGGTCGGCCTGGCACAGAGCCGCGGCGGGGGCAGGGGCGCGGTACACACAGCTCTGCCCCACGGAGGTGGGTCCCTCCTCAGCAAGGACAGGGGAAGACGAGTGACCAAACTCCCTCGAGCCCCAAGAACGGCCACCTTGGAGGCGCCCTGAGGAGGAAGCACCTGAACAGGAGCAGGCCCGGCTGGTGTCTGACCGACAGGCCTCGGAGCTCGCGGGCTCACCGCGAGCGTGGACACACGGTGGGCGTGCACCTGGCACCCCCGCGCACATAGACAAGCCTGATGAACGACTTCATCACCCCACTGGCTGGCGAGCCGGGCCCCTGCGAGCCGGACCCAGGGCGGCGCGGGAGACTGCTATCGACCCATCGGGAATGTGCCTTCGAGCAACGGTCAACGCATCAGTCAGCGCCAGGCAATCAATACCCACTCTCTCCCGAACTCAGCAAGGCCCGTGAGCGCCGCAGGTCAGCATGGGGACGGAATGAGGCCGGGAAGGGCCATCAACTTCCAACCTGCTGAGACAGGGAGAATGGAAATTTCCTGCCTTGGGACCCAGACAGTCAGCTTGCAGGACAGAAAATGCCCGACAAGACAACCAGGCCAAAACCTCACAAAGGTGGGGCACAGTCTGGGCACGGAGGGCCACGGGGTCTGCGGGTGGGGGTCACACCCACCAGCTCCCGTCGCGAGGCGCGGGTTTGACAGGGATCTCCCACGGGGATTCTAACCGCTAGAACCCAAGTGACCTCGGCCAACAGAGAGGGCTCGCAGCGGCTGGCCCCCCGGTGTGGGGCTCGCTCGCACACCCACTGAAACGGAGGCTGCGCTGTGCTGACAGCCAACGGGCAGATCTTCCCAGAGGGACTCACTCAGCATGAACGCAGGACCCACTGGCCCCGTGCACAGAAGCTGCTTCTCTGCACTTGAATCCCTCCCCTGCCACACAGTGAGCACACCTGCATGACCCACAGGAGATCTGAGAAGGGCAACACTTCGTGTAAGGGGACTCAACGGTTCCTGCGGCACACGGCGCTGTCACCGAGTCGCGGCACGGGGTGACCCAGAGCCTCCCAGGAGTGGCGGGCACGCACCACATCTGTGGCTGGTGTTTTTCCCTCTATGATGGATCTTACAAGTGAAGGCTGTCCCTTCTGACCATGTCCACCGATTTCGCCACCCCAGCCCCTGCCCCAGAACCACCAATCCAGCACCCGTGACTTCAGCGTTTTCAGACTCCACATGGGAAACCATGCAGTATGTGTGCTTCTGACTTATTTCACTTGGCACAATGCCCTCCAGGTCCCCCCACGTTGTGACAAATGGCAGGATCTCCTTCTTTTTCATAGCTGAGCGATATTCCACTGTGCGCCTACGCCCTGTCTTCTCTGCCCGCCCCCCCCCCCCCGCTGCCAGGCCCCTGGGCTGCTGTGAACAATGCCGCCTGAGAACATGGGGTGCGCGCACCTGTTCCACACGCAGATTCGGTCTCCTGTGGGTAAAAGCCCAAGGTGGGCTTGCCGGATGGTGCGGTGATCCCAGGCTTCAGTCCCTCGGGGACCTCCATCCTGTCTCCTCCTTCCGTGGCTTTCACAGGCCCCGCGATCACTGTCCACACGGGAGCCCGTCGGGCTGGCCCATGAGGCTGCTTCAGCGCACCACACCCCTGCTTATTCTGAAACGGGGACCCAGAGGGACTGAGCGCCTCCCCAAGGTCACAGAGGAAGCTCCCCCTGCTCGTCTCTGCAGGAAAGCCCGAGCTTCCCCCGTCAGGGACTGCAGCCTGGCCTCACCCCCACTTACAGACGTCCCACGCCCCGGCCACACGCAGCTCCTCCATCCAAGCCATGGACATGCCCTCCGGGGCAGGCGTGCCGTCTGCCTCTTGTTCCCGCTGCCCCCACCCCCACCGCCTGCGGTCTGGACCCACACCAGCAGCACTGACAGCACCTTCGTGCCCACTCCCCCAAATCCCACACATGACTTTCACAAACTGAGTGCTCAGGCCCCAGCTCAGCCATGGGGGTGGCGCATGAGGGCATTTCACATGACTCCCCCGCAGGGATCACCTACAGAGCCAGGAGGCCGGGGGCAGCACCAGGGGCCTGTGTGCAGAGGTCGGCCAAGCCTGACGTGGGAAGCCCCTGGACCCAGGGCCCTGAGTGATGCCAAGGCTCTTAAGCGACAACACGGCAAGGAATGTGCCGGAGAAGCCATGAAATGGCAGGCTTTTCGTAGCTGAAATATGACCTGTCCCCTCAAAGCTTCATAAGCAGGAGGTCCCAGAGGCCAAGAGCATGAGGCACAACTCCAGGCATCCCCCAGGCGGACCATCGATCCCTGGGATGGGCCCACTCGGTCCACACAGTGTCGGGTTCGGGGCAGACAAGAGGTGTCTTTGCCCAGCAAGCTAGACACCCCACATCTGTGCCTGGAGAGCGTTTAGGGACAGAATCAGCCTCTCTCTTCCTGTCTTCTGAAACTTCAGCACTCAAGGGAATGTTTAAGTAACACGCTCCCACAGAAAACCTTAATTTGTGTTCCAGCGGACTCTGTCGAGCCAGACATCGGAAACTCGTCAGGCACAGGACGATTAGAGAGAGCCCGGCCCCACCCACGAGGCTGGGAACAAGAACATTCTGCCCAGGGTATCTGTACCCCACAGACAGTTCTCATTCCAAACCACGGGTCACAGACGTACCACCGTTTACCCTGTGCTCACAGGTCACTGAAGGAAGAGAAGGCTGCCCCCGCCCACAACCCAGGGCAGGATGGACCCTAACTGCAAGAGGGAGCTCAGGTCAGCACAGCCCCCAGCCCTGCCCCTCGCCAGGAGCACTGGGTCACTGGACGGCCATCCAGAAGGGCCCACACCTGGGCCCTCTGAGTCCCAAAGGGACCACCGGGGTTTGGGGAAGTCTCTGTTGTGACTCAAGAACCCCGCGAGCATCCCAGGATAAAAGCACAGCCTGAGAAAGCCGCCACGAGTCTGCTTTTGATGCAAGGAAGCGGACGCTCTTCCGTGGGGGGTAGGGGGGAACACCAGGCAACTCCACACAAGCCTGACCGGCCAACCACATAAACCACTGTGGTTAAGTGCCCTTCGTTTGGTAGCAATCTTGTCAACCATGGGTGCCTGGGGACCAGACACTCCAGCTGGACGTGGCAGGGATGGGCTGGTGGCTGCTGGCCGGGACAGCAGGCCTCCCGAGCAGGGCCAGCCTGGGCGCCCCCGCCATGCCCCGTACCTTCGTCAGCAGCAGGACCCGCTTCTGGAGTCTCCGCGCCAGGGCCTCCTGCGTCTCCCGCTTCTTCCTCTCCTCCAGCAGCTGGCTGCTGACCTGGCGGACCTCCTCCTGAAGCTGCTGCAGGGCCTTCTCCAGCCCGCGGGCACTGCACGAGAAAGGAGAAAGGGCAGAGCGGTGAGGCTGGGCCCGCGGACGCCACCCCAGCCGTGGGCCCCCCAGGACCAGGACATGCTCGTCACGCAGGTCCCGAAATAGAGCCGCACGTGCAAGCGGCACGCTGCCATTTCCTCACTGGTGAATAGCTACTTAGAGCTTTTCAGGAGTGTCTGGATTTCAAAGAGACACCCAGGGTGATCCCAGAACACGGCAGGCGGCGGGGGAGGGGGGAGCTCAACCCCACACACAATGGGAAAAATTGTCAGCAACACAGCGCTTCGGGAGAAAGCACTTCTGAATGGGCTAAATTACCAATGAGCACTTCCATCCGGATCACACCAGCCAGATGTGCAGTTGGGCTGGGGGAGCCCCCACCTCCCTGAGCTGGAGCCCGCGCCCCCCCGCACGGCCCAGTCGGCCACCAGCAGGAACTCTGACACCCCGGTGGGCCGGGGCACCCCTCAGTGGCTGCTCACGACAGGCCACACCCCCGGCACAGCGACCTTCCCTGCGGGTCCCGCGTGGGCCAGCCCCCTCCAGGTTGACCCTTCAGAGGGCCGGCCCTGCCCTCCCGACCGCCCACGGGCTAACATCCAACTCCCTAGCATGGCCCTGAAGCAGCTTCAGAGCCTGGTCTTTGCCCCTCTTTCCCCCCAAATGCCCTTAGTCCCTCAGTCCTGCCTGGGGCCGCCCTCTGCTTCTGAAGTGCTCCTGAACAGCCAATGGCAGCCAGTGCCCGGCATGAGCAGGAAGAGCCTCTGACTCCCAAGACCACACAGCCTCACGATTCTACACCCGGGGTGGCCGTCCCCAGGGCCTGATGGAGGGGACGATGACCAGGGGAGCCCCCCGGGAAGAGAGCTCTGCAGAAAGGGAGGCATACTGGGAAAGGACCCTCAGTAAGGAACTAAACCCTCAGGGCGGGGAAGGCACCTCTTCCCAAAGGAAATCCGTACAATCTCAAAAGCCCCGGGAAGCAGAGTATCATTGGGACTGTGCCATCAGGGGACCATGGAGCGCTCACAGAGGTGGGCGGCGGGACCGCGCCGGGCTCGGGCTGAGGGCCGCGGAGGGCACCCAGGGGCTCAGCCACACCTGGCCTCCGACCGCAGCCTTTCGGCTTCGACCGCTCGATCCGGAGAAAACCTTCATCTGCAGGGACGCGGACGATGCTCATTTCTCCTCTCCCACAACTGAGCATGGGGTCTTGTTATTTAATTTACAGGTGAAGGTGAACCACACACTGAGAGAGCGGAACGGGCTGGGCCCCCGGCTCTCACTTGCTTTTGGCCGTCCGAGGTGTGACCCAGCTGCACACCTGACCGACCACACCTGCCCCCTCCGGGTGCTCCACGACCAGACCCGTAAAAACAGGCGCCCACGTTCACTTGCAACAGGCCTATTAAGAGGTTATCTTGAGCTTTCACTCCATCGAAACTCTTCATAGACCGACCTGACAATCAAGCACTGCGACAGCAACGGCAGAATCACTGAACTCAGGTGGGCGGCTCGCGAGGGCCTGGAATCCATGCTCCAACACGGGAGGCGAATGCGAATGGCCCCGTTCCCTCGTCTGTGCACGCCAGGGCAAGACCACGGCCAGCACGCCATCCAAGCAAGCTGCTCAGAAGCTGCCCTGAGCACCGGCTTGCTGGGGACAGCCTTGGGGGAGTCTGCCAAGCCCCCCACCCCGCCGTGTGGCAGCGTGATGCCCTCACAGCCATGTGGGGGTCAGACGGGAGACCACCCCCCAAGAGCAGGTGGCAGCCGGGGGGCAAGCCGGGGCACAGGACGCCTGTATCTTCATCAGCTGGCTGCCAGCTCACCGTGCAGGCCCTTAAAGCACCAGCGGGCCTCAGCCCCCCGGTGTCCTACCAGAGCCCACAGCCCCGTCCTGACGTGTCCTAGAAACAAGCCTGTCAACTCAGAGGCAGCACCCCCGTGCGTCTGGCGGCCCCCACGGAAAGGTGACGGGGCCTTTCATGGCTTTGGGGCTGAGCCCAGGTTAGCAAAGCCCTCGGGCCCAGGTAGAAAGAACACCTGCTTCTCCCAGTGGTAAGATGCTTCCCAGGAAACCAGGAAGGGAAGGAGTAACACCAGAGGACAGGCGACCCTACAGGGCCAGCTCGGGGCGGGCAGCCCTGCCCACAGCCATGAGATGAGCTCCCCCCTCAGGGCTGTCAGCACCACACCCCAAGGCCTGCCCTGAGGCCTGACACGTGGTCTGCGCTCAACTGTTCCAAAGAAGAACGAAGGTAAAATCCCCCCGAGGGTACGACAGGGAGCACCACCAAACGCTCCTTGGAGGCTTGCCCAGCACCATCAGTGGCCAGAGGCTCCCCCAGCAACAAGCTCTGTGGGCCCTGCACAAACCCAGGGAACGAGAGGCCCCGGCCAACCTCGTGGGGCTGCAGGCCGGCGGGGCGAGAGGAGGTGACACACAGGGCTGTCGCCGCCTGTCAAGCCATCGCCGAGCCAGAACGACAAAGCCCTGACATCACGGAACAGCCGCCGCAAGAAGCAGCTGTTCCCGGAGCTGTGGGCGCCGCTGAACCAGCGAGTCCGACCTCCACGGGGGCCCTGCTGGTGCAGCCTCCCCCAGCGCCCCCGCCGCAAAGCAGAGTGTGGGGAGGGGACTCGGGTCCGTGCACACAACTCAGCCACTACCATGAGCACAGGACGACCGGGCAGCAAACACACACAGGCGTGACTGGCACGTGGGGGAACGTCCAGGCACAGGCGTGCAGGGCAGGGCGTGGGGGCCGAGGGCACGGCTCCGTCCCACGGGAAGGGAGCCGGGGAGAGGGACCCCAACGTGGACAAGGAGGGGGCTCGAGGCAAAGGGCGTTTGAGCAGATGAGCAAATGGGAGACCACCCTCCCCATTTAGCCACCCACCCAGCTGCAAAGGAAAGCAAAGCAAAGCAGGGCTGGGGAGGAGGAGCCAGGAGGGGCTCGCTTCTGGATACAAACTCCACGGGGACAGTGAAACGGCTGGCTGCACAGTCAGGCGGCCGGGCCCATGCGGGGATCCTGGCCTAGCAGGACAGAGGGTGAGGAAGAGCGAGGCCCTCAGGAACCAAGAAGGCCCAGCCTCCCACAGGAGCACGGTTCTCTGACGTTTCCACGGATCCAGGCCAAAGTGCGCCAGAAGAGTTGTTCAAACCACCAGGCAACAGATGGCCCTGCCCGCTTCCCCACATGCCGAGGGGCAGAAAGGGACCCTATGTGCGCACCGAGCCCAGGGCCCTGACCCACGACACCGGTGCCTGGATGGCCAACTCTTCCTGCCAGCATGTCTTCTCTGGTGAACCTCAGCCTTTCTGGGGAAGCAAAGAAGAAAAACTCATAAAACATTAAACCGCTAGTTCCAAGAGTAAGCTGAACTCTGGGGTCACTGGCATTTCCGCAAGCCTTTGGGAGTCCAAAACAAAGCGCTTAGTGCTTGAAGGAGAAGTCGGCATGCCCATCGATCAATGCCTTTTTGAGCTGACGTCTGATGAAGGAGACGCGGTCTGAGCTTGAGAACCATCTTAACCTGCGGCCCCTTAACGTCATCCTCGCAGAAAAGTCCCCGCCTGAGAACATCTACTTTCAAGGAACAGAGGACACAGCTCACTCTAAAGTGGCAGGAGACATTTTAATGACCTTCTTGGAGACACGGCAGATGCAGGCTCAGGCCCTGCATGACCTCTACACAACCACCCCCACCCCCAGCTGTCTGTGTTCTCCCAGAGAAGAGCATCGGCCACCCCCACCCCCCATGTGCAGAGGCCCAAGGACCGGCCACCGCCTCTGGGAAGGACCCGGACAGGGCGGTACTGTGATGCAGGAAGGACAGTCATCCCCTGGAGCTCTGCACCTGGTGTGGGACCAGGGCCTCGCGCCAAGTCCCGCCTGGCTCGTAAACACGGAGTGCGCAAACGCCATTGCCAGACTCGAGCTCAAAACGACGACTCCGAGCCGAGCAAACCTTTAACCAGTGCACTCGGACAAGGTGTTGGCACGTAGCGCGGGATTATGCTGACCACTGCCCAAGAACGTTAACTGCACGGCACAAGCTAACCCACGGGGGTCTCCAACAGGGGAAGGGACAAATAGGGCAACACATGCACACTGACTTCTAGCAAGTACACTTCTGTGCAAAACTAAAAAAACATTAACAGAATTTTATTCACACTTTTGCAAAATCCCTCAAGCGTCTTCCTTAGGGCTCTCAGAAATGTAGCTCAAACCGCTAACTTCTCCAATTTAACACATGGGAAAAATCTGGCCCCCAGCAGCTCACTCACTCACAGGAGGGCCTGTGCACCCCACAGGGCCACTGCCCAGGCCAAACCACCCTCAAGCAGGTGACCCCGTTCTCTGTCTAGGGTTTTTGGGCTCCCAGGCTGAGTCAGGATGGATGGACACACACAGGTCTAGCCCCAGACAGCACAGGCAAGCTCTTGGCTCCATCGAGGCTCAGCAGGGAATGTTGAAAGGTTGAACATTCTAGAAGTCTGTCCAGCAGAAAGAACGGGCAAGCCGTAGAATGGACAGATCAGGGCTAAGGGCCAAGGAGTGGACAGCAGGTCAGAACTAGCTGATCCGACACAGGGAGGTGTAACTCGTGCAGGTCAGGTGCTGCTCCTGGGCACAGGACACCTGCCCTGTGTGACACTAGGCTTGGAGGACACGGCCAGACTCTCAGCTGATATGGAGTCACCAGCAGCTGGATGGCTCAGGGCTGCCAGGATGCAGGGCAGGAGGACACCCAGCCAGAGGGATAGGGAGGGTGCACAGAGCCCTGGAGGGGCCAAACTCTAGCCAACCCAGAGCACAGCGAGGGGGCAGTGTGGGGGCAAAGGATGGGGGAGACCCCACCACCTGGGTGAGGAGGGCCTGGTGAGGACCAGGCACAGAGAAGGGGGCAAGGCAGCTGGCCTCCAGGATCAAGGGGCCGTGCAGGCTTCAGGGGATCTGAGTGACAGGGCTTCTCAGAGCCATCCCCAGGTGGAGGGCTGCTTGGTGAGGGTCAGCCTCCAGCCAGAGGGGCTGCATCGCTGGCCGCCGGGTCCTGTGCCCACATGGATTCCCTTGTGGACTTCGGGTTTCCTTCTGGAAGGTGCAGCCGGGGAGATAAAAGGGATCAGCACATGTTCAACAGAACACAGACAAGCAACAGGTCCCATGCTAAGCGGGCTGACGAGGGCCCCACGTGACGGCGACCACTGGACATGTGTCCGGGGCAGCTCCGAAGGCGGGCTGCATGAGCACTGGGGCTTCGCGGAGGAGCAGACCTGGGTGTCCTCCCACCTCCCACGGACTGAAGGGGGCGGGGGATGCAGCCACCCCAGAAGGGGCTCCCACCCAGCCTCTCCCACGTTTCCAAGGGAGGGCAGGAGGCCAAGAGAGGCCTGGCCGAGGCGGGAGGCATCGAGGTGGGAGAGGAGGTGGCAGATGAGCCCGCAGAATCTCCCCCACATCTGTGTCTGGCGTCAGCCACCAGCCCATTAGCAGCTCCGCGGCCGAGGCTCCGCGGCCGAGGCCCCCGACGTGCCGACCGACGATCGATGGACCGCCGCGGTCCAGCCTCACGCGGCACAGCCTGCAACCAGCACCTGCGCACAAGCCCTGTCCTTCCAGACGTCCGGCGGTGCCTGATTAATAAAGCCCATCCTGCCTGTTCACTTTCCCATCGATTTTGTTGTCCTCGACCCAAAGCACAAGTCAATACCCAGTTAGGTATGGCCCCTTTGTGGGGACAGCCGCTGTCCCCCCCACGCCAGGGAGGAGCCCCCATCAGGGGTGCAGGACACGGGGGCCGCGTGGGGGCATGCTGGGGAGGAGCGCTCCCTCCCCGGGGCGACATCCAGCTGCCCGTGGCTGACAAGCTCTCTAAGGGCTGGCACCCCACCAACAAACATCTCTAAAGCATTTCCCATGCCGAACAACAGAAACGAAAGGAGGAAATCATTAGTTTCTCTTCTACGATTTTTTTGGTGAAGCTGAGACGGGAGAGGCGTCTGCTCACCCATCACCGTGTCAACACAGCAGCTCACTTATTAACCCCACTTCCTGCTCAGCCCAGGGCTCGGGGGCCTGGAGAGCTGACACTTGAGAAACACCAGCTACAAGCAGTTTATTTCCTCTTGAACTTTAACAACTGACTGAGACAGAAATGACCTTTTGAAGGAAGGGCTAGCGCTTGTCGGGACTGCGGGGGCACGGCTATGCTCCGCGGCAGGAGGGGCGCTGGGCAGGCTCCGCATGCGGAAGCCACACCTCTGCGGGGGACCAGGGGCCCGGGCAGAAGGGCTCCCAGCTCTCCCGCCGAGGCAGGCTGGCCTGGGGGCTCCAGACACACCCGGACGACCGCCTGCATCGTGTTCCCTGGGGCCAACAGGCACATGGGACCACAGCCAGCTTCAGACCTGGCCGAGGACACGAAGACTCCCCGACACACTGCGGTGAGCCCTGCACATCACCTTGCAATCTGTGCACCTGAGGCGGGTCTGAACAAACGGTGCCGGGAGGGCGGCGGTCACGGGGCGGTGGTGGGACATTCAGCTTTATTCCCCAGACCGGACAAGACGGTTGCAAGTTTGGAAGTGTCTGAATCGATAGTGTAGAAAAATAAAGGCCTGCTGTAATTACAAATACTTTGCTAATTTTCTGAAATCCCTGGAGGAGAAAAGGAGCCTGGCCAACGGAGAGGACAGTCACGGAGTGCCAGGCAAGCCATGTGGCCCCACTGCCACGCTCAGGAGAGGAACCAGTGACCTGCAGGTGGTGAGCGCCCACAACACCCACCGGGCAGGGCGGCACAGGAACACCCAGCAGCCCATCCACCAGAGCAGATCCCAGAGGCGAGCACCAAGAACAGCCAGCCTCCCGGGCCATCCCTGCCGTGCCCCCCAGACCTCCCCGAGGCTTCCACGGCCAGGTCCCAGGGAGCACCGTTGGGCAGGAAGGAAGGAGGCGGCAGACAGGACAGAGGCAAGGGTGTGATCTCAACAAGGGGACCGGCCTGCTGCGGCCCACCTTTCTTCCCGCCAGAGACAGGGACATAGCCCTGAGCCCGCAGGAGGCACGATCACTGGCCCCAAGACAGCCACAGACTCACTGTTCACGAAGCCGACAAATCAGTGCACACTGAGGGTCAGGCACCAGCCCGGGGAGAGCAGACACGGGGGGACAGCCCTTAGGGAGCTCACGGGCAAGACAGAGGGCATGATGGCTCTGAGGAGAGACGTCTCACCAGCAGAGGCCAAGAGGACAGGCAAAAGGACTTAAAATCCCATAAAACGCCCCAAGGCTCAGCCTTGCTTTTGCGCGCTAAGGCTCCAGCAACCACCTACATACAGAAGCCAATGCCCTGACGTGGCCCCAAGTTCATCATGGCCATGCTCCCAAACATCAGACACGGAGACCTGGTGACTAGAAGCCCGTGTCCCCCAAAGTGACCCCTTCACGGCCAATCACACAGCCGGCCAACTCTAGGGAGCAGTGGCGAGTGGGTGCCCCCACTGCAACACCCCATTCCAACACCAGGGGATGCAGCCCCAGGAGCCTGAGTCATGGCCCTGTGCCCACCAAGGAGTGATGAGCACCGAGTTCACACTGCCCCGAGGCCCCAGTGAGCTCTCGTCTACTCCAGCACCGAGCACACTCCAGGAGCGCCCTCCACACGCCTGCCCCTCGTCCTTAAACCGCCAGGGGCCACGGACCTGCCCCGCGCTGCGCATCCGTGCTGTGCATCCCCCCGACCCCACTTACACAGAGAGGGGGGCATCCGCTCAATGAGCCTCTCAGTCACTGGCACTACAAAACCATTTGTAAAATAACCGACCTGCTTTTTGAGATAAATACCTACGCAAAATGAAGTTCACCATTTCAACCGTGTTAAAGTGAACAATTCAGGAGTTTTTAGTATATTTGCAATGCTGTGCAAACATAACATGAATTCAAGAAGACTTCTTCACCCCAAGCCCACGGGCGGCCCCTCCCCAGCCCCGGTGCCCATAACCTACTGTCTGTGTCTGTGCGTTCACCCAGTGTGGACGTTCCATCCCCGTGGAATCGTGCACACGGGCCCCTCTCACTGAGCACCACGGGTTCAGGTCCGTCCTTACGGTACATCCGCGGGACAGGTGCACCACGCCTGGCTTAGGGGCACGTCACTTGGCGGACATTTGGGTTCTGTCCGCCTTCTGGCTCCTGTGAGCAGCAGCACCCTGAGCACTCCAGGGCAGGTTTTCGGGTGAACGTCCAATCCCCTCGGGAACAGCCCTACATGGACATGCGGGACATGCCCGAGGACCCGTCAGACTGGTTCCCACAGCGGCCGCACCGCCTCGCATCCCGCCCACGGTCTGTGAGGCTCCCCTTTCCCCACAGCCTCAACCGACGCTGGTTACTTCCCATTTTCTTATGTTCACATTCTAGAGACATCACGTGTCAGGACGCACGATTAGAGAAGTTCACTGTGCCAGGAGCTACGCCACCCTCCCCCCGCTGCCAGCCGTCCCAGCAGGTGTGAAGTGGCGTCTCACAGTCGTTTCAGCGCTCTTCATGGGATCGTTGTGCATCTGTAGAAACGTCTACTTAAGTCCTTTGCCCTTTGTGTTTGCAGTAAAATATACATAGCATACGTTTTAACCACTGCTAAGTACATACTCCCGGGGCATTGAGCACATACATAACGCTTGCGCACCCGCCACCACCCGTCTCCAGAATGTTCCGTCTTCCCACACTCAGACCCTGTCCCCATGGAACGCTGACCCCTCCCCTCCCCCAGTCCCACCATCTACTGTCTCTCTGAGTTTGAAGACACGACTCCAGGGACCTCATACGAACGGGATCCTACAGCATGTGTCTTGTGTCCGGCTTCTTCCACTGAGCACCATGTCCTCAAGGCTCATCCAGGCCGGAGCAGGCACCAGAATTCCCTTCCTTTTAAAGGCTGAGTGATAACCACACTGTCTGGACGCACCGCTTTCTTTAAATTAGTTAATCAATTCACCTGCTGACAGGCCGGTGGGCTGCTTCCCGCTGTGGACCACCGCGAACACTGCGCTTACGGGCACGGCTGTGCAAGCGTCTGCTCGAGCCACCACGTCTTCCACGGCTCCCGCACCGCGTTACACGGAATGGTCGCCGTTTCTCCACCTCCTCGCCAACGCTTGCTGTCTTCTGGTTTTTTGATAGTAGCCACCCTAACCACATCGCATACGGGCCGTCTGCACGTCATCTGCGGAGGGACGTCTGTTCAGGCCCCTTGTCCATTTTTAAACTGAGCTGTGAGGATTCTTTATACGTTCCGGATGCTAGATCCTCGTCAAATACACGATGTGCAAGTCTCTTCTCCCATTCTGTGGCTGACTTTTCACTTCCCTAACAGTGTCCTTTGACCCATTTAAGCGTTTAATCTCGATGACACACTCTGTGCTTCTGGCATCGTATTTAAGAAGCCACTCCCTAGTCCAAGGTCACAAAGCCTCAGGACACCAGTGTTTCTTCCAAGAGTTTGAAGTGTGAGCTCTTGCATTCAGCTCTATGACCCACCCGAGTCACTGTGGGCGTGCTAAGGCAGGGGCCCAAGTGCGTGCTTCTGAAATTGCGCACCGTAAGATGAGGGAGAAAGGGACTCCTCCCCTTCCACGTTTTGGAATAGTTTGAGAGAGATCAGTGTAAGTTCCTTCTTTAAACGTAAGGTACAATTCTCCAACGAGGCCATCTGGTCCTGGGACTTTCTGTGCTGGAAATACTCTGGTTGCTGATTACTAACCACATAGGCCCATTTGTAGCTCTCACGTCTTCGATCCGTTCTGGCGCTGTGTGTTCCACCGAGACGGGTTCCACCCAGACGGTCTAACGTGTGGGCGCACGATCCTCCATGATGCTCTCACAGGCCTTTCTTCCTCCATGGAGCCCGTAACGATGTCCCCGCTCCCACTGCTGCTTTGCTGACACTTCTCTCCCATTTGCTCAGTCACTCCAGCTAAAGGTTTGTCCGTTTCATTTGTTTTTTTCAAATAAATAACTTTCTATTTGTTCTTTTCTTCTGTCCTCTCTTCCATTCACCTCTAATTTTTATTATTTCCCTCCTACTTCCTGTAGATTTAGTTTGCTCATCTTCTTCCTGCTTGCCAAGGTGGAAAGCTATCGATTTGAGATCTTCTTTTAACGCGGGCCTTTAGAGCTGTAAGTCTCCCTATGGGCACTGCGTGTGCTGCGTGTACATCCCACTCATCCCATGGTCATTTCTAATTTCCCGTGTTTCTCCTTCGACCCATCAGTATTAGGGAGTGTGTGGTTTCATGTCCACCTGTCTGTGGATTTTCCAAATTTCCCTCTGTCGCTGACTTCTAACATTCATCCCTTTGTGGTAGGAGAACATGCTTTGTGTGACTCTGAACATTTTAAACAAGGCGCACTTGGTGGAGTAACTCGCGGGCTACCCTGCAGAACACCCCGTGGAAGCCAGAGAGGATGCGGGCTCTGCCGTCAGACGGTGCACCAGAGACGCCCCCACCACGCCTCAACCTCCTCGCCCACAAATGGGATAAAAACCCCTACCTCATGAGCTTCGTACACCAACTCAAGGAGGGGAGGCCCATCCGGTGAGTCTGAATACGTGGGCACAGAAGCAAGGCAACATTCGAGGAAAGCTCACGGGACACCAGGGCCGAGCCCTTCCTCATTAGGCTCGCCGGCTCGCCCTGCTGATGCCAGGGTGACACTGTGATCCACCACGAAGTCTAACACGGAACCTCCATGGCAGGTGGGGGCAACAGACCCACGGCACAGGCACGGGAGGAGGCTCAGGGCCCCGCCTCCCGCGGACGGACTGGGCCCAGAGGCCACGGGGGGCAGGACCTCCGGTGCTTCTGGGAGGACGCGGCAGGCTCCGGCCTCGCGCCCCCGGCAGCCTGCAAACACAGACCGGGAGCCACGCACTGAAGGCCGAGGGCTTGTCTCGGTGAGTCATGCTGCCTCCCGAAGAGCCCCCTTCCTGGTGCGCATCCCCAGTGCCTTTCAGGATAAGAACCCCGCCCAGCAGTCCCACAGCAAGGGGAGGAAGCAGGCTGGTGACAAAGAAAAGTGCTTCCCTTCACACAATCTCTTCACAGGAAATGGATTTCAAAGTGGCCATCTGTCTACGAGATTAGCATCCCAAAGTTACACAACTACGCAAGCAAGGAGCCGGCTCCGCTGAGCCCAGACTTCATCACGGTAGTAGACAAAGTCCCATTGAAATGATAATAGTGAGAGGTGCTTATGGAGCATTTTTCCGGAAAGAAGATCCCAACTGCACCTCACTGCTTCCTGGCGGAGCAAGGACTAACGGGCGGGCCCGGGGGCTGGAACACGCCAGCTCCTCTCCTGCAGGCCCCTGTCCTGTACCTCGCCAGGCTGAGTCACTGAGAACAGGACAGCAAGCCGGGGCGCCCTCAGGAGGTGACGGCTTGCTCAGGCTGAGCCCCAGTCCGCTTGGGGCACACCCGCCTGAGGGAGACCTCACCTGCCTGCAGCCTCTCTTCCACGGCCTCTCCCTCCCCCGGCCACCACCACAGCCGTCCACTCCTTTAGACGCCCCTTTCCTTCCCCACTGCTCTCTCCCTCACCTCTCCCGCTGTGTCTGCCACCCGGCCCAGCCCCTGCCCGGCCCAGCTAGACCCAGCTCCCTAGTTCCCACAGCATCTCAGCACAGCACACAGTGGGCCCCTTCCTCCATCCCCACCAGACGGTGAGCTGCGGGAGGGCAACACCATGCACGGCACCCAACACCTAGGAGGTGGTCAGCAGAACATCCTGAACTAATGAAGGGCAGACAAGGAGTTCAGTGCACCCCAGGGCCGGGCGATGTGGGGGGTGGGGTGCAGCAGGGGAGTGCCACGTGCTTGCCGGGCACCTGCCAGCACAGGCCCAGGAACGCTGCAGGCAGACGCCGCACGCGGCCACGGGAACCAAAGCCAGGCGCGTCCTCATGCTCAAAACAAGGAAACGGGACTGAAAATTCCTAAACCAGAGGCGCCCGGCGTCGAGAAAATACTGGCTGTCCACAGAATCTTGTTAGGACAACCAGAATCTCTGGAACACACAGTGAGAGCCCACTGCTCTGATCACAAGACGGGGCCTCGGTGGTCAGGGGTTCTAGGCACAAGAACCAGAACCATGAGAGAACATACCGCAGAGACCGTTAAAGACAGAGGAAAGAGGACGTCCCCTCTGCACTCACTCAGAAACAAAAACAAAACAGAAGCGCTGAAAGAAAAGGCTCACGGACTCAACTAGATGACAATTAAAAACTAATGTCTGCAAGAAAATATTATGAGCAAACAGAGGGAAATGTGTAACTGGGAAACCGTATTTCCAGACAAAGGGCTAATTTCCTCGAGCTATTAAAAGCTCCTCTAAAAATTAATTTTTAAGGGTGCCTGGGTGGCTCAATTGGTTAAGCGACTGCCTTTGGCTCAAGTCATGATCCTGGAGTCCCGGGATCGAGTCTGCATCGGGCTCCCTGCTCGGCGGGGAGTCTGCTTCTCCCTCTGATCCTCCTCCCTCTCATGCTGTCTCTCATTCTCTCTCTCTCAAATAAATAAATAAAATCTTTTTAAAAAAATTAATTTTTAAGAAGACAGAAAAACAGGACAAAGGTCATGAGCAAACAAGGTGAAAAATACGTAAGTCACGTCTCTGTTGAGAGCACTTGACAAACGACGACAGCTGATGGGTCGGCAAGCGCTCGAGAAGGGGCGGGGCGTGCGGGGTGACGAGGAAAAGGCGCGGGAGCAGCCCGGGCAGCCACCCCGGCCTCCGCGGCACCAACTCAACCCAGCCCGGCGGCCGATGCTGCGTGGAGCACATGCCGGCACATGCCACGTTCTGTGCCAAGGATGCGCTCAGATAGACCCGCACAGAAACACTGCCCACGTATGTTCCAGGCACACAGGGACCAACAAGCCACGGGACCCTGCCAGAACCTCGCCGGGCAGCAAGGGGGACTGAACCCACCCGGCAGCCGGGGGCAGGGCAGGCAGTGGCGGGGAGGGCGTGCGGGGAGCCCGACTTCCCGAGATGAGTGTGCTCGAGGGCAAGTGCTGGGTCGTACGTGGGGTGTCAGCATTTGACTGTATGTGAGGACACCTCGATAAGGCGCTATTCAAGAGGAAATGCCGACACGCCGTGTTCCCCTAATGCCAGACATCAGACAGCTGCGACCAGGCCGCAGGAAGGGGGCGTCCTCATTGCACGGGAGGGCTCTTCCCTGTAGCCCGGCCTGAGACGTGGGCAGCTCGAGCTCCATGGGAGTCCGACGCCCATGCTGGAGGGCACAGCCAGAGGCCTGCTTCCTGAGACTCCGCCAGGGGTGTGGCGAGTAAACTCCCAAGGCCTGCCCCACAGAGCTGTATCCAGCCAGGACACCTGACGGGGAGGAAGGGAGTCCCGAAATGCACCAAACCCAAAGGCAGGGGAAGGGGGCGAAGCCGGCCCTCCGGAAAGGATCACAAGCAGTAATTACAAAGCTTCACCTGGGCCTCAGAACTAACCAAGTCCCAGTCACACGGGGACTAAAGACAAGAGCTGCCAGAGTCTCTCCAATTAGAGACTCCAGACAATTACTCAGTCGGTGACAAGGAGCAGGACAAAGACAGAACAGGAGATGGCCAGAGACTATGCACACAACACCGGCACGGCCCACCCCCCTCCCACGGGCCCGGGAGATGCCTCAAGGGGGACGGACCGCGCCCCCCAGCCGCTCTGCTCCTCTCAGGCTGAAAGAGAAGGTGGCAGAGGAACGGGGTGCCCCAAGCCAGGGCAAGGAGCAGCTAGGAACACTGAGGTCACAGATGAGCTAAAGCATGGAGCCTTAGAGGAAACAAGACTGCCGGGAATTTGAGATGAGTGGGGCCAAGATGGTGACCACGCATCTGCAAACAGGACTTCCAAGTTCACCCCAGCTTCTCCCTCTGCAAGTCTACACACGGGGCTGGGGTGCACAGGAGCTGGGACCATTCCATGCCGGGGCCGCGAGGGCGGAGGATCCATGGTCTGTCTCGGCCCACAGCACTGAACGTGAGAACAGCAGGACGTGGGGACCCAAGTAAAGCACCAGCACCGCGCACGGAGTCCTGCCCGCGCTGAGCACAGGGTGCTGTCCCACAGGCCTAGAGCGGGGTTAGCACGAGCGTGCCCCTCAAGGAGAAGGGTCTGATGAAAACCGAACCACCAGCGCGGCACAAACAAACGGACTGGGGTCAGAAGCCTGGCTGCCGCGGGAGGGGTGGTGCGGGACGCCCAGCAGGTGCTGACAGAGAACGTCCTGCCAAGCACAGGGACCTCGGCCGTGCTGACGTGGGTCATTCCTATTCCTGTTTCCCTCGTGAACCTCTGAGAGCACGAGTCCCTGGCCGAGTCACACGGCGCATGAGGGATGGAGCCGGGCCTGCGCCCACCCAGGGCTGCAGGTTCCCGTCGGCCTCCCATCACTGCTGAACAAGCACCAGGACTCCCGCACATTAAAATGGCACAGACGTGTTGTCTTACGGGACACCGTGCGATCTTTCCCAACAACCATTCCCCTCCCAGAGAAACGGTCAGTGATGCAAACAGAGGTTTGGGGACATGCGTATCAACCAGTGTTGTTTAGAAAAATTGACAAAATGAAAAAAGTATCTAACAAGTTTGGGTCAATAAAGCATTCGTAAAGAAAGTTTACAGCCAAAAGTTAGGTTTTAAAAGAATATTTACCATAGAAAATGCTCACGAGGGGCACCTAGGTGGCTCAGTCGGTTAAGCGTCTGCCTTCGGCTCAGGTCATGATCCCAGGGTCCTGGGATCGAGCCCCGCATCGGGCTCCCTGCTCGGCGGGAAGCCTGCTTCTCCCTCTCCCACTCCCCCTGCTTGTGTTCCCTCTCTCGCTGTGTCAAATAAATAAACAAATAAATAAATAAAAAGAAAATGCTCATGAGATTAAATAAGATAAGAAAACCCAAACCACGCACCTCACAGGGTATTACATTTTCCTAAAAACATCAGGAAAACAGCTTTTCTATGTGAGGAAGGGTCTCAGCCAACATGTTCACCGTGGTTTCACCGGACAGAGGACTGTGGGAAACCTTTATTCTCAGCTGTCCTGGTTTTGTTTGGCTTTGTTTTTGTCAAATGCTGTAAATGAAAATAGATTCCTTTTGTAATCACAACCCAAAAAAGTTACTCAAATGAAGGGCTGACACCGCTCTGGCCTCCGCCCTCCCTCCCAGCACGTGGGCAAGGCAGACGCAGCACACCTGGGGGAGAACCAGCCCCGCCGCCGGCGCGCCCACGACCAACGGCGCGCACACCAGGAGCCGTAGACGCCGGGCTCCGGCCAGCCAGAGGAGCCGGGATGAGGTGGCCGGGAAAACTCAGGGGTGCTGACCGGGGCCGGCGGGGCGGGGAGGCGCTCCCTGAGAAGAGCGCAGCCAGCCGGGGAGGCGCGGGACGGCAATGTCAGGCCGCAGTCTGAACGCACCGAAACTGCTCCCAGGGACGGGAAAACTGAAGAGACAAGCGGCACAAAGGAAACCATCACAGAAGGGGAAGAGCCACCCACCCCAGAAAGGATGACCCCTGACGTGGGGGCCTGGGGGGCGGCGGCAAGCAGGGAGACCGCGAAGACGGGGAGGAAGTCACAGGCAGGGCTGGGGAACCACGGCGGGCTCCGGGGGCCGCTACACAGACCGTTCAGCTCCCCCTCAGACAGGAGGCCGTTCCAGGGTTCCAGCAGAGCCCGCCGTGACCTACATTTTTACAGCCGCGTGAATGCTGCTGGCGTGCGGGCGAGGGCGTCCTCGGGGCATAGCCAGGGGCGTCACGAGGAGGCCAGCGGTCAGCACGACAGTGACAGCAGCAGAGGGGTTCAGTCCCACACACTCTGAGATCCGGCAGATCTGGCCTCGCTGCCATTCCCCACAGCACGCCTACCTGGCAGCCGGGCTGGTCCCACGATGTGCCTTTTCGGCTCCTGCCCTGCCCCCCCAGCGCCTGACGCACCGACCTCGGCAGCCCCCACAGTGGGGCCTGACCGTGCCCCGGCTCAGTCCCCGCTGCCCACAGACCACAGACTCCACTCCCCTCGCCCCCTCGTCGGCCCAGTGCGAAGTCCAGCATCAGTGGCGAGAACCACTCCTTGCACTCGGCTGCACCTCTGCCCCCTCCCGACTGCACCGCAGGGGCTGACGACGCATCTGTCACACCCCTGCAGCAGCACTGATGAGCATCGCTGAGGGAACACTGGGCCTTGCTGGCTGGAGACCCCCCCATGCCACGACCCTGGCCCACTGTCTCCCACGGCCATCTCAGGCCCCCATCTCCACCAACCTCAGGTTCGGCTGTCGGGTCCTGCTTTGCACTCCGTTGAGAAAACGGACCAAACCACACCTTCCTTCCCCTGGGTCCACTCTCTGCATCCCCTCCTGCTGGCCTGGGCAGCTGTCCACGTCCCAGCCAAGGCAGACCCTGATGCCACCCCCTCTCATCAGTGACATGCTCATCTCCGGCAAGGCCCGCTGTCCAGGCCGTCCCCATTAACACGTATCCTAAACAAAGCCTGTCTTGTCGGCACATATGCCCTGAAGACCCTGGCCCGACTGGCCCATTCCCTTTGCAGAAACCAATCAAGCCACCTCACTAGGGCTCTGGCCATGCTCACTCACTCGCACCCCCACAGAACCCATTACTGTCAAGGCCACCACGAACTCCACGCTGCAAACTCCCAAAGGGTCACCTTACCGGGTCAGCCTGAGTCAGCCACACGTTGGTCAGCCCTGCTCCGTGACACACCCTTATCAGTGGCTCCCAGACCCCCCTCAATCCAGCCTCCTCCAGAGCTCAGCCTCCTGGCCTCATCCTCCTCTGTCTACACTCATCAGAAGGAAACGGGTGGACAGACGGGATAAGAAACTAAGGGAACAGCGGCAAACATGTACAGCAATCACAACAGTCCAGCAGGGGAAGGTGGTCTTTTCCCTAACTGACCAGGTTGACGGGTCCACCTGGAAAAGCAGGATTCTGAAACCCTGCACCTCACACCATGCCACACACGTCAGGTGGACAGGGGATCTAGACACGAAGGGCGAGACGAGAAAGCTTTCTGAAACAAACACGGAAGGTGTTTCTAGGTAACCAAAGATTTCTTTAAAGACACAAGGAGAGGTCACTGCGCAGAAAAAACTGATGAGTTGGGCTCGACGAGAACAAGTCTGCTACGGATACAAACACACACAAGTTACCTGAGGACCCCGTACGGATCAGCAGCGCGTAAGACGCAAACGGCACGACGGGGAAAACGCGCACATCGCACGAGTAGACACGCGGGTGCCTGCCGCTGGAACGGCGGGGACAGACGATGCGAGCCGGGCTCCCCGCACAGCACAGGGACCACAGGCTGCCGTCCGCGCCCCCGGGGACCCCGCCCGCCAACAGCAGAGCGGTTTAAATCCCAGGGAGCGGTGACAAAGGGCACAGGGCGACACACGGCACAGGACCCTCGTCCTGCACGTGAGCGCAGGACCGCACACACGTCCGTGCCGTTCTGCAGGCGGGCTACCACGTGACTCCGCCGAGGGAGCACGGGCACCAGGCTGCACCCCCCGCCGACACTGACAGCCAGGCTGCGATCTCCAGGAAGAGGTGAGGAGACGGGAAAGGGCAAGACGCCGCTTCGGGGGCTGGGGACCGTCTGCTTCTTGACCTGGGAGCTGGTTACACTGTTCACGGGAGATTTGTGCTTTTCTTATATACGCTACCGTTTTTCGTTTTAAGTTAGGACAACAACACTTAATGCCTCAAACTGAAAAATAGTTAAAAAACTGATTACAAAAATTTTTGTAAAATATAACGTCTCTTGACTTTTTTTAAAGGAAGTTTTTTCTACCTTTTTCATGCCCACCCTTCCTTTAACTGCAGACCACGTGGGTCCGCGTGCTCCCGGAGACAGAGGGGCATCGGTCACTCGCGAAAGCAAAGGCAACACGATGAGCGCTGACTGGGGAGATGTGAGTGGCGCCGGTCGTCACTAAAACAAGACAACTCGGACGCATGGCGGGGAGGCCTGACAGGGTGAGGACACAGGTTCCGGGGCTCAGGGAGGCACGCACGTGCACGAGCCAGCCCGGCAGGGGAGGGGAGCGGGGAGGGGGGCACCTGCAGAAGCCACAGCGTCCGTGGACATGCAAGCAGGCGGACAGGGGGCACGTACAGCACATTCAGGGGGAGCACCCGGCACAGTACGGGGTGCAGGGTCTCCCCCGGGGAAGGCTGTGCTTCCCTGAGGAGGGGGAGAGAGCGTGTCGTGACATCGCCTTGGAGGGCACAGAAACGAGGAAGCAGGCGCCACTCACGACAAGCGTGTGGTCCCCACCTGGACGAGGAGGACGGCCTCCAAGAGACTGGCCCATCAAAAGGCTGTCCTAGTCGGCCACAACCAGGCTTCCCAGGAGGAAAAGGAAGCCTTTCCCTCGTGTGGTGGGTCAGGTGCAAACCCAGTCCCTCTTGAGCATGTGGGCTGTGGCCGTCCACCCCACAGCGTCCCCACCTGTGGGGTAATGCAGGAGATCTGGTTCCCGGGCACTTGCAACCCCATGGCTGAACGTGAACCTGACCTCTGGTTTTCACTCCCCAGCGCCCGTGTCTTTTCCCGCACTGCTCTGCACCAGGTTTTGCATTTTTCTGCTGCCCTCCTGGGATGCCCACTTCTGCTTTGCTCACCACGTGCAGGAGGCAAGGGGGCCGAGGCGACATCATGGAGTTCCTCAGCAGACGACACAAGGGCCCAGGCCAGGGTCACCAAGATGCAGCCTCCGTGGCAGAGGACTGTGGTGCCGGGAGAACCTTCTCGTGCCTGTTTCAGGCAGACCGGTCAACTCAAGCCCCTCCAAGGAACCCAACAACGGACCCCAGGGCATGGGCTGGCTCAGGCTGCACCACCCAGCGCCACTGAACCCAAGGCTGGGCTGAGGACACAGAGTAGGGGCAACTCGTGTGGGTCAGAACGTGGGCTCCAGTCCCAACTCCCACCCCCACCCACCCCTGAGTGGCTGAGCGGCTCAGGACGAGGGTCTTCACTCCCCACCTCGGTCTCCTTGGCCCGCTACGGGGTCCCTCCGTTATGCCGGAAGTAAGACCAGCGATGTGAATGAGGGCTGGGCACAGAGGCGTGACCAGCAACAGAAGTCACCACTGACGCAGAGACCCACTCTCAAACCCGCACGGTGGGCCAGCACTCGATCCCAGGCAGCGGCCCCCCGTGCCTCAGTTTCCCCCTTCCTACACACGGGGTGTCTGATGACCTCGGACACGGTCAGCTGCCACACACACCAGCAACACAAGACCACGCCGAGCACGCAGCGCCTCTGGGGATGCAGGGAGGCCCGAGGGACAAGGACCCCGTCGAGGCCCTGGTAGAGCAGGCCCCCGGCTGCACAGCTCTGCCTTCTCGGGTCACCCTTAGTCCGAAGACACACCTCACTCAGCTCCACCTCAGAAGACTCCAGGACGGCCTCAGGGTCTGGGGTGACGTGGGCGCAGGCCTCCGCAAGAAGCCCCCAGCGTGGCCCCATCAATCAGGCTCCACCCCCAGAAGTGCTCCGTCCACACTGGTCTAGTCCTTGCGGAAGGCAGGACGGTGCTGGCGTCCACCTAGCGAGAACGCACCAGCTCGGAGCAGGCGGAAGACGGGGCTGCAGGGAGGGAGGCCAGGCCCACAGCGTGGCAGAATGCAAGGGCCGCCTGACGGAAGCCGGCTGCATACAGCAGCCGTGACCGCAGCCTGGGAGGAGGCCGGGCACACGGCAGCGTGCCCTCGTGTGTGCACGCAGTCCTAGCCGGTTTGCGGGCGAGGGGCGTGAGCGACGCTGAGGAACACACAGCGTGCAGCAGTGCGGACGGTACGTGCCCGCGGGGCTCCAGGCCGTGGAGACACACGGGCCAAGGGGACCCTGTACCTCACCCAGCGGCTACGCGAGCAGTGAGAGAGCAACAGAGAGAGACAGCAGGTGCTGCAGGCCCGGAGGCCGCACAGGAGACGGTGGAGGTGGGGGGACGACACGGTCCGGGGCCGGGCAGGACTCCGGAAACAAGGCATCTGGAGTTCAGCAAGTTCCAGCCGGAGCCAGGGCGACTTTCCCACCCCGGCCTGAGACGCCCGCCTGCCCACAGCACAGCTGGGAACGCCGGCCCTGTCCCCACGGAACTCATCAGCAAGGGCGGCCGTCCCCACGGCGGCTCGCCCTGCCTCGGCTTCATCAGTATTCAGCAGCACTCCGCTCCCCTTCTTTTGTGCTGCAGAGATAAGCGGCATTTCTAATCTCTGCCATCTCCCAGCTGCAAATATTCAAGCGTTCCTTTCTTTTTATTTAAAAAGTAAAAACTCATTTTAGATTTGCAAGACAGACAGCTACCCGTCTCCACCGTACTAACAACCTGCTGCCCAGAAGCCAGGCAGGAGTGGAGAGTGGAGAGTGTGCATCAGGGTGGAAGGAATCAAAGCCCCAGGAACCTGAACCAGAAGATCCACCTCTTCAAAATCCTCCAAACACGTTCAGGGCCTCCCTGCCTCGAGCTGGGAACCAGCTCAGCCATCACTTCCTGCTGGCAGCCCTGAGGACCAGGCCAGAGACCCTGAGGGGTACACACTCCGCAAACAACCCTCCCAGAGGGCCCACCCGGCCGCAAGGCCAAGACGCAGGCGGTCCCGGTGCCCGCGGAGCTCAAGAGGAGGGCTGGGTCCTCACGGGCTCACGTTCCACACGCGGCACTACCGCTGGCTGGGGGCTTCCCCTCTGACCATACACAGCCTAGAACCCTGGGGCGGGGGTGGGCACGAGCATCCCATAACCACCTGTCAAGAGCCTGGGATGAAGAGAAAGCAAATGCCAGGCGCAGGCTGAGGTTCCAGGCCCACAGCCAGCGGCCCGGCGCGCCCCTGACGGAGACTGGCTGGGAAACAGGGAGCGGGCCAACAAAGCCCACCTGAACGCTGTCCGGGTTCCTGTTTCCTCCCGAAAGCCCATGCGAGAAAGCAGCAGCTTTGTGGATTCCGGCATTTTGGCAGGAACGAGATTGAAAAGACTGTCTCAGCTGCGCACGTCTGAGAACAAAGAGCCTGCTTCCTGAGCGCGATAAATGCGCTCAGGGTCCTGCTCTGAGCCCCGCCGACCCAGGACTGCCAGCTCCCAAGACCCCCACGCACGCGCACCCACAGGTGGCCAGAGCCTGGCGCCGGCGCTCCCGCACACAGGAAGCAGGGGAGAAGCGTGGCGAGCCAAGCCTGGACCCCAGGCAATGACCACTAACCTCATCCTGGCAACTCGTCCTGCTACCTTCATCTTCAGTAGCTGCGAGGCATGGACGAGTTGGAGGATGGGAGTGGAGTGCCCCCGCCCCTGCCCGCAGAGAGCCCTCGAGGCGCAAGAGCCTTCGAGCATCTCTCCCTCAAGGTCACCTCCACTCTGCACACATGCCTGACAAGTTGACATGGGTGTTAAAATTTTACCATTTACGTAACGGCTCAGTTATTAACAGAGTCTCATTTGCACGTGTCAGAGGAAGAGAAAAATCACCTAATTAACCACTTTCCCCATCAGCAAAAGGAAGGGAGTCGTGCTGCCAATTTGTTTCCAACTCCTCTCTCCCACCCTCTGAATCCGCTCCCTTTAATCAGAGAAGATTTACAATCCTCTGCCATGCGGGACGGGGAAGGCTCCCCTTCCAATTATGGGCGTCTTAAGTAGCCAACTTGAACAGTGTTGTTCTAAGCTCAGAGCCTGCCACCAAGGGGAGGCCCACGTCCACAGCGCCCAGCAGATGCAGACGCCTCTGCTCCCGAAGGACACTGGGCCCTGGAGGCCATTCGGAGGCCGAGAGCACTGGGCCGGAGTGAGACCAAGAACAACGAGGACACTCTGTCCCACCAGCTGACCCAAGTGAGCAGCTGTTGCTGGGCTGTGCGCTCCGCAAACAGGCGCACGCAGCCCCGAGCCAGCACAGGGCCTCACGCACGCTCCGTAAACACTCGGGTGGCACGAGGAAATGCAGCGCACTCCATGGCGCGGTGCAGGCAGCAGAAGGAGCAAAGGCCTCGCTCACCCAAAGCCTTGCATCTGTGGTGTGGGCCTCTCAGAGCCCCTGAGCCCTCCTCCGTGGCACACGAGTAAGAGTCCGCTGCCACAAACAGGCTGCGGTGAGGGCGCGGGAGAGAACCAAGCCCTGCAGCTGCACCTGCCACCACCAGCCAGTGCACTGTGCGTCTAGACCACCCCGAGGCCCACCCCCAAAGACGGTGCGGCGCTCTCTCCTCCTCCCTCGAGAAGGTACGCTGCAGAACAGGCTGGGTGGATGGGGTGCTGCCCCTTCTCAGGACATCAGCCCTACATCCTAAGGAGAGCAAGGACAAGACCCTGGGGTCACACTCCAGCCCCCATGCACACAGCCATCCAGGACCCCATCGTGCAAGCCTGCCCTTGGCCTCGTTCTCTCCCGCCCACGTGTTCCCTCGGCCAGAGACACCCCCCCCCCACCGATGGGGAACTCCTATTTGTGCCCCAGGCCTCATTGTCAAGGACACCCACTTCTGCGGGGGGCCTCCCCTGACAACCCCCAGCCAGCCAAGGCAGGTCTCCCTTCTCTCTCGCATCGTGCTCTGGGCTAGCCACCCCCAGAGCCATGATGGTGCAAGTGGCTCCTTGCCAGATGACCAAGTCCATGGGGCCTGCTCCCGGGACAGCAAACGGCGCCCAACAACGCTCCATGACGGTGCTCCCGTCTCGGAGAGTAAATGCAGGAGCAAGGGAGTGGGGGGTGGAAAGCAGAGATAAAGCTCCCTGGAATGCCACCCTCCCTGGATCACCATCTGACAGAGGCGGGCCCTTGGCAATCGGGCACAGCCCACCACCCAGCACGTGTGGAAGGTGCAGACCGAGCTTCAGGGCTCCGGGACTCCACAGGCAGCAGAAAACTCCCCCTAGGTCCCAGGAGGACTGCTGGTTAGAGAAAGGGAGGGCAGGGCCCACCCAAAGCAGCCTGCCGCGCGGCACAGCAGACCCAACAGCGGAACAGGAGTCCCTCGGTGGCAGCCCGAGGCAGACGCCAGTCCCAGACAGTGCGCTGGACTCTGGGAACACGGGGGAGAGAGCACGAGACAGGGGAGCCACCAGGCACTCGAGTCCTGATCACAAGCTGCAAAACAGCCCCCCAGGCCTCGGAGAAAAGGCCCCCAAGAACCCAGCAGAAAACGAAATATTTAGCCAGTGTCTGAACACCACCCATGAAGAGAAGACGTGTTGCTTCAGCTGCCTCGAGCAGAAGCATCTCCAGTCAGATGAGTGATGACCAGAGCCCCCTCCCTCAGGAACCGGCCGCACGCCCACGCGGGCCAGGCCCAGGGCGGAGAAGGTAACAGCAGGCCCCGCCCGGCCCTCTCGGAGGGGAGCCATCAGAGGCAACTGGAGGACAGCCCAGGGACGCTGTGGCCCGCAGAGACCGCGGCTTTCCATCCTGGATCCACACGTCAAACACACCACCGCCTGCAGGAGGCGGCGCTCCCAGGAGAGGGGTCTAGAGGAAGGACGGAATTTCGGCAGCAAGGACAGCCACACAACATGCTTTTATGGACCAAGTTCCCCTGAAGCCAGCTCTTCCGTTTAAATGAATTTACTCCTCGTTAAATTCTTAACCTGGAAACATAACTGTCTGATACTTACATGCTTCATCCTGACACCCCAAATGCCTTCTCTGTGGACGAGAGCACCACCAAACCCCACTGTAATCACCCAACCCAGGTGAACCTGCTTTGCACGGCACATCCATCACCCAGCCCCACTGCAGGGTCTTGCGTGGCGTGGGGGGTTGGCCTGCCTCCACTGCCCACCTGTGATGCAAACGTCCACATCAGATGCCCCCAAGCCTGGACCCCAGGCAATGACCACTAGCCTCATCCTGGCAACTCGTCCTGCTACCTTCATCTTCAGTAGCTGCGAGGCATGGACGAGTTGGAGGATGGGAGTGGAGTGCCCCCGCCCCTGCCCGCAGAGAGCCCTCAAGGCGCAAGAGCCTTCGAGCATCTCTCCCTCAAGGTCACCTCCACTCTGCACACATGCCTGACAAGTTGGGGCTGGGTAGTGGACAGTTCCTGGAGTCCGGGTAAGGGACACGCCCCTGCCCAATACTAAAACACAGCGAGACTGACTTACACTCAGTGCGTTTCCAGCCCGAGATGGGGCCCCGCCCGAGCCACCCAAGGAGAGTCCCTGCCTGTCCAGGGCCAGATGTGGGCGCAAGGGACTGGCAGCCTTCCCACAGCCGTCTGATGGGGAGACGTGCTTTGCCACCACGGCCCAGGACAGCCTTCTCCCTAAGACGACAACACGGGCACGTCTCCCTTGGGGAACGTCCCCAGCAAACAAGGAGGGCTGGTCCCTGATGCCGGGCAGCAAGGGATATGAAGACAACAAAAGTACAAGGGCCAATCTAACTGAGGGGTCACGGAAGGCAGTGCCGAAGGAAGCACAGGGTGTCCTGAAGGGCAGAGGATCTGGGTGACCTCAGGGAGCAGCCCGAGAGAGGGGAGCCCAGCCAGGGACAGCGGGGTCAGAGCGGGGTTCCGATGTCACAGAGACTAAGGGGCCGCCAGAGCGCACACAGGGCTCCCTCTGGAGAAAGGGTGTGGGGACACAGCAGCAGCAGGGGGCGGGGGGCGGTCCAGGTGACAGGACGAGGTTTCGACCAAGCTCGGGGGGGGGGGGGGGGAATGCAGGGAAACCTATGCTGCCCTGAGGCCCATGCACCGGCCACGAACCAGGAGGGGGCACAGAGCGGCTACACCCTGAAGAGAAGGACTGAGGACAAGATGAAGCCCTTTCTCCCTCCCCACGATGGCCGGTCGGTCTTGCAAAGGCAGGCCTGGACCTCCCAGTTGCACGCCAGAAAGGAACCACTCTCCAGACCAGTCTCAAGAAGAGTCTCGTCCATCTTGACTCGGTGTCACTGCTGAACCCCACACTCCTGTCCGGTCGCACTGGCCCCCCAGCTCAGCCCGCCTCGGGGTCAGAGGCCCGCCACGCAGCGCAGCGGGCGGCGGCTGGCTGGCCCTTCTCTCCTCCTGCCCTGCTCCCCCTTCCCCAGCTCCCTCCCAGTGCTCCGGAACACAAGAGAGGGCAGAGAGCCCACAAAGGCTGTCCCCTCCTACCACGAACATTCCAGTGTCGCAGCCCCCCAGGTGCAGTGGACCCCGGAGCGGACCCTCGCCCTGCACGGGGGCCACCACATACATCTGCCGACACGCCAACCAATTCCCCTCTGCCTGGGGGTGGCGACTGCACCCTTAGCTCTGAAGCAACTGGCAGTCCGCTTCTCCGCTGGATCAGTACCCTTGGGGGATACAAGACAAGCCCGGGCCTCTCCCTCTACGGGGTCGACGACAGGCTCCCAGGAAAAACGCGTCACACTGCCTCCCGCCCGGCATGTGTCCACCTGTCCATCCATTTCTTTCCATTCCCAGAGCTCCTGGCTCACTTAGCCACTCTCCCTGCTCAACGCCTCAGGGCGCTGTCCACCCAGCCTCACAGCCCTGCCCCTGGGGACACCAGCCCCTGGGGACACCTGCCCGGCTCTCTGTCCTCTCTGGAGGCCATCGCTCTGACCTAGTTCAAGCACTGGGGACAAAACACTCTGTTCCTCTGTTGGGGACGGAGAGGGACAGGCAGACGCACGGCACAGGACACACTGTCCCAAGGAAACTCCTCCTCCTCAGCCCTCCCACAGTCCTTGACCCTAAGAACCCTGAGGACAGCAAGGCTGGGGTGCGAGGTGGGCACAGCAGGTCTGCCAGGTTGTCTGGGATGTGGAAGCCTTTGTTTGCATCCTGTAGGGCCTCAGCCTAAAAGAGAAAGCCTCGACTGAACCTCTTTTTGGAGTTAACAAAGCACTATGGGTGACCCCACACTACCAGATGGGTGTGGACCACGGATCCCCGAAGCCAAGGCCTGGCTCAGACCCAGCCAGGCCCCAGCGGGATGCTACCGTGGCCCAGGTTATCGGTGGAGACCCTCAGGCCTGACCTGCACCGGCTGGGGGTCAGACCCTGGGGACGCACAGGGACGCCAGGATGGATCTGCCCCATCTGTGGACTAAAGCAAGCCAGCCGAGGGCTGCCACGGTGAGCTCTCAGAGGAGTCTGCACAGGGACCCTGTGGAGGGCAGGCACTCCGCGCCCTCCATCAGTGCTCAGCGCCCAGCAGCCCCACCCGAACGGCCAGGAAGGTACGGTGAAGCAGGGCACCAGGAGCCCAGCGCTGTAGCCAAGCTGCGGGCCCGGCCCATCCCCAGGGAGGCTGCCACAGGCCCCGAGCGATGGGGAACGGTCAGACCCCCTCGGGGTGTGTGGGGCGGGAGGGCCAGGTCAGAGGCCAGGAGTCCCGGACAGACAGGAGGTCTGGGGGCAGCGTGGGCTGACTCCTGAGGCCCCCTGCTCACCACAGGGGCCTCCACTATTCCCCATCCCAAGAAATTGTGCCTTTGCAGGCCAATCTTCATGCAGAAACTAATCAAGGCATTCTGCACTTTTGATCTTTAAATGGCTGCCCTTCACTGTGGCCAACAAGGCGCTGGGGCCAAGGCGATGCCCCCCCCCCCCCCCGCCCACACCTGCCACTTCCCGAACCGCCCGTGGCCGCCTATCCTCTCCTTCCCACCTTCCGGGCTCTGCCCACCCTGTGGGGGACCCTCCACTGAGCAGTGCTGAAGGAAGGGAGCACTGCCTTCTTCTCTCCCTGCAGAGGGTTGGCACCCCGGACCTGTCCCGCTTGCTGGCAACACCCACCCACGGGTGATGGGCCCTGCCCAAGACAAGCTGAACGACTCTCGTCGTCGGCACCGAGTGCAACAGCGTCTTGGGATGAGACTCAGGAAGGCAACTTCAGGAGGCGCAGATCAGCACCAAGTCCCCCACGCTTCCGCTTGAGACTGCCAGACAGGGCTCGGCTGCCACGGACGGGGACACCACGGAGCAGAGCGGCAGGCAGCTCCTCACGGGCACCGACATGCCGGGACCCGAGGCTCTGCCCGACACCCCAGCGCTCTGCCGCCCAGGGCTCTCAACCCCAGACACGCATCAAAGCTGCCACCCCAGGCGTGGACACAGCGCCTGCGTGCCTGTCGCTGGTCACTGCTGCCCCAGGCTGACTTCGCCAGACAATACCCAGAGCCCCGCAGCACAGAGCACCCAGGCCCACGGCGAGCAGGGGGCACAGCAACCTTCAAGACGCCCTGGCCGGCCACCTAGAGCAGAGAGGACAAGGCTCCTCACAGGGGTTCAGAATATACCTATTTTGAAATGTGATGACCAAAAACCCCAAAATGGGTCACTTTTAAATAACACTGAATGGTTGGCGCCTGGGTGGCTCAGTCGGTTAAGCGGCTGCCTTCGGCTCAGGTCGTGATCCTGGAGTCCTGGGATGGAGTCCCACATCGGGCTCCCTGCTCAGCAGGGAGTCTGCTTCTCCCTCTGACCCTCCCCTTCTCATGTGCTCTCTCTCTTTCTCATTCTCGCTCTCTCAAATAAATAAATAAAAAAATTTAAAAAATAAAAAATAAAACACTGAATGGAGAGTTTCATTACATATGGTTACGTTTCCGTTAAAACAGAACAAACTCAGGGGTCCTATCAAACCCGTTCCGGTGGGATTCGTGTCCGCTGTAATCGGGCATTCAGGCTCCAACTCATTAACGTAGCAGGCTTAATTGGCATTTCATGCGGGCATTGTGCCTCTGAAATGAGCAAGGTGTAATTATGGTAAAAAGAGCTCTCTGCCGGTTAGCTGTGCATTCATGTCTTTCCCGGCCTCCAAAGAAGCACAGATGTTCCACTGGAGGACAGAGAGGAAGATGAGCGGCTTTCAAACGACTCCTTTTTAGTCTAAAACTTTATTTAAAATAAAAAGTTACTTAAGTGAAATTTACGACACAGTGTCTCCTCCCTTTGTCTTGCTTGCTGGAGGGCATTAACTTTCAAAAGCTGGTTCCGCATAATTTGATTTTTCATTTTCCAATGAACATCTGTGTTTAGGTCCAAGAAGCTCTTTGTTTAAACATACAGAGCCTAGAAAGGGTCTGAACAAAGCTTTCCTCTGTCAACACTTGATTACCAGGAAGGCCTGCTTTTCAGAGAGACCCAGGGGTTGGCAGGTTGGGGGAGGCTTGTGCTGGCTCGCGTTTTTTCGAGTTGGTAGGAAATTTCCCTCTTTTCAGAGCAGAGACAACAGAGGCGCTCCAGTCGCTGCCCGCTTGGGCTCGGTGCTTCCTCCCACGGTGCAGACCGCGCAGCAGGAGGGGGGCCGCCAGAGGGGACCCTCAGTCTCCAGGCAGAAGCAGACTCTCCTCCTTCAGTGGCTTGTGTCCCCCCAGAGAGGGGGCCTCCGCAGGGCCATCCCTGGACTCCCCGCACCCACCCCTCAGCTCAGAGCCCCCACGACGACGGGCCTGCCTCTGGAGACCCCAGACAGAGCCCTTGAAGGCGGGACCCCAGCTCTGTCCTGAACTGGAGCAGGACCTCGAATGTCGTTTCTTGCTCTGTCAATGTGGACAGTACCTGAGCTAGGCTGTCACGAGGCCGCTGGAGGCACCCCCAGAATCAGGTGCAGAAAACGGATGTTACGAGCATCAACATGAGTAAAGTGTGCACTGGGCCGCACGTTGAGCCCCACATGAGTCAAGCCCCACCAAGACCCTCAGAAGTGGGGGGTCCCAGCAGCTGTGTGGGAACTCACGAGCCTGGGCGGCACGGGGGCGACGGACCTGCAGTGCTGTTCCTCGCTGTCTGTGCACGGGAGTAAGCCGCATCCTTCTGGACACCGACACCCCGCGTCCTGGCGAACGTGGGAAGTTTAGCACAGAGCTCACTGCCGCAGTGTGGGTGTAAATAGTTTGCAACACTTCTGTGTTTTTATAGCGCTATATTTAGAAACCTCTAAATAAAACCCACGGAGAGTGTTGCAATAATATACATTTTTTAAACTCACTAATTGAATGTTGCCATTACAAGTGCTATTTTGGACCATCTGCTAAATATGTAATTTAGGAATTAAGATTCATATCTTACAGGATACGCTAATTATTCCTCTGAATGCATCCGGGAACTTTCTGAACACACACGAGAAGTCCCGGGTGAGCAACAGCAGTGCCCGGTACTCCGCGGCACGGGGTCCAGGCCCAGCACGGCCACAGAGCCACCGGCGCCAGGGACAGAAGGGCAGTGAGCGTCACGGGCAACACCGTCCAGTCCCAGACGTGCCCTGTTCTGGGACATCCCCATGTTAAACCAAAGCCTTTCTCATAAGGCTTTTTTTTTCTTTTTTAACATTTTATTTATTTATTTGAGAGAGAGAGAATGAGAGACAGAGAGCAAGAGAGGGAGGAGGGTCAGAGGGAGAAGCAGACTCCCCGCCGAGCAGGGAGCCCGATGCGGGACTCGATCCCGGGACTCCGGGATCATGACCTGAGCCGAAGGCAGCCAGCCGCTCAACCGACTGAGCCACCCAGGCGCCCTCTCGTAAGGCTTCTTGACCGGGCACAGCGTGTAAAACGCCCACCTCCATCCACAGAAAATAGTGCCTCAAAAAACCCTAAGGCCTGCTCTGGCTGCCAGAGCGCACGTTAGTGGCCGCGTCGCACCCGGGGCTCCAGCACACAGCAGGTGCGCCCACGGTAAGTGACAGACGCCGTCCGCACCCCGGGGTGCAGCGTCCTGCCGTCCCACCCAAACGTGAGGCAGACCACACGGCGGCTCTGAGAGACCGGGAGCACCAGAACCGTCACCTCCTTTCATGCGGCGCTCTACTTCTAGTAACACAGTCCAGGAAGCAGTTTACTTCTGACATCACGACACCTCATGAATCGCTCCGCATTACGTAGACCATGGCGCAGCAGTTGAGGCCCCCTCCTCCGTTCTCACTGTAGACAGCGGTTTGGTCTCAAAGGTCGCTCTTCTGTCCCAAATAAAATTCACCGTGCTGAAGGATGCCCTGTTTCAGGCTATTCTGATACTTCAGGGTTCCTCCACTGCTATCGTGGACCCATAACTACTGTGGATCAAGACCTCCACGTCACCAGCCCGGGCAAAGACGTCCGAGGACACGCCCGCAACAGAGATGCTCGGTGCACTTCACCCAGTCCCCAGAAGGCTCAGCAAGTCCCTGATATCCTTCTCTCTCCCACTCCCTGGCACCCTGTGCACAACTGAGGGATAAAAACCCAATCGGGAAACAGTGAAGTATAAAAAGCAGAGAAATTTTTCATATGAAGTCCCTATGGCACAAGGAGGCTAAGCTGCTGCAGGGAAAGTAAGTGGAAAACAAGAGGAGCCAAGTGGAGACAGCACCAGGGAGGGACCTCAGCCTGAGTGGCCACCGCACACCACATGCACCCCAGCCACGCAGCGAGGCTGGGGCGGCCATCCTGAAGGGGAAGGTCCAGCCGTCGCCCACGGGCAAGCCAGCCAGCCAGAGGGAGAGCCGGTGGGTGCTGGCAGGTGCATCCAGATGCAACGGTGCACTCTCGAGCCCGGGATGCTTGGCGCCTGGTGTAGGCTCCAGCAAGGAGCCGTGCCCCGGAAGAGAGGGGCGCAGCAGCCCCTCCAGTCCTCAGAGAACTGAAATAAATGGCCCTGCAGGCGGAGAGAGAGGAAGATGAATGAGCACGGAGCCTCCGGAGTGATGACAAGAAGAGGAAACACAGTCAAACGGTGAGGGAAGTCGGAGGGAGGAGACGGGATCCACTGAATGCACTCAGGAAGGCCGTACAAGCCCCGTCCCCAGGAACAGAAGGATCTGCACGGGAAGCCGGCGCCGACAGGGCTGCAAGGGGAGATGCCAGGTGGCCCAGGAGCAAGTGTCTGAGCTGGGTGGGGGCTGGGGGGTCGCAGGCTGTGAACCCCCCGTGCACCATCCACACCCCAACAACAGCGGCTGGGATCAAACAAGTGTCAAGACCAAGGGCAGGCAGGACGCGCGCGACTGCGTGCTCACACACGGCCAGCAAACGCAGACCAGGGTGGCGGTTACTTGAGTTAAACGTATGATGCGAGCCAGCCATCCTGCTGCACATACCCAGTCCTGAGAAATGACTGGTGTTTATGTCGCCCCTTCTAGCCACTTCTTTCCATTTCACCAAAAACCAAGGCAATGGGGACGCCTGGGTGGCTCAGTCGGTTAAGCGTCCGACTTGATCCCCAGGGTCCTGGGATCGAGCCCCACATCGGGCTCCCTGCTCACCGGGGAGCCTGCTTCTCCCTCTCCCTCTGCCTGATGCTCTGCCTACCTGTGCTCTCTCTCTCTCTCTGTCAAATAAATAAATAAAATCTTAAAAAAAATACAAAGCCCCAAAGGCATCCTCCCACTGACAGGAACAAACTAGGGCCCAAGCGCACAACAGACCACCACCGCTCAGCCCCAAGGACCAGCCACAGCACCGGCGATTCTACACACATTCTGAGAAGGGAAAGAAGCCAGGCCCAGAGGACCACACCCGGTTCCATTCCGTTCATAGGGCACTCGGGGAACGGCAAAACTGGAGGGGCAGAACACGGGCATCTGTTCTTCATCAAAAGGAGCCAGAGCTCCTTGGGAAAGTGGCTGATGCCAAAAAGGCCAGTACATACGCATACCAGGGAGCCAGCCTCAGCCCGGCCTACCCTCGTCCCGGAATGACCTGGACCCTGGCCAGAGGACAGAGCCAGGCCCCGTCCCAGAACCTGACCTGCAGCCAACACACAGGGCGCAGTCGTGGCCCCCGCTCCGACCTGCACGCACTGAAAGCCGGGCCTCCTCACTGCCTCTCTCCCTCCTCACATGCGTGGCTCTCACCGTGTACACTCCGGGACTGGAGGCCCCCCTCACTGCTCTGTCATGTGCCTTTCTCCCAGGCCAGCGCTGCAGAAACCATCCCTGCCACCAGACCCCGCCAGCCCAGGCTTCCGGGACCGCATGACGGACGCGTCCCTCTCAGCCCCACTCACGCTCTCCCTTCCCTCAAAGGGTTTGTGCTTCCAGCCACCCCGCCACTCCCCAGTCAGCCTCGATGTCCTGGGTGTGGGCACTGCCCAGAACCATCCTTCTGGAGGCCGCACCGTCCCAGACTGGGCACTTCCCTTCCAAAATCACCGTCAGACCCCACAGGCTAAGGAAGCACGCCCACACGCCGTCTGGCAGTCCACTGCTGTGTGCACCCCAGCATCTTTCTGCAAGAGGACGCTTCCCTTTCACACATGCTCCTTGTCTCCCCTCCACGCTCCGTGCAGACCAGGCAGACAAGTCCCGGCTCGAGACCCCAGATTCCCCATATGAGCAGCCGGCCACTAAGGCTGCTCTCCAAATCCCGGCCCCCATGACCAGAGGCGGCACGGAAGAGCCCTGGGTTCCCAGGACCCCCACCAGGTGCTGCGCCCAAAGGGCGGGGGTGCCCACCGGCGGTGCCCGCAGCTTCTGCCGTGCTTCACGTGTCTGAAGTTTCTCCTGCTTCCCCTCCCCATCGTCCCCCTCCCCTTCTTCAAGAGGAGAAGCTCCCAGCCCAGAGGCTGTGTGCCCCTGCAGCATTGGGCCCACCTCCCGCCCGTCCTGACAGAAGTCCTCGTGACGCCCGGACATGAGGCCAGGGATGCCCCCTCCCGCGGGACACTGTAGGCAGGGGGTCACAGACCACACACTCGTATTAACTGGGGCAGAGCTGGAAGATGCCACCCAAAGGGACTCTCTGATTCACGAGCCCGGGCTCTGTCACCATCGGCCCCAGCCAACAGCTCCCTTGGGTGCTTGGACCTTGTGGGAAGGGCACAAACCCAAGCTCCAGCCCATACACAGAAGTCAGCTGCAGAGGGTCAAGGGAAGGACGAGGGGTTGGAGATTGGGGAGGTGCTCTCAGTGGAGAGACAATGTACCCCAAAACCCAGGGTGCTGAATGGGGAGGGGAGCCCTGCGCCAGATGCTGGAGACCGTGGCCTCTCCCCGGGAACATCCACCCTGTCTGCTGCCCGGAGCCGCCTGCTGTCAGACGTTCCCTGGCCTGGCCACTTGGCCGCTGCTGGCCTGGAACCGCTGTCCTAGGGTTACGGGCCTTCGTTCGACCCTGAGCTGGCGCGGCCCCTCGCTGCCCCTGGGCCAGCTTCCACACACGGGGATGGGGCGTCTGTGTAGCTTACCCCTGTGGCCAGGGCGCGACGGACAGGTTCATGAACATCCACAGCTCTGCCCCGCTCTCCTGCCGAGCGCGCTGTGTCCCTACAGAAGGGCCATCCCCGAGAGCTGCACTCAGCACGCCTCTCTTCACTCCACCTCCTCCTGGGAGGATCCTGGCTGTCCCCATCAATGTCCTGGGCAGGCGAGCCCCAAATCACTCTCCACCCCTACGTCTAATGCCAACCTGGCCCCTCCCATTCCCACCGGGCCTCGCTCCTGAAAGGCCACAGGGGCACCTCCAATTTGCACACACCCAAATTGAGCCCAAAGCCTTTGGACTCCTGTTCCTCCTCCCGAGTTCTTCAGGTTAGCGGCTCTAACCACATGAGCTCAAACCAGATGTGCGAGAGCCTCCCGGCTCTCTCTGCCTTCTCCCCCAGCACCGCACTCCCGGCCTGGCCCCGTCCGTCACCGAACCTCTGAGTCCATTTCCTTACAGCCCGTCTGCTCCTCAAACAGCCACCTCTCTCCCACCCCAACAGCCCACCCTGTGTGTTATACCAAATAATACCTTGCAATAAAGTAGAGCTCGGATCACATCATTTCCCTCCCCACCCACCCCTGCACACCCCGGCTCGGCGCTCCACGCCCGACGAGACCAGCGCTCACAAGCTGCCGCAAGCGCCAGGAGCTGCGTCTGCCCTCCCTTTGTTTCCCCAACAACACAAAGCCAAGGCTTTTTAAAACATAAAACATTATAATTATCTTGGCACATCGTTCCAGGAGATTTGTAAACATGAGCATGTGCCGGAGACGGCAGAGGGAGGGGAGGGACAAAGGTGGAGAAGAACGGCACCTCGAAACCACATGGCGTGGAAGCATCCAGAGCAGAAGCTGCAGGCCAGGGAGACACCGCCTCCTGACTTCTCCCGGGCCAGAGAGCGGACAGCATGGCCCTGGTGTGTGTGGCCTCTGAGGACAGAGCAAGGACGGACGGGTCTTCCTTCCCTCGCCCAACACCACCCACAGCGACCGTGCACACAGATGGGTGATGGAGCCCAGCAAGGGGACCGAGTGGCCTCTGGCACAGATCTCAAGATCGACGGAGACGCCCATGGAGCGCAGACCCGCACCAGACGCACTCACAGGAGCGTGCAGCCACAGAACACGGCCCTGAGACAGGCGCCAACAGCCCGGCCCTGGCGCAACGTGGGGAGACCGGACACGTGCTGACTGCGGGGCTCCTGGCCAAGTGGGACGCTCCAGGCTGCAGGCTCCAGAGGGCAGGGACCCGACGGCGCGGGGAGGTCCTGGCCAGCTCATCCCCATGACTTCATCAGCAACCTGGGCTTTCACGTTTCGTGCAGGCGCTGGGAACAGCTGAGGACGGGCCCGGGGAGCCCAAGAGAGCTGCGCTTGCTCCTGGCCGGCCAGGGCCAAGGGCCCCACGGGCAGCTGTGAGATCTGTGAAGAGCGACACGCCGGCACTCCGTCCAGCTCGGCCAAGGAGCACTCACCCTCCTGCCTGGGCTCCCGGCCTGCACAGGTTCACGGCAGGAAGCCCATTAGCAGATTCACTTATCTTCCTGCTTCTCGGGGCAAGCCCTGTGAGTGCAGCATGCAAGGGCCAGGCAGAGGACGCCGCTGCAGTCAGGGGAGCCCTGGAACCGCACCTGCAGGGGGCCGGAGGGCCGCCAGCAGCAGCCGCCGCACCAGAGCCCGCCCGTGGCCCGTCACACGACCCCTCCCTGGCCGCCCGTGAGCTCCGTGAAGCCCTACCCCCGTCAGGAGCCGCCTGCCTGGCACTGGCCGACGCTACAGGGACACACGGACCTGCGCAGACACACGGACAGAGCAGACAGAGCAGAGACAGGCAGGGAGGGACACAGACACATACACAGATAAGAGCGGAGGAAAAACTGCAGAAAAACATCCCAAGTTGTTAACAGCGACTGCCCTGGAGGGTGAGCCTGGGGGGTAGGTGGCCAGAGGCCTACAGGGGATGAGAAGTCATTTCTACAGTTCCAGTTTCTCGCTAAGAACTCACGAGAAACAGCAACATACAAATGTCTCACTGCAGCCCAGTCCTGGGGGCAGCGGACGCAAGGGGCCGTTTGCGGCCCCGCCTCATGTGACTGCGGGCGGTCTCTCTGCAGCCCCGAGCCGTCAGGACGAGGTCAGAGCTCCCGCGAGCACAGGGCCTCCTCCGTGCTCCCCGCCCACGCGGCCGCAGGGGCCGAGAGAAGGGAAGCTGTGCGGCTGGGCCTCAACCTTGACGGGGGCAGGGCACATCGCATACAGCTTCCTACAAATTCAGAGCTGCCCCCAGACGACCCGTCCGCTCCCTAGTTTTCATTCCTCGAGTGCAAGTAGTATCCCACTTACAAATCCACCCACCCCATCCCGAACCACAAACCAGGCAGAGACGCACTCACGCCCGCTCCCGTCAGCCGAGAGCGGGCAGAGATACAGCCCGGGCGTCCAGAGGCGGCGGCTCGTCCCTGGGGCAGTGGCAGCAGCACCCTGTCCGCGAGCCTCCGTTGGGGGGCGGTCAGGGCAGGCAGCGGGGGGCCTACATGCACCGCAGTCACAGCCGGCAAAGGACAGGCGGAACCTACACGCAGAGACGCAGGCTCCAGAGCCTCCCATCCGTCCCCCGAGAGGCTGCTGCAGGGGACAGCTACTGTTCTGTCCCCAGCACTTCCTGCTCCCTCCTGTCCCCGTGGGACTGTCTGTCCGTCGCGCCCTGGCCACAGGGGTAAGCTACACAGACGCCCCATCCCCGTGTGCGGAAGCTGGCCCAGGGGCAGCGAGGGGCCGCGCCAGCTCAGGGTCGAACGAAGGCCCGTAACCCTAGGACAGCGGTTCCAGGCCGGCAGCGGCCAAGTGGCCAGGCCAGGGAACGTCTGACAGCAGGCGGCTCCGGGCAGCAGACAGGGTGGAGAAGCACTAGTTCTGCGACTGAGGCCAACACCCATCTTCCGGCCACTCGCGGAGGTGACATGCATGCATTTACCTAGGCTGGTCCCAGGGGGGCTTCCTTCTCTTAGGACGAACTAACCCACCCGGTGGTCCCAGGACTCTGGGCCTGAGCTGCAGTTGCAGCCAGCAGCGTCCGGCCCCTCAAGGACACACACCGGGGACAGACATCCGACCCAGGGGAGGCAGCAGCCTGAACAGGGCGACAAATCCAAGTGAGAATTTATGGGGACACTTGGTGCTGGGAAGCTGGTCTTGAGGTAATTAAGCCTATTTCAGAGTGGGTTTGGCAGGAGGTGCCAAATCAATAGATCCCCCCCCAGCCGCGTGTCCCTGCAGGTAAAGAATCAATCAGGCAAACGCTCCCAATCTGTTCCCGCTGAGCCAAGAAGCAAAGCTGTTTACCATTCATGCCCAGAAATGAATAATAAAGCCACCACCGCTAGTCAGCACCCTCTGTTTCTCTGCCAAAGCTTTTTAGTTACTTCGAGAAAGCCGGCGTCCCTGCGTGGTCCTCCATTAAAGCACAGACAGACGCAGACAGTCGTGTGCACGACGTTGGGGGCGGGGGGGGCGGCGGGCAGCGGCTCAGTCCAGGCGTGGCCACTGCCCGACCCCGTTTCCCACAACTTCTCCGCGGGGAAGACAGGAGAGAGCTCGCGCAGCTGCATGGCTCGGGCACCGTCGGCGGCCCCGCCTCAACCCTGCACTCACGCAAGAGTCACGTCTTCTCTCGGTGCTGGGCAGGCCCCCGTGGCACACAGGCAAGCATGGGGGGCCCTGTCTGGGTCCAGGAACCCCAGTCTGGAGGGAAGCAGCCTTCCTTTGTCCAAGAGCAGCGGTGGCCCCAGGAGGAGTGACGGCAGGACTGTGTCTGGGGCAGCAGGGGCCTCCCCTGCGGGGGGTGTTTCAGCCGGGACCCCAGGACGCGGGAGGGGCTGGAGCTGGGGGTAGCGAGCAGGAGCGCCACCTGGCCCGGACCGCAGGCCGCACACACCAGGGCCAGGCTGGTGGCGATGGGGACGGCCGCGGTGAAGGCTCCAGCACGGCACGAGACCAGGTCACAGCAGTGACTGGACCGGGAAATGAAGCCAGCCAGGCACCCAGCTACACACCTCACGTGATTTAGCACCCCAACTGTCCAACGGCCCCAAGAGGTGCCAGAGATGCCCGCCTCTCATAGGTGAGGGACCCACAGGCCAAGCCCAGCACTGGGCACTCGCGGGCAGCAGGTGGTGGGCTCGGTCCCCAGACCCAGACCTTGGACCACAGAAGCTGCTCTAACTGCTGGGGGGTCATCCCAACAGCAGGAGCGGAAGCAACCGCACCTTCAGAAGTCCGCCCACCCCCCGCCCCCCGGGAGGGCTGTTTGGAGGCTCAGGGGAGGCCAGGCCCCCAGGGTGCGGCCTGAAGGCGGGGGCGTGCAAGGGGAAGGGAGAGGTGGGCGGCTGAGAGGGGCCAGGCGGGGCCAGGCACATGCCAGCTGCTGGCGCCCCCCAAGGACTCGCAGAGCACAGGGCAGAGACCGGCTGGGGAGAAGGCCGGCCACGCCCGTGTCGCCCCCTGGAGTCCTCGTCTCCATCCCCCACCCCACGTATCCACCCAGAGGCACTTCAGCAGGTGACGACGCCTTCCCCCAGCCGGTTAAACAAGACACCCTGCGTTTTCGGGACGGGATTCCCAACACGCAGCTTACACCACCCTGCACTCATCCGTCCCGGTCAGAGGCGGCGGCCGTCTGGCTCCCTCGGCTCCTGGCTGGCGAGCGGCAGGTGAAAGGCCCCTCCGAGCCTCCACACGGGACAGGACGACGCGCCCCAGCCCTCTCACCCGGACGGGAGGCTGCAAGTCCTCCAGACGTCGTTTCAAGGCTGGGCACGGCTCCTGCCTCGGTTTCCATCCACTGGCTTCCTGGGGTCTTTCACTGGCAGCTCTTACAATAAACCAAGGAGATAATATCAAGAAGGAGTCCTGACATTTGTCCAGGCTGAAGATCTCGGGAAGACACCCCCGAACAAGTCAGCTCAAAGCATCTGTTTGAAAGTGAGCCAGCACTCAGCTTCTAGGAGGCGGCCAATTAGCACTGAGCCCGCTGTCCGTCCGCCTGCTGACGTTTGTGGTTCTATAGATGAGAAAGACCAGTGGCGGCCCGCCAACCCTTTCAAGGGGACGATGCTCCTGTGCTGTTCCCACCCGGGCGGGAGGAGAGGGACCGGGGCCTCCCGCGTGGACCGCCGTGGAGGGGCACAGCCTCCCCTGCCCTGGCCCAGAGTGCATGGAAGTAAGGGCTTCACGTGTGGCCCACTGACCAAAAACTCCCACAAAGCAACTCACAGAGGATCCCAGTTCCCTGAACCAAAAATAAAGACCAGACGTAAAAGCAATCATGACCGGGAAGCTTCAAACTTCCATTTCGAATAAATGAAAACCCAGGCCCTGCCAGACACACAAAGGGGAGCAGAGTCCCGTCCACCGAGCACACACACGAGGACACCCTCCTGGCAAGGCAGGGCGAGGGCGGGCGCGGGGGGCGGCGGTTCTCACACAGCAGGCCCAGTAAACGTGCTCTGAGCACTCACTCAGAATGAGGACGGAGAGCAGCCACGGGCCACTGCCCCCGGTGTGGACACTCTGCAGCTCTGTCGTGCGGGGCACACGGCCGCACAGCCCTGCTCTGAAAAGCCAGGCGTGAGGACTGGCTGCCATGGTCACTCCCAGGGTTTGCAAACGGCACGCTGAGTGGGTTCCTCCGGCACGAAGTCGTAACACGCGCACTCGCCAGCCCCACGGGGAACACCGGGCCCCGTCAAGGCAGGCATCCAGCAAGGGTGTCACAGGCCATGGAGACGGGGCTGCCCACCTCCGGTTCAGACTTCACTAGAAACCACAGATCTCACAATAAATCACCCGACTTCACATTGCCGGGCGACCTGGCTGATAAATCGTGTTCCTGTGCATCCAACAGGGCATTTCAGACCAATGGCGAGTTAAAACTGGGGATGTGTAATAAAGCAGTCCATCTGAGTAATGATGCACGCGTCACAAAGGCAAGCCCGGGGGAAGAACACACATAAGTGGGACCAGGGCGGCTGCGGCCCGGCTCAAGGGTCTCTCGCCGGTGCTCCCGTGGGAGCGGCCACCCCTTGTGCTGCCCGCAATGTTGGCCACGCGTGGGCCCCTCGTCCCAGCAGGTATCTGCTCCGCGCTGACGTGAGTGGGCTCCTGGCCCTGGGTCCCGTGCGGGAATACCTAGAAGACGTGCCCACAACTCGGCATCACAGGCCACGGAGATGGGGCTCCGGGAGCGCGGAAGGGAGGCCCCCGTCCAGCCACATGCAGAGGAGAGCAGCAGGAAGGAAGGACTGAGGGCAGACCAGCGGGACGCAGCTGGGCTCTGACGGGGAGCACGGCACAGAGGCCAGCAAGCTGTGGCCAGGCGCTGACCCAGGACACCTTCTAGGTGGGCAGGCCCCATGGGCTGCGAGGTGAGCAGAGAGGAGGAAGCCGGGCCAGGGCGGTCCCCGGGCAGCAAGCGCAGGCCCAGGACCGTGTCTAGCTGAGGGAATGTGGCAGCCCCAGAGAGGAGCTGGGGAAGGAGGAGGAGCCCTGCAGCCCTCCGCGAGAGAGGTCAGAGGCCCATGACGGACAGCCCCTGTCCACAGCAGTGCATCCCCCAAGCCCGCGGCACCCTGGGGAGATGCCTGGACAACAGGCTGCCCACCGTGGTTCTCAGTGCCAGGCTCCCATGGTGCCGGGCCAGAGGAGCAGCAAAGTCTGGGGGTGCTGGGTCACCATGAATCCCACTGCCCTCACACACCCTGCTGGCACAGGGGACGGCGGTCCAGAGGACAGCACACAGCAAGGGCAGCCAGCCTGGGACCCGGAATGGACAGGCTCTAAGCCCCGGCTCTGCGACCTTGGGGCCTTAGCTCTGCGGCACCATGAGGAGGGTTCTGACCAATGCCTGCCCAACTCCTAACACACAACGGGCCAACGACAAATAACTGCATTTTAATCACAGTCATCGGTTACAAGAATGCACTGAGGCCACTTCAAGTCACGGGATTCAGTATCTGGTCTGGGCCACAGCGCGGTGGCTGAGCATTCCCCGGATTGTTTCCAAATCAATTTGGTCTTCGTGAAGCCAGATGATTATTCCGTTCTGCACATATTCTTTAGATATCTCTGGTCCCAGACTAATTATTTTGCATTTCTGTCACTGAACTGCATTTGTCAGCAGCTAGCTCAACCACGTCCTGCAGCCGAGGGCCCTGCTCATCGCACCAAATGGCTCTGCTTAAAAACTGGCGGCATGCGTGCTCAGCTGTGGAGTCCCAGGGCCAGGCTGCTGTCTGGAATGTGGCACCAGTCACCCTCACGGTCAGGGGCTGGGAGGCAGAGAAGCTCGCGCCGTCATCAAGGACCAAGACGGTTCAAGTCCCATAAAACAATCCCTCATCAAGAGAGGATTCGCGGAAAGCAAAAACCATGAAGCCTGTTTCGAGGAAATGGCCGTTGGAAGTAGCTCGGGATAACCTGCTTCAGTGGTTACGGAAACCTCTCTGACGGGGGCATCAGATCAAGAGTTGGGCCTCGCGGGTCACGTCTGGGGCACGGCCAAGCTGGGAACAACAGGGAGTGGTTAAGCTCTGTCTGAGGGCACGCTGGGGGTCTGGCCTGCAGCCTGGGCCCACACGAGTTCGGGGCCCGGGGAGGGGCCAGTGTGTCTGGTCGGGTGGGCTGGGCCGCTCCTGGGGTTTCAGTGATGGGGCCGTCCAGTTCCGGGGGAGAGGGTCGCAGGACTGACACACACACTGTCCCTGGCCTTGGGCAGAGAGTGCTGTGCCCATGGAGGCCCGCCTGTTGACTCGGGGCTGCTTCGATCCGGGGGGAGTGTAGCGGTGTCCTTTGCCCTCGGGCACCTGCTCTTCTGTCTCACGGCCCTGGGCTCGCCCCCTCCTCTGCCGGGACCGCGCTGTGAGCCCCCTGTGCCCGCCGACCCCGTCTATCTGCCCCAGTGATGGTGGTGCCGCGTCCGACAGGACCCTGGGGGTGGCTGTCAGCTGTGCAGTGGGCTGAGTGTGACACCCCCGGCGCCCCGGCAGCCTTTCCGTGGACCAGCTCGTTCGTGTGTGCAGAGACCTCCGTCTGTGTCTCCGACTGTGGGCAGAGTGAGCCGCCAGCCCCGTGCTGTGTCTGCTTTCTTGTCTTCCTCTGTCAGGGAGACGAGTGTGGCGGCCCGGCTGTCTCTGCAAACCGGTAGCTGCTTCCGGAGGCGCGGATGGCCGTGGATGCTTTGTTCTCCACGCGAGAGGAAGCCCCTCGGGCTTCCCGCCCTGGAGTCTTGCTGATCAGTCAGTGGCCCTGTCATCGGCAGGAGGCCAGTCAAGTGGCCGCAGGAGCGGTGCTGTGGACCGGAGCCCCACGGACCCCTCGGAGGCAGAACGCACAGTGTCCCGCGGAGATCAGTCTGCGCTTCTCTAGCTGTTCCGGCGCGCCCAGGCTTCCGCCGAGGCTGGGCAGGCCCCGACTGGAAGCTCCGTCCTCCTCCGTCTGCTGCTTCTGAGGGAGAGACGATCCCACTCCCTGCTCTCGGCAGCTGTCGAGCCCAGTCCCCACTGGCTCTCGGCCTAGAGAGGAGACCAGAGTGCTGCCCGCCCACAAATCCAGTTTCACCCTCTGCGGCGGCCTCTCGTGTCGGCCTCCCCCGAAGGCTGCTGGGTTGGGGTGCTGTCCGCCTCTGCTCTGGCCCGGCCGCTCTGACAGCAGTTGGCACTCTCCTTATGACCCGAGACACCTCTGAATGACACACCTTTTGGAGCGGAGGCTGTGAGACTGCTTGTCCCCCTCCCACTGGCACCTTCTGGATTCTGCCCTCACTCGACCCAGATTTACCCCTGGCTGGCCCTCTGGGGGGTGCGGGTGGAGAAGGGAGGGTGCGTTCCAGCATGCGTGAGGGTGGAGTGGTTGCTGCCTCCAGGGACCTCGGTGGATGGTCCTCCTGCTCTGGCCCGGAGGGCAGGCTGTGGCCACACAGGGGCAGCAGGGCGTGGGAAGCCCCAGAAGGAGCTTGCTGTCCCGCGGGGGGTTGATCCCAGCAGCTGCCTGTGCTGCCCCGGAGTTTGGGGGACAGAGGGGCCCCGAGTCAACAGGCGGGCCTCCATGGGCACAGCACTCTCTGCCCAAGGCCAGGGACAGTGCGTGTGTCAGTCCTGCGACCCTCTCCCCCAGAACTGGACGGCCCCATCACTGAAACCCCAGGAGCGGCCCAGCCCACCCGACCAGACACACTGGCCCTCTCCTGCCCGCCACTGTTGCTGGGAGCTCGGACTAGACCACAGCTCCCCAGGGCGGACCCCGTCGACGGCCTGCCAGTGTCCACACGGCCAGCAGAGGCGGGCACAGGATGGGGTGCTGTAGACACTGACGGACGAAGGAGTATCAGGGACCACCGGCCGTGGCTACTCTCCCCGCCGCTGCCTGCGGAGCCCAGGACCTTCCCAGAGGGCGCAGACACACGGCGAGGACCGCTGAGGGGTCAGGGCAGGGGGCAAACCAAGAACACCCGGAGGCGTGACCCGCGGGGCAGCTCTCCCAGCTGTGGCCTCAGGGTGCCCCAGGGGGCCGCACGCGAACCACAGCACTCTCCTGGAGGACCGGGTCTCTTCAGGGGAAAACTAATCTCTGCAGATGTTTCACAGTTATCACTGAGACGTATTACAGAGTAAATTACAAACACATCACGGACATGTAAAATGAATCACGAAACTGCCACGAGACGGCCCGCTGGGGCGGCTCTCCCAGCTGACATGCCCAGCCCTCTGGGACGGGCAGCATCCAGGCGCCTCCCCGCAGCGGGGGCTCAGGGCTCACAGGGACAAGCCGCGATCCGGGCCATCGCCCAGCGGGAGCACCTGCTGTCTCCTCCAGCCCCCCAAACGCAGTCCATCGACAGGCGACTGTGCACTCTTGTCTGACCAAGGTGCATCCAGACTAAGAAGCAAGACTCTGCCCATGGACAGGACACAGGGAGGAGAGCCTGGGAAGCCCATCACCCTGAGCCACAAGGGCTGACACAGAGTGAGCCACCCCCTTCCCCGGGACTCCCCACTTTCCCAAAGAGGAGCTCGCACAGGTCTTTTCTCTCGCACTGCGCTGCGAGCTTCTGAAAGGGAAGACCACCCAGCCGGCCAGGTGCACGCACACAGCAGAGCCCATGCTGGGGCCAGCACGAGACGGCATTTCGGGAGGGCTCCACGGCAGTCCCGGCCCAAAGGCTTAAAAATGCAAGGGACCCGCACTCTGAGGGCTGGCAACACGTAATCCCCCGCATTGCTCTGGCTTTTCATGAGAGGCTATATTAAAAATGGCTTAAACATAATAAAATCTGTTACATTTATGGCAAAAAATATGGAAAGATAATAAAATTAGCAGAGCATAGAAATGAGAGAATACTAAAAAACATCCTTGGCTCTCCAACAGAAACAGACAAGGGACAGTGGAGATTGTTCAACTGAAAGGAATTTAAAGCAATTTAAAATTCAAAGCTCCATGTCTCCTTCCCTGCTGAGCCCTGTCCCTGGGGACGCAGAGCACAGCGCCCAGGTCTCCCAGCTCATCCTCCCAAATAGTGGCCTGGAATGTTCTGGCTGGGACCCCTATTTTGATCTGGGGTGACTACAGAGCAGCCTGGTATGTCTCATCCGACACATCCACCCCTCTAGGGGCTCCCTTTACCCAACCCCCCACACCCCCACTTTCACCACCCACCATCCACCCTGCTTCCTAGAGCTGAGGTCACAGCGGGGCCGGGAAGCACAGAGGTCCTCACTGGTCAAGAAACAGATCTGCTTCCACCACAACAGTCCCTGGCAGTCACAAAAGTCCTCCCACCTCCACCGGAAACCCCACTTGGAACTAGGGCCCGGGACCCCAGGGGTGTCAGGTGTTTTTAAGAGGCTGGTGAAGGGGTGTACCTTCACGAACACAGACCTGGACTCGCACCTCCTGACACAGCACAACCCTCTCGGCTCCACGCCGCCGGAAAGTCAGGCTGGGCAGAGAGGACACGTCCACCCACATCTGTCCCAAGATGCTGACCACTGGGACAGCTCTTTCTCCAGGCCCATCTTACGTGGTCTGTGTTTTGTTCTAGATCCAGAGACATTATTTTTTAAGGCAGTTTTGGATTTACAGACAGCTGAGCGGAGATCACAGAGTTCCCGTGTGTCTCCCACCCGGCTCCCCCCATTAACACTCAGAGCAGGATGCTGCACTCGATCCAACTGATGAACCAATATTGACGCGTTATTAGAGCGCACAGTTTACAGTTCACTTTTCTAAAGGTTTTGACAAACGTAAAAGGTTACATATGCACCTATGTCAAAAAGAACAATTTCACTGCCCAGGAAATCCCCTGCTCAGTCGCCCCCCTCCCCAGCCCCCCGCACCCGCCCCCCGTTTACCATCCCCGCAGTCCTGCCTTTTCGGGAACGCCCCACGGCTGGAATCCCAGTCCGGAGCCGGCTCAGGATCACGCGTGTCGGGTTCCTCCACGGCTTCAGAGCTCACTCCTTTGTAGCACTCGAGTCACCGTCCACCGTCTGCACGGCCCACGGCGTGTGCGTCCAGGCCCGACTCCAGGGCACCCTGGTCGCTTCCCAGTTTGGGCAGCTGTGGATAAAGCTGCCGTAAACATCCGTACACAGGTGTCACGGGGACCTGCGTTCTCACGTCCTGGGGGTAGATGCCGAGGAGCACGTCCGCCGGACTGCACGGCAAGAGCGTGGCTGGTTTTGTAAGAAACCACAGGCGCCTCCCGACGTGGCCGCGCCATTCCCCGCTGCTCCGCGTCCCGCCAGCATCTGGTGCTGACCGTGTTCTGGCCCGCGGCCGTTCCAACGCGGGGCTGGGGGGGTGGGCAGTGGCGTCTCCTCGCTGTTTTCCTCTGCGTGTCCCCGAGGACGCGTGATGTGGAGCATCTTCCCGGGTGGGTGTTCGCGGTGGGCGGATGCTCCGTGTTGGGTGTCTGTTCAGGTGTCTGCCCATTTTGTAATCAGCTGTTGAGAATTAAGAGTTCTTTGTGGGTTCTGGATCACAGTCCCCTATCAGATACATATCCTCCCAGACTATGGTTTATTTTTTTATTCCATTAACAATACCTTCCATGGAACAGAAGTCTATAATTTTAATGAAGTTCAGAAAATTAAGATTTTCTTTCATAGATTATACTTTTGATCTCTCACCTAAAAAGTCACTGCCAAATCTAAGGTCAGCCAGATCTGCTCTTGTTACCTTCAAGGATTTGTGTAAAAGTTCTGCATTTCACTCTTTGGTCTATGATCCACTGTGAGTTAATTCTGGGGGCGAGGTCTGCGTGGAGATGCATTTTCCGCACAGTCCCAGCACCGTGTGTTGAGGAGCCTGCCTTTGCCCCTTCATCAAAGCTCATCGGACTGTATTCATGGGCTCTATTTCTGGGCTCTCAGTTCTGTTCCACTGACCCACTCCTTTCACCAACACCACACTGTCTCCATCAATGTAGGTTCGTGGTATTAAAGATGAGTGGTTCATAGACGTCTTGTCCACATTCGTCTGACTCATACCTAAGTCTGCCTGCCTGCCTGTCTTCTTCGGTGCTCATGTAAATGGGAGGTTCTCAACTTCACATTCTAGTCACTCCTTGCTGGCATACAGGAGCGTGCGGGACTTGGTCCTGTTACCCTTGCGTCCTACAGCCCTGCTACAATGGCTGGGAGTTCTAAGAGTCCTTCCGCTGATTCTCCGGAATTTTCTGTGTAGACAATCATGTCATCTACCAACAGTGTTCTTTCCTCCCTCCCACTGTACACATCTCCTTTCCTTGTCTTATTGCATCAGCCAAGACTTCTAGCATGAAGTCAAACTGGACATCCTTGACCTGTTCCCAATCTTGGTGAGAAAACAACTGGCTTCTTATCTGAAAGAAAGCTAGAAATATCTGACTACAGGTCAGCTCTCTAGCACAATGAGAAGAAAAACCTGCCCATTTAAGTGGCTTCGGTCACCAAAGAGCTCAAGTGAGCTCAGCAGCTATAACTGTGTCTGAGGAGGCCCCATCCTCTCGCTGAGGACTGTTCTTGGACCCCAGAAGCCTCAGCCCCTTCAGCCACACGGCCGTCCCACTGCACTCCAGAGAGCGCCTTAAGGCGGCCAAGGTCGTAACTTCACCAGAAACCCAGTGGGAGCCATCTCAAGCCCAGCCGGCCCCCCACATGAACCATCTAGACAAAGACACCTGCAAGGAAAATCCACTCTGCTACAGAAAACCAGAGGTCTCCTCCTTCAAACACCCCAATGTGTGGCAAAACAGGCCTCTTTGGGGTATGTAGGAGTAACACCTTCCCGAGAAAAACCAATCCAGGGAAGTCTTCCCAGATGTTCAATGACCGGTACTCCTGAATTTCAGATGGAGAAACATCACAAAATGCCCTCTAAACTCACAGAAATACCACATGGAAAGGCAGGACTGGCCACAGAAGGTGTCAGACGACAGTCTGCACCCCTTCCTCCAAACGTCCCCCCCGACCACAAAGAGTTCTGAGCACCAAGGTCCTGTGGGGACCCTCCATGTCCTCCTCCTTCCAACTACAGATCTGTATGAGGCCAGACTTTTTTCATATATTCCAGCTGGAATAGTCCAGCACAACAGACTAAGTGCACAAGCAGATACGAGAATCCAGCAATCTTCTGTTTGACAGACGTTAAAAAGATGTGCAAAAATGTAAAACAACGTTGTTCTTCTCACTACAACTTATTGTTTCAGAAAATACATTTTTTGTTAAGAGGTGATGAATTTCTTTTAATGAAATTATAAGCATATTGTCAATAATTTTCATAAAACTGTTTCCAAAAACAGTGACTGTTGAAAAACAGAACCCCTACAAACGAAAGCTCCTTGCTTTCAAGAATTTTTTAGCATAAAGGAATCTTGAGACGACAAAGCGAGAGCATTGCTGGAGTGGGGGCTAGGACCTCTGAAATGTGTGGGTGGGCAGGAGTCCGGCCTCGGCCAGACAACGTCTGGACTCTCACCCCCCAATGCACAATCACAGTGTGCGCATGCTTATGGTCAACACAAGGGAACAGTGTGCTAATTCCGACAAAACGTGTAGTTAGCAAAGAGTCCTAACTAGGAACCTCTGGAGGGATATCCCAAGAATCTGCATCTTCAGGATATTTCCCTGCACATAATTCTCAAGCAGCCAAGTGGGAATCTGTGCGGTTCTGGCATTTGGGAAGCATGGACAAGATCGGGACCGCCTTCCCGGTTCTCTCATGGACTCGCTGTTGTCTTCTCTTCACGGGCAGGAGGAAAGCTCCTCCCTCGCAGGGCTTACTCCTCACTTCATCCAGAAGGTCTGTGGCACCAGCCACAGCAATTAGGTGGCAACAGGTGTCCGTGCCTGACAATGGCCTGACCGTCACTGGCCATGCATGATGAAATCACTGCTGTTCTTCCTCCTGAGTCTGCTAAACTACTTCTTTGCCTCAGTACCAGACAAGGGTCAGGAAGAAGGGTCTCGTGACCCTGAGGAGCGATCCACAGTTAACCCAGAGTGAAAGATCAGTACCCGACAAGAGGCAAACTGAAGGGCACACACAGGCTCCGCACCCAGATGCACCTGAGCTCACAGCCAAACTCCGACCTGGAGGAGGCACGTGACGGTGAGACTGACCCAATGCGGGGACTGGGTCTAGTGTCCGGGGCACCGGCAGTGGAGGGAGCGAAGACGATGGCGTATGTGAAGTCTCTGGTGCCCTCACGGTGCATCATCGGTGTATGCTTCTCTGCTCCCCCCGTCTTACCCAGCTCCTGGCAAGACCTGGAGAAACCGCTCCGAGGCACAAGCAGATGTGCGTGCTGAACGATGCCTTCCACAGGCCGCTGTCCCCGAACAAGCCGGCCTGAGCTAAGCGTGCACAGCAGACACCGAGGCCCCCCGGGCCATGTCCTCCACCGTCTCAGCTCTGGGCCATCTCTCTAGGCCTCCTCTGCGCTAGGCTACAAGGCGGAGCAGGTTTCCACACATTGCCAAACAAAGCACAAAAGTGCACTGACCCCTTTCGACACCGGAGAACTGCTCTCCTGTGCTCATACCCGAGAATCGAACGGTGTGTTCCTGGGCTTGCCCTTTAATGAGCCAGCAGCAGGCGGGCTCCACGGTTCATGAGCTCGCACAGAGTCATCGGGAGCCCCGACGAGGCCCTGGGAGCCCCCTTCAGCCCCACCAGATGGCGAGTCAAGGAGGCCTGACCACCTGCTCTGGCTCTTCCTGCGGGCTGGCAGGCGGGGTGGTGGCTCCGTCTACATGAATCCCTTCCAAAGAGACAAGGAACAAGTTTCAAGGTTCCATAAGATTCTCTATCTGCTCTTCACCAACAATAAACAACATTCCGGTATCACTGGCTTCCAGCTTTGTCACAATGTGTGGGGACATCTGTGTTCTAATGCCACCTTGGAGGGTGGGGGGCAATAAAGAAGATGTGTCTGCTTTTAAAGGGTGGAGATCACCTAACTGGCCCTGCAAGGGAGTGCAGAGACTGGGCAGCCCTGTTCTCCAGCAGAAATACCACGTGGCAGAATTAAGGACTGACAGAACGCTGTGTGCCCCCTTCTCCTTCCCGTCCTGCAGCGTGTAAAGCATCTCTTGCCTCACCCCCCCCCCAGCAGAAACCAGAGCGCCAGTACTTCACCCACAACACCCCTCCCCAGCGGGGGGAGGGACACGGAAACACCCACAAACCTCAGCCAGGAGAAGACCAGCCTTCCTGGGGGCCCAAGGGCGCTCCGAGTGCCCTTGCAGGCCCCGCCGCACAAGGCTGACTCCCGGCCCTGAACCTGGAAACAGGAGCATGCTCCGGGACCGTTCTCCTGGGCTAGGGTTTCCAAACCGCACCCCAGCGGCCCGGCGCATCCACTGAGGGAACGCAAGCAGGCCTGGAGCGGGGACGGCGTGCGGTCCCAGTGCAGCCACAGCCCTGGCAGCCACCGCTGGCGCTGAGACGGCACGTGCGTCCTCGTCTGGGACCACCCGCGCTGCCCTCGCCCCGTTGACGAGGTGAGGGCCGGGACTGGACCAGGCCTGTGCCCCCTCTGCTCTGGCCACACGCCACACTGCCCCCCAAAGCAGCTCCGAGGGACCAACACCACCTAAGAGTTTTTTGGGGGGCAGGAGAGAAACACGTCACAGCCTCTGGTTTAAAAAGCCCCCACCATAGAGCTGAGAGGACATGGGCAGTTGAACCAGGCTTCTGGAAGGAGGAAAGGGCTGGGACAGGCTGCCGCCCCAGAGGGAAGCTCCCCACAGACACTTTTCCCAAGTCGTCCTGCTGGCCGTCTCTGCGCAGGCCGGCCACCTGGCTCGCGGCACGCCCAGCGGACGGGAGACGGATGGGGTCCCCGCGGGTGCACACGTGTCCCAGGCCCCTGCGGCTGTGACCAAGCAGCCATGGAGAGAAGCGCTGCAGCAGGCAGAGGTTAAAATAGACTTACTGACAAAAGGGAGGAAAAACTACACTGAGCGGCGAGGGCCTGGGACATAAACGGCCAAGTCGCATTTCCCATTTCTGAAGATAAAGTCAAATCCCAGGCGAGGAAGCCACTGTGGGCCGGCCCACTGGGCCTCACCGACGACGTCCATGTCCCCTCGCTCTGTCTCCACCCCCGCTTCCCAAAATCGCGGAGCCCTGGGGCTGAGTCAGAGCTGCGAGGACCACAGTGGGCCTCAAAGACACCACAGGAAAGCCGAAACCAAGCCTCCGCCACAGATGGGGCAGAGCCAGCGTAAGGCCAGAGGCCACAAACCCCGCTCGGGACAGCCATGGCGGCCGCCCACTGAACACCGGCGCAGGGTCAACAATCCCCACCATTTCCAATTCTCCAATGAATTGCAAAGCAGGGAGCATCAACCTGTCTGTCCAGACAGAGAATCTGATAGAGAACCTGATGGAATGGAAGTACCTAGAATCTTGGGTTCAGTGTTCAGTAAGAGGCCCCAGAGCCTGGCCCCAGGTGAGACAGGTTCCCCTGTCACCAAGGCACCATTCCAGCACGAGGACAGACAGCGAGTGCCTCAGCCCCATCTCCCCACGTGCATGGTCAGACCCCTGTAGACTAGGAGAGGACTGCGGGTGAGGGTCATGCTGCTCGGTGCCCTGCCAGCACCCTACACGGTGGCTGTGAGCCTGAGCGGGGGTCGTGGGGAGTGCACATCAGGAGCTGGCTCCACCGCTGGGCAGCATGACTTGTAACGACCCCTGGTGTGAGCTCAGGGCTGTCACCCAACACCCTCAGCGAGTGGGGCCACTGTAGGGATGTGTGAGGTGCTGGCCTGGGGTTGGGCAAAGACCTGCTGGTAACCCACCAGCCCACAGGTCAGCCCTTCCACCTGGCCAGACATGGCTGGCCAACAAAGGTGTGCGCCGGGGTCCCCTGTGCCCTCAGCCAATGCAGCCCTTGGCCTTGGCCACAGGGTTTGTGGCCCTGGGAGTCTACCCCGGCCCCATCTCTGTGCGTGCCCTGAGCACATGGAAGCCAACAGAAAAGTGCGAGGAAAGACCGTTATTCAAATACTGCCGGAGGCTGGCGGGACGAAGGACATACCCTGAGAGCCCCCACCAGCCACAGGGAGAAACCGGACGAGGTCCCTTCAGCCAGAGACCCCAGCCCAAGCGAGTTCCAGTATGGGACAGGGTGAGGGTCTCGGCATGGGGAGATCCAACACCCGTACCTTCTGTCGCTGTGTCCACGAGTCCTGGTTACGAGGGGACGGCCACCCGGACAGAAGCGGCCGGCGCTCACTGCACTCCCCATGACGGGAGGGTGGCCTCCGTCCTCAGCAGCCCAGCCTCAATGAAGCAGAGCCGTGCAGGCGACCCTGTGTCCCAGGTTCATGCTCAGCAATACTTAGAGACGAAACGACACACGGTTAAGACCTCATTCCTGGCTTTGCTGAGTTTCTGCCCCATGCGTCTGACTACATCAACGCTTGTGAAGTTCATCATTGTGCGTTCTAGGCCTGTGTGCTACTTACCAAGGCCTCTCTGAGATGAAAAAAAAGTCACGTTAAAACAATCAAGAGTCCAACGAGCAGGAAGCTCTGCGTTCCAGGCTGGTTCCATCAGTAACCCAGGTCGGAGCTGAACAAAGCCTCCCTGCTCCGGTTCAGTCTCCCTGACTACTCCAAGGACCTTCCCGATTGCGGCTCTATTACTTGGACTCCAAAGAGCCCTCGTTTGGCTCCTCCACGACACACAGAACTACAGGGGAGGCCACCGCGGCCACATTTCTGTGGGTTCTGAAGCCCTCAACGGCCCCGAAGCACCCGCTCCTCTCCAGGAGCCAAGCTTGGCTTCCACGCAATACCCCAAAGCCGAGGGCATCCTGGGCGCCCCACTGCTTACCGGCGCTCGGGGTCTCCACTCGGCTCCCCCGACCCAAACGTCCCGGAAGCTCGGCCCAAACACAAAGAAATGAAAATACCCACAGGTCTTCAACCAGCCCTAGGCCAGCACCTCACGCATCCCTTCAATAACAGCTCCCCGCAGAGGGAACACGGGGAGAGTGGCCGGCTCTGTCCCCGTCCCAGGCTGGCAGCCGTGCGCGGGGCACGCCGCTGCTGTCTCCCCCGGGCCCGGGCCCTGGTCCTGCGTCCACAGCTGACTCAGCGCCTCCTTGACGGGACACCTCCCCCACGCGCAGTGAGGGGGCACCTGGTCCAGGGAGTGAGGCTGCCGGGTCCACAGGGAAGGCTCAGCCCCTTCCGGAACCCAGAGCCTTGTCTACCTGATGTTCTGCCTCCACTGGGACATGAGTGACCTCATCCCGGCTCCCAGAGGAAGGCAAGGTCCCAGCTGGGAGAGACCCGGGGGGAGAGGGCAGGTGCCTGTCCCTCCCCACACCCCCCGGGGTGACGACACCTGAGCCTGGCTGCAGACTGGGGAACAGGCCAGGGCCCCACCCCGCCCAGTCTCCGCCCACTTGAACCTGGGACACCCTCGCTTCCAGGGTAATTTTCCTACAGCGACGGCTACAGAACTAACCGCCCAGAAACGGATTTCATTTGGGGGATGAAAATTCCTTCCAGCGCTTGAATAAAAGGAGGAGTTTCACATTTTATCCACTTCCACATCCCTGAACAATACAAACTTATTTAAAAGACCATGAATATGCAAATTCCATTTTAAATATGGAAATGCAAAACACATAAGAAAACAGTCTAGGCGTGATGTATTAAAGGCATCTCCTCTTGCTGGCAAGAGACGAGGCGAGCGGGCTGCCACAGCAGAGATCACGGGACGGCTCAGCTCAGAGGAGCAGCAGAGCCCTGCCCTGCGCCCTGCCCACCTCACCCTACGGTCTGCCCACACCACACCATGCCCATGCTATGCCCACACTCTGCCCTACACCCACGCCCTGCCCACCCCACACCGTGCCCACACTCTGCCCACACCCTGCCCTATGCCCACGCCCTGCCCACCCCACCCCATGCTCTGCCCACACCACACCGTGC
>NW_023270763.1:1569126-1574282 GCF_011800145.1 Mirounga leonina
ACACCACACCGTGCCCACATCCTGCCCACACCCTGCCCTGCACCCACACACTGCCCACCCCACCCCATGCCCTGCCCACACACCATGCCCTGCCCACCCCACCCCACACCCTGCCCACCCCACGTCCTGCCCACCCCAGCCCATGCCCTGCCCACCCCACACCGTGCCCACGCCCTGCCCTGCACCTATGCCCTGCCCACCCCACATCTACACGCGCATGGCCCGTGAGAACTACTATTCTCTTATGACAAAGCACGGGCCAGCCGTCCAGCTTGTCAGAAGTCTTAGTCTTTAAACGGCACGGTCCATGGCCCAGGAGCTCGACTCGCCCGCCCGAGGCCACTCTCCTAGACCTGCCCCTTTGCCTGCAGCCACCCTGTGCCAGGCTGGCACCACCAGGAAACCCAGCGATGTCTGCCAACGAGCCCAGACTTCCCTCAGGACCCCAGATGGACTGGGCTCTCTCCTAGGGGAGAGGGGGCTTGGTCTCAGGGACAGAAGCCAGACGGCTATAGTCCAGATGATGAGGGCGACTCCCACACATCCCGGGCCGAGCTGGAGAGGCGTCAGTGGAAGGCCTGTGCCCACCCACGAGGTCTCGAGGTGCCCACCCCGTGGGTCTCACCAACACCGGTCAGGAGACGACCAGAAAACCCAGGAACTGCTGCTCAAGAAGAAGCGAGCAGAAGCCAGCACCCAGCTCACCTCCAGCGCTGAGCCCTCGCGCTCTCCCCCTCCTTACCTCTCCCCCTCTAAATGGCCACAGAATTTATAGGCTTGGGAGCAGCGCTCCCACTGGGGAGGCCACAGAGGAGGCTCGGAGGACTGAGCGGGAGGAAGGCTGTGAGTGCTGCGGGCACCACCTCACGTCCGAACACGGGCACTGCAGGCAGGTGCCAGCACCCTTCGGGCCCAGATGGCGGGAAGGCCTGGGGTCCCTCCACTCAGCTGCGACGGTCACAGGGGCTCCCGGGTTCTCTCTTTGCTGCTAGAAGAGCCAAGCAAGAAGGGAGGGGATCTGAGAGGCAAAGTGAGGGGCAGCCAAGCAGTTGGCCGGAGCCACCAGGCTGACCCCGTGCAGCAGGAGGGCATCAGTCCCACGCGGACACCCCACTCCACCCCAACTGCCTCAAGGGCCCAGTCCTGATGTCCCCTGCCGAGACAGAGCACTGGGTCGCGGCCACGGCTCCGCCCACATGGCACAGCTGAGGGAAGAAGACAGGCCTGTGTTAGCATGCACGTGCCAGACACGAGACTGTCCTGAGCGGACAGCCGGCCGGGTGCCATGCTCGGCGCCTGCATGAGCCCCGCCGCTCTAGGAAGTAGCCACTGTCATGACCCCACTTGGGATATAAAGAAAATGAAGGCTGTGCAGAAAGCCTTGACCCACGTGGGCCGAGACTCAGGCCCTATCTCCGCAGTCGTCAATCTGGCTTGGGCAGCAAGGCTCCCCGACCCCAGCGGACGCACATCCAGCTAGGGCCAGCCCACGGGTGACTCGGGGGGTGGTCGGGGACAGGAGCGGGACACAGAAACCACGGCAGGGTCCCCAGAGCCAGAAGCCCCTCAGCTGCACACGCAGGACTCAGCGCCTGACTACAGTGTATGGGCCAGGGGCTGGAGGAGACCCCAGCCGAGGTCTTCCCGGGACAGAAGGGAGGGGCCCGCGCAGCAGGCCAGGCAGGCAGCCACCCTCGGCCCTCACGTATGCTGTTCTCGGGTAATTGTTTTTGTTGTTTTTCACAGTTCTGGCCAGATCTGACTGAAAAACTACTTGCCCCTAGAAACGACCCCGATCCACCTCATGGCCAGAAAGCAACAATGTCTCTCTCCAAACACCACCTTTTTCCTTCTCAGAGCCTCTGCGTGAGCACGAGAACAGGTGCGCGTGGACAGGGGCGCACAGATGCGCACACACGCCCCGGCCCCGCCCCCACATCGTGCTCTCCTGCTCAAGGCCAGCGCCCCTGGAGGCTCAGGTAGCCCGGGGTAAAGCACGTGACGCTTCTCAGAGCCGTGATCTCGGTGATGACACCCACCTGCACAGAAGGACACCACGGGTCGGAGCCGCCCTGCGGACACCAGCCACATACCTGGAGCAGGAAGGGCCTTCCCAGCTGCCACGAAACGGACTATAACACCCACCACTCGGTGCAGAGCAAAGTGGCAGTGTGTACTCTCCCACGGACAGTGCGTGAACGGTTGTAAGCTGTTCACCTGCCGCAGTGGGAGGCAGAGCAAACCGCACTGAGCACTGGCAACACCACCGCCAAGATGGGGTGCCGGCAGCCAGGGGACCAACGCCAGGCCAGTTGTGGGCAGGCCAGGGGCCGACTCATCCACCTCCATGGCTGCGGCATCTGGCCAACAGGCCATGGATTCAGAGAGGGGGTCAAAGAAGGAATGGCAAGAAGTGGAGGCCCCAGTCCGTGCTCCTGGGTCACCAGTGAGTGATGCCCCATCTGCCCCCTATTCCTGGCAAGAACGAGGACGGGGCACCGCCGGGGGACGTCCCGCTGACCCCCAGGCCTTGCCAGGCAGGGATGAGGACATGAGAATCCACAGAGACACTACAGCTCAGGGACTTGACAGCGTATCCTAAGGAGAGAGGAAAAAACACTTATTCTTCACTCAACAAACGTGTGCTGGGCACGGGTCCTGTGCTCACAGCCCCTGCGCCCGCATACAGTTTACACTCTGACGGAGAAATGCACCATGAACACATCAAGCAGTCCCTCAACGCATCAGATCAGGGCCCGGAAGAGCACAGCAACAAGACCCGGAAGCAGGGGAGGGGTGGCAGCCGGGGGGGGACGGCCTCTCCCACAGGAGAGGCCGTCAGGAAGAGCAGAAGCAGCAGCCCTCCGTCAGGGAGCACAGCCAGAATGTTCCAGAACAGAGAGGAGCCAGGTGGCCTCCTGACACAGGTGAGAAGCATGAGGAAGGGGAGGCCCAGGGCACAGGGAGGGGTGACACGACGGTGACAAGGATGGGTGAGCGAGGCAAGGCCCCGAGGGCAGCAACAGAGCACGGCCCTTCTGGTGAGTGACACAGAACGCCCCAGAAGGTGCCGTACCCCCGCAGGCGCCCAAGAGACGATCTGACGCCCATCTCAAGAGGCCCCTCTGCAGACAGACGCCGCGGGGCAGGGAGCGCTGCTGGGGACATCCTCATGGCAAGGCGGCGGGGATGCGGCTAGCGCCCGCAGGATCACCACTTGCATTCTGGGTGCGCTCTGCAGGCAGAGCTGAAATAACCACCTGCCGTGAGGGCCACGGACAGGTGAACGTGTGAGGCCTGCGCACTCCAGGTCATTCTGGCCAGAACCACAGCGGTGGCCCCAACCACCAGACACGGTCCCCGTGCCAAGACAAGTTAAACTGTTACGGAACCTGGACTGGATCGCCCAACGGAAGAACCAAGCGGCACCCGGAGATCCTGGAGGACAGGAGGTTTATTTAACGCCGGCGGGTCAGAGGAGCGTGGTCTCTGAAGGTCTGAGCCCCGAGCACAAAGGGGGCAATGTATACACTTCTACTTCCGCATACTTAGCACTTCTGGCGCATGCGCGGAGCGCGGCGAGAAGGACCCGGATTGGTGCGCGGGAAGCGGAGCAGGGAGAATAACCCGGAAGAGCCCCGGGGCAAGGCCTGGGACTCTCGCGCTGGCTCGGTGGGCCATCTCAGGACACAGATCTTCCTTATCAAAACCAGCAAGCGCATGATTCAGACACACTGACGCGACACACAATCGAACGGGAAGCCTCCCCGAGGTGGGAGTCAGCCGAAGCCACAGAGAAATTCAAATTCAGCCGAGGCCTGAGCACAGTGCCAGGGCCAGCAGGGCCAGCGGTGGGGACAGCACGTCCCGCTGCTGAAGGAGGCCCGTGCGGCAGACGGTGGAAACGGGGGGAGGGGTGGGGGGTCGGCGGGGGCCGGACACCAAGGGAGGGCTATGTGGATGGCAGAGGCAGCGAGAGTGGGAAACGCTGCCGTGAATGCTCGTCCACTGAAGTAAACGGTGGCAGTGGTGGGAGAGCCGGGGAGTCACGAACACGGGGGACGTAAGGAGCTCCGCGGAGCGCGGGAGGGGAGCACACGCTGCCAGTCATGGCAGCCGGCAGCGGGGCCCCCGCCCTGGGCCACGCACGCAGACCTGAGGCACGGCAGCCGGACACCGTGCGGCGCCCAGGCTGACTCCTGGCCCGTGGAACCCTCGCCGACCAGGGGCAGCCCCTGCTGGAACGAAGCACGGTGGTGGATGCACCGGGTCTGGAGCTCAGGCTGCTCCCAGGGAAGCTGGGGGAGGGACCGGGGCGTGGGGGCCACGGGAGAAGGGCGGCCAGCATCAGAAGGGGCTGGGGGCTTCGCACAGAATGGCGTCCTTCCGACGGCAGCCAGGCCACCCGAGGCGTCCCCTTGGCCCCCTCCCCCACACAGGTGGAAACGCGAGCAAGAGCAGGGGCACGGCCAGTAACAAGGGAGCCAGACCACACCCGGAAGGCTGACGGGGGCTGGCCGTGGCCAGAGCCAGAGCGACCATGCACAGCACAGCCCACATGGGAGAGTGACAGTGCACCCAGCAGAGAAGGGCCCTGAGGAACGCAGCACCCAGAAGCCCCCGAGTCTTGTGTGCCAGGACTGTCACCGTCGCCACAGGACGACAGGTTGCCGGTGACGCCAGGCGCACACGGTAACAGCACTGGCCACGTACTGACTGCTGCCTCATCAGCGAGGACCCGAAATATCTCAGCTAACGCGCGTACCGACCCCACGAGGAGCCAGACCGTCTCCTGCACCTACTACGGTCTCCGTGTTACAGACGACAGGGACCCTCAAGAACCGGTCCCAGAGCTGAACCTTGGACACTGGACTAAGGCCACACAGCCACATACGGAAGCCACTAACCAACCTTAATGTTACATGACACGTGAGGCTCTTCATCCACACTGGCCACAGTTTAAGGACTCAATGGCTACACACGGCCAGTGCCTACAGGACACTCAACAGCACAGACGGAGGACAGCATCGCAGGAAATCCTGCCAGATGGCCGGCCTAAGCCGGACAGACCCGTCTACGCCAGACAGACGGCCCGTCCACGCCAGACAGCCCGTCCACGCCAGACAGACAGCGCGGTCTACGCCAGACAGACGGCC
>NW_023270763.1:1574292-1647822 GCF_011800145.1 Mirounga leonina
CCAGACAGACGGCGCGGTCTACGCCAGACAGTCGGCCCATCTACCCTAGACTGATGGTTTCTGCCCCAGACAGCATGGTCTACAGAAGACTGGGCTCTGACCTCTACACAGAAGTAAGCAACCGAGCAAGATGGCCACAAGCACCAACTCCCTCACAGATTCCCAAGGGCCCCAGGAGACAGTCAGCACAAGAACAAATGTCACTGTGACTGATTCGCAGGCTCCAGAAAGGTCGGAGCTTCCCCAGATCTCATTACTCCCTCCAATAAAGGGGGTAAGGTGCAGGGACAAAGCTCCAAGTGTGAGCCCCTGACACTGCGCCTCACCCACTGGGCAACCCCCATCCCCACAGAGACAGCAACATGGGCCTCGCTGCCCCCACGGCCAGAACAGCATGCTCACAGCACGACTCTGGGCCTCACGCCACGTGAGCAGTGTGACCAGCAGAAGCTGATGGAGCCCGGCCCGGCCTGAGGAAGGGGCGCTGGTCTGTGGAGTCCCCGAGCTCACAGCCACGTGCCTGTATCTCTGGAACAGAAGCCCCACCACGGACTGCCACCGAGGAATGCATGAAGACAAGCCCTCAGACACAGGCTGGCTCAACACCTCCCGCCAAAGCCCACTTACACGGAGCAGCACCGGGAGCTGGCCAGACCAGCAGGGCCCCGGTCCGCGTCGCTGAAAAGCCCCGGGACCCGCTCCTGCAGAGACAGTGTTGGTTAAGGCCAGCGTGAGACCTGAGAGCGGGACACAGCTGTGGGTGATCAGCCAGGTGAGCAGGGAGCCCCCGGGGGCCCACGGAACTGGAGCCCGGCACAGGGTGGCGGAGCACAGATGGACGAGGCGAAGCCAGGCCCGCCTCGTGAGAGGAAGCGCGCCAGCCAGCCCAGCAGGTGGCACCTGGAGCCCAGCTGGCGGCCCTGTGACTGGACCGGCACAGACGCCCGCCCCACAGGGCTCACCCGGTCAGCAGTCCGTCACTGCGCCTCTTCAGTCGGTGCTTCGTTCATCCCTTCAGCCAACACACAACGCGCTGAGCAGCACCTCACCCGCGTCCTCCACCGTCCCTGGCCCTTGGGTGTGAGAGCAGGCGCACGCCAGGGCCACCTCGCTGACCAGGACGTATCAGAGCAGAAGCCCCAAGCAGAGCGACCAGGCCTCGCGGGACAGATGCTGGAGTTCTGAGTGGGAGCGCCAACAGGAGTCGAGCTGGCTCCAGGCCATGCGGGACCTCGGCCCTGCTCGGGTGCCCACAGGCCCGGGACAGAGTCCACAGGAGACGCTGTGAGCGCCTACGTCTCTGACTGTCCACAACCCCTCCGACCCCTCTCTGGCCTCACGGGCGCCTCAACACACAATGTCCAAAGCAATTTCCCGGTCGCCCTCCATCGACACACAGAGAAGGTCGTGCCGTTCCTCGTGCTCTCATGGTTATCCCCCCCGCAACCCCCCGGCTTGTTCTCCCACCTGACGTCACTGTCCTGCACACCAACCCCAAGTCCAGCCCCTTCGGGCCTTCTCTGGCCACACACAGGAGATGCTCACACCACCATGCCCTCAACTACCCCAAGGCCGCTCCTGCCCTGTTCCCTCGCCAGGCACGGGTATCCGATGCTGACAGAGCTCCTTCCTTAGCGCTCAACGGTCCCGGGACGGTTATCACCATCCCCGTCCTGACAGGTGAGGCAGAGGCTGATTCTTCTGTCCAAGGACACACAACGACTCGGTGGCAGGCCAGCCTGAGCTAGAGCCAGAGACCCGCTGGCGCTCCAAGCGCAGCGTGAACTCCACCCCGACGCACAGAGAACAGGTCCTCGGTCATCATGAGTCTTCTGTGGCCGTCACTGGCCTTGCTGGCCTCGGGACGGCTTGAGCACCATAACTCACACAGACACAGGATGACAGAGGTGACAAGGCCTACTCATACTCCAGATGGTTTGCGAGGACAGCCTAAATGCTGTCGACAAACAGCAGGAAAAGAGCCACATGAAGAATTATGACCCGTACACTGATCTTAACTCCCCCTCGGGGATGACAGAGAACCCATCAACCTGCCGGCTGCCGGGAAGACGCACGACCAAGGGCACCACCTCTCGGAGACGGGGACGGGCGGCGTGGGCAAGGACTGCCCTCCCACCATTCAGCCGAGCCCCCTTCACCAAGCAGCGGCCTCTTCCAAGGGCTGCCGGGGGCCCCAGGCGTCCCCAGTCATGGCCCGGGACGCTCGCCGCGGTGGCGGCAGCAAGGGAAGACCCGCGGGCAGTCCACGGCCAGACTGGGACCTCAGGAGTGTCAGGACTCGCGAGCCCCGACCCCCGAGACCAAGGGCTCTTGTGAGGCAGCTCTCACCCAGAGGAGGCAAATGCGAGCTTCAGCCTGCAGTGACGGGGCAGCCCGGAGCCCTGGGGACTCATCCGCCCGAAGCCGCAGGCCCACCAGCAGCAGCGTGCAGAGCGGGGGGTGCGGGGCTGGTTCTCGAGGGCCAGGGGCAGACAAAGATGCGAAGAGCTCCCCCGGACCTGCTTTTCTCTCCTTTCCCCTATACGGCGGGTTCTCCCTTAAGTCCTCACCAAGGACGGCGGGCCGGCCCTGCGCCGCACGGAGGGCCCACGAGCCACGTCTCCACCGCAGCAGAGAAATGAGTGAGAAGCAGCCCCTCTGCAGCCACGTCAAGCACTTGGCAGGGGCGCAGGCTCCACGCTCAGGTAAGCCACGCGGCGACGCCACAGCTGTCTCCCGGGGGCTCAGGCGTCTCTGCCGCGCAGAGGACATGGCCACACCCGCCGCGGACTTTCAGGGGAGACGCATGTGCGCGGCACTGAGCACGGAGACGCTCCCGCCGCCACCATGCGTACGGGAGGGGAACCCGCACCCCAGAGCCTGGCTCCGCTCTGTCACCCACTGTCCAGCGTGAGGCCTCGTTTCCGGCAAAGCACGGCAACCCCAGATGGCACGGCCCCAAAAGGGCTGCCCCTCATCTCCCACTTCTCGTTCAAGACGCCCTCGGAGCACGTCGCAGTCTGACAGACGCCAGCCTGGCCAGGGTCCGGGCCTCGAAGGAGTGCAGCCTCCCGCCCACGGCCTGGCTCCAGAAGCCGGCTGCGAGCAGCGAGCAGGGCGCGGACGGGGTGCTGGCCCTTGGGGAGGTCCTCCGGCGAGGACCAAGGCGGGGCACGGCAGCAGCGGGCGAGCTCTATGCGGAGCACGGGGACAGAGGACGCACCCAGATGCTCCAGGTCACCACTGCCCCAGCACACAGCAGGGGGGCGGAAGCGCATCAGCCCCCAGGCTCCAAGAACCAACTCTGAATCCGCGGCAGTGACAAAAGGCAAAGGTCCCTGTGCTGTAATCAAGCTCCTGTCAGCAGCGGCGGAGGGGGCCCTGGAGTGTCCGGGCACGACCATGAAAGGGACGAGGCAGGCAGCCTGGCCTGAGGGCTCCCAACACCCCCGTGAGGGAAAGGACGCCCCACGGCCGCCCTGCGCTGCCGAACAGACCCGTGCCCGCCTCCTGGCCCCACAGCACAGAGGGTTCTCAGAAAGACAGCTCCCGCCACCGGCGTCTCTGGGGCGCTACCGGCCACGGGGCACAGACCACATCTCGCTGCGCCCTCAGAACGAGCCTCATGACAGACACGAGCCCCACTCTGACAGGAGGAAGTCAGAGCTCAGAACTCGGGTAATCGTGCACAAAGCTAGCACGGACGTTCATCCCTACCCTCCACAAGAAGAACACGCCCCCGCCCCCCCCTGCTACCTGGAAGGCTCTGGAAGGTTCCCGCCTGAAGCCCCAGCCACCACTCGCCTTGCAGCCTCCAGAAGTCTGTGGGCACAAACATCGAGGAAGGTACAAATCCCAGGCAGGCGGATGGCACTGCAGAACCAGGGGCACCGGCAGCGAGGCGTGGGGACGCTCAGCTCCGCTCCAGGGGGCGGCCGGCCGGCAGCTCGAGTCTGCTCTCCCCTCACCTTCCCAGGCGAGGCGTAGCACAGATCCTTCCCTGAATGAGCTGGAGTGCCTGAGCGGAGGCCACCACGGAAGGACCCGGCAAGGGACAGACCAGAAGAAATGCCTGGAGACCAAACCCACGGGGCCTACTCTCCCGCCTGGGGCCACGGCTTCGGGGCGCTGGGTCCCCTGCTCTCTGTGAGCGGGAGCGCCCTCCCCGTGCCAGGGCCTGCCGGACCCCTCGTGCTCGCCCTCTAGCCAACTGCCTCTTCCCAGCTGCCCTCAGTTCCTGCTCACCGCCTGTGAGGATGTGCAGGAATGAAGGCGGCTCCTGGCCCTCCACGCAGAAGGCCACAGCTAACGGCCACGTCACTTCCTGCCCACGGGACCCGCAGCTGCCCGACAGCCGGCCAGCGTGAAGGACGCCGGACACACAAGCCCTCTCCGTGCTGGTCAGGAAGGGCCTTGCGTCACAGGGTCCCTGCCAGCCATCTGTCCCACGTGAGCGTGGCGGGAGCTGCCTGGCCTCCCTTCTCACCTGAGCCCTCCGGCCCTCTGAGCCCAAGCTCTCCTCTGCAGGACGGGGTGACAGCTCCGGCGCCTCCCCGGGGCCAGGCCAAGCTGCGAAAGGCCAGTCGCCCCGGTGGCAGCGTGTGGGCCAGCGCCCCTCACCTCCCGCACAAGAGCCACGGCACAGAGCTTGCCCTCGGGGGTCCCGGGGCCGCACCCTCGCTCTCAGAGGGGGCCCAAGGGTCCGGAGAGATGGGCAGGGGCCAGCGCAGGGGCCTGCTGCCGCCAGCACGGAGATGGGAGGGCCGGCCCCGCGCGCAGCCGCGAGCCAGAGGGCTGCCGGGCCCCGCGGACGGAGCTGCTCTTGCCGCCGCCTCCCGCCCCCTCACGGTCTGGCCTGCGAGAAACGAAGGCAAGTTTCCTTCCCTCTAACGGTTCGTTCGGCTTCAAATGCAAAGTAAACTGAAGGAGATCGTCTGGAAAAATGTAAAAGCTTTAATTTCAAATCACTTTTAATACCCGTTTCATCTGACGATAGCTTTGAAAGCAAAAGGCAATTTTATCGTTTGAAGTTTTTGAGCTAAGTTGACGTGATTATGTCCAACATAACCAGATGCTTCTAAAAGCCCATTTTCAAAGTGACATCAACCCCCAAAGTAAGAAATCCTTTCCCCTGGCTACTACTGAATCCTTAAGACACTATGTCCGCAGAAGGCCGAGGCCGGCTGCTCACAGACCCCCTCAGCTGTCCGCCCCCCGGAGAGCCCAGCGGGAAGTGGGCCGGCCGCAGCCTCAGGACAAGCCCATCCTGCCTGGAGCTGCCCCCGGCCAACGAGGCTGGAGGGAGGTCTGCCGGCAGCGGGGTCCCAGGAAAGGTTTCCTCGTTCCAAAGAGAAGACCCAAGAAAAGGCCTCTCCTCTGGCCTGCGGATGTGTCGCCCACAGCCTGGGCAGCCGCCTACTCGGCCCCGGAGAAAGGAGGCAGACCACCCGGGAGAGCCCAGAGGCAGCCTAAAGGAGAAGCACTTGCTCTCTGTCCACTTTCCCGGCAACGGGTTCCTAAGACCCCTGGGGTTTCTGAGGTGAGAGGGGCAGTGCCTGACTCCTAACAAGCCCCTGTCAACCACAGTCCGTTTGAGCTAATGAGGGGACTGCAGGCGGGGCCAGAGCAATCAACCACCTCCAGGTCCACCCCCCCACCGTGGGGGTGGGGGCCTGAGCTCTTCCCCAGCAGCCAACAACTTAATCAAGCATGGAAACTCCCTAAAACCCCCAGAGCAGGGCTCAGAGAGCTTCTGAGTTGGGCAACACACCTAGGTGCTGGGAGCGGGGGTGCACCCAGAGGGGACAGGGAAGCTCTCGCCCCCAGCCCTCCCGCCAGGCATCTCCTCCATCTGGCTGCTCTGATTGCAACCTTGGCCGTAAACTGCTGATTGCACATAAAGCATTTTCCTGAATTCTGAGTCATTCTAGCAAATCCGCAAACGGGTAGGGGGACAACCAGGGCCAAAGCACAGGGAGCCTGGGGAGCCAGGACTCGCGACCGAGGTGTGGAATGGGGGCAGCTTGTGGGACCAAGCGCTTCCCCTGTGGCGTCCTGTCAGGACAGAGTGAGACGACAGAGCACCGCTGGCCTCATGGGGTTGGGAGGAAAGACCTAACACCGAGAGGGCAAGAAGGCACACAGCTGCCGGCTTCCTGGGCTCCTTCCTCACTGTGCAGCCTGGGCGAGGGAGGTCTTCCCGATCTCTGTTCCTCTGTGGGGACCTTCCTGAGCACACAGACACGCACACGCTGCCCCCTGGGCGCCGGGTTCCACACCATCAGGGGGTCACTGGGAGCCCACGCTACAGCAAAGACAGGGTTCCCCAATCCAGGCGCATGTCCTTCTCGTGGCCCCCAAGCACCAGGAAGGCAGAGGTGGCCTGGCACGTGGCAGGGATGACAGCACCATGCCACCTCGGCAGTCACAGGGCAGAAAGGTGGGGCACCCTGCACCCTCCGGACCGACCCCTCCCACTCACTCAGGCCGAGGCCAAGGGACAGTGAAGCAGAGCCACTCCTGAGCCATGCCCAGGGGACACACACGCTCTGGGCTCCTTTCCAAAGCAGACGCATCCCGCGCACACCCGGGCCGCCAGGCCTACCTGCTGGTGATGGTGTTGTTCCGGTCCTGCAAGACCACCTCTCGCTGCTGCAGGTCAACAATGAACCTGGAAAGGTCTTCCGGGGTCCTGTGGGATCAAGAACACGTGTCAGCGGCAGCCACTCCCTGGGGGGGACCTCATTCCGCCCCCAGACGGCCGCCAAGACCACGCCAGCCGCCCATGAGTCACAGACCCGGGACGGGTCGCGTCCCACGCGCCAAGCACGCACCGCGACCTGGGTTTGAACCGCAGCCCGCCCCTGGCTACGTGGTATCAGGTACATTATGTTTACTTGACCCAAGCTCGTTTCAGCTGTAAGAACAGGTCAACAGCTAGCCGCCGCTGTCGGCCCGCAGGGCAGGGGAGGTGAGGTGGAGGGTGCCCGTCTCCCTGGAGCCGGCAATAGTCAGAGAAGCCACAGCAGGCCCCCCACGGACGCTGCTCTGTCGTGTTCACACCCCTCCACACTGCCCCCCTCGGCTCGCGTCCCTGTGGCCACTGTCATCACCTCACAGAGGAGGAAACAGAGGCCCCAGGTGTCCACGGCGGCTCCCGATGCACCCCTGAGCAGCGCTGACCTCGTCTGACCCCTTAGTACCCGCACCAACAACACCGGCGACAGACTTCGACACCCGGCGCGGCGGGCACGGTCCCCACACGGCGCGTGGCATGCAAGCTAAGGGGCTCCCTGGCCTGCAGGTGGCAGCCGAGCTCGAGGCCTAGGGGCCAAGCACGGGGCGCAGCCTCCTCCATCACTGAGGGAGCCACGGGGGTTGTGACAAAGCTACACCCTCAAGACACGCCTCCGGTGGAGAGAGTCTGCCGCAAAGCCACAGGACTGGCTACAGTCACCACGGGGTCCGCAGGCCCTCTCCCCGGCCTCCAGCGGCACCACAGTGCCCGGCTTCGGGGAGCATCCGCCACAGGAACAGGCCCCAGGGGCTCCGCCTCCCACAGCCTTGCCTCCGGACACAGACATGTCACCGCAGCGCCCCCGAGCTCTGCGCTAGTTCACCCTGTGCTCGCAGCGCTCTTCCTCAAGAGGTCTCAGGACAATCCGCGCTCCCTGGAAGAGGGAACCTCCCATCATGCCCCCAGGCCACTCCCCGTCCCGCCTGCCCCCCTCTGCATTCGCCACGGAGTCTCTCGGTGTCCGTCGTCATTTGAACAGGAGCTCCCAGCACCTGTGACGCACCAGCAGTCCATCTGAAGCCCCGCACGCCCCAAATGCTCACACACCTGGGCCTCTACAGTCCACACCCTTCCCGCACGTGCTTCCCGCAGGTGCTCCCCCAGGTGCCCCCCGGCTCTCCCCCTCGCAGATGCCCTCACAAACATCCCTCCCGGCCACCTGAGCAACAGCCCCTCCCTGGGCCTACAGGAACCACTGGGCACAGGAGAGATTTCTCCCCGCGCTCCTCCCCAGACCAGATGACCGTCTGTAAGGACCCTGTGCAAGCCTGAAATCCAGCAACAGAAGGGCTTGAGCCAGCTTTGAATGCCAGGTCCCATTCTTCCTGGAAGCTTCCTCAAGCTTTTCAACCTCGGGGAGTTAAACATATGGGCATAAAAGTAAAGAAATCTTCTCAAGCCAAGAAATATTTTTTTCCGAAACATTCTAGAGATATTCAAGTTGTTGTTTCTCTGTGTCAGTCAGAGGGGTACCCAAACGGTTACTAAGTCCGTGGGACGAGTTTAATGAAAACAAATCTACCAGACGGCCCGCACATCCACATCTGCCCCGCCCCGGACCTCGCTTCGTGGGGGAGGCAGGTGGGTGCCGCATCTTCCGGCCCGGCTCTATCTGCTCAGACCTGAGCGGAGGGAAGGGCCCAGGGAGAGGACCCATCAGCAGGGGGCCACTGAGTCTCTAGGGGTTCTCAGCGACCGAGGCGGCAGCTCTCACCGAGGGCAGGTGACCTACAGTTCCCTCCAAGTAGAAGCCTTCCAGAAATCGGGAGGCCAATCGGCAGAGTCAGGAGCACGTGACGCCAATTCAGAAACAAGCTTCGTGCCCGGAGGTCCAAATCAGCCCCCAAAAGCCAGAAGTCAGACACACGCGCAGGCAGACTCGCTTTCCGCCGGGCTCTCCAATCTCCTCTGAAGTGACGATAATTCGAAATGAAACAATTTCATAATGAGGGAAAATTGGAACGTTTCAAATCAGGAGAAAAGCAAACTCGAAACGCACCGTGAGACACTCCACCCCACGGACGGCGGGGCCCCCGCAGCCCCTGGGACCCCCACCCCGGCCAGCACGCCGGGGCCGCGCCCGCCCACGCACGCACACACTCAGGGCCGGGCCGGGCCTCCGCTCCTTCAGCACAAACGCTCAGACAGAGGCCGTCAAGCGCGCAAGCGCAGGGCGACTTCTGGGGGCCATCACGGGGCTGGCTCCACGTTCGAACGGACGAGCAGCAAACCGACTTCCCCCCCTCCCCCAGCGAGAGCACTGGCCACGCAAGCATGCGCCACTCGCCGGGGGGCAGCACGTCCGCAGCCTAGGTCACCAGAGCCGTGCTGCCCCTCCCGGAGCGGCCGGGAGGGCGGGCGTCCCCCGCACAAACCACAGCACACAGCCCACGGCTCTGGCTGACGCGCCTCGGCAGGCCCTCCAGCGGGCTGGTCCTTGGCCACGGTCCCAGCCCCCGAATCCCAGGCGCCACCATTCAGATGAGCCACCCCCTCCTCGCAGAGCCGGGACGCGGGCTGCAGGGCCTGCCTCCCCCACGTGCCCGATTCCAGAAGAGGAGGCCGCGTGGCACGGCGCCCGCCCCCGCCCCGCCTCAGCCGGCCCGCAGCTGCCGCGGGCACGTCACCACAGCACAGCCCTTCCTCGGTGGCCCGCGGGGCCCCACACCTGCGGCCCTGACCGGTCACTCCCGCCAGCACTCGGGCTCCGCTTCCCCGAACAGCTCGAAGCACAGAAAACCAGCGGGCCACACTCAGGACTCTCCACCCACCGGCTCATTCTCCCCTCAGAGACGGAGAAAAGGTGGGACATCTTTCAGGGAAGGAGACGGCGCGGGTTCGGTCACCGTCCAGACACCTGCAAGCTGACTCGCCGGCTCGACGGGGCTCCTCTGGCGTTAGGTCCAAACCCCGAGGACCCAGGCCTACTGCAGCGCGGCTGCCCGACCACCCTGCCCACTCACTAAGCGCACGCGGGCACAGGAGGAGACGGGAGCCTTTACCCCCGGTTTATAAGGTACACGCGCCGACCCACGTAACTCGACAGGGGCAGGACGCGGGTGACAGAGACCGCGGGGTGCGACGTCTCACTGTGTAAAGGAGGAATACGAGGTCCGACTCGAAATAAGTAATCACTACGTTAAACTGCCTGGGATTCTGCACACCCTCAGTTCTGCAGCGCTGATCAAAGAGAAAACACGTTCTGTTGGGGGACTGATATGTGTGAGAATTTAGTTAGAAACAGTGCATTTAGGGCAATGGTTCCGGAATGTTCTGTGTGAGAAAAAGGAGAGACAGGTGGGTGGTGCAGTGTGTGGACACTAAAGCCAGAAAAGGGGCACCTGGGTGCGTCAGTCGGTTAAGTGCCCAACTCTTGATTTCGGCTCAGGTCATGATCTCAGCTGCAGAGCCTGCTTGAGAGTCTCTCTCCCTCTGCCCCTGCTCCTGCTCGCATGGGTGTGCGCACGCGCACTCTCTCTCTCTCAAATAAATAAATATTTAAAAAATAAATAAAGCCAGAAAAGGGGAGAGCCAGGAGGAAGGGTCCTAGCTATGGACGGTGACCTGTCAGGAAGCAGCCCCAGCACGCTCGGTTTACGTGAAAACACGCCCTAAGGACAGGACGTGGGCAGTAACCGGACACTGAAGGACCCAAACGTTAACCAGGTCCCCTGGGGCGCGGCTGAGGTGCATCAGGGAGGCGTCTGGGGCAGCAGAGACAACAGCGCGCGTGACCCGCGCATCCCGAGGTCCCTGCCGATCAGCTCCTTGAGGAGGAAAGCCAGGACAGCTTCCTGGTCTGCTGTTGTGGCTCCCGTGGCCTGGCTGTCCTGCCCCCACTGCCCCAAGGAGGCCCTGGCCACGGACAAGATAAGACACGTAACCAAGAGGGGAGTCCGCACCTGCCAAACGGCAACTGCTCTTCCAGGAACGCATCTCAAGGAAGAAACCACGTGGGGCACCAGGCAGCTCATCAGTGAAGCATCTGCCTTCGGCTCAGGTCATGGTCCCAGGGTCCTGGGACTGAGCCCCGCATCGGGCTCCCTGCTCCGCAGGAAGCCTGCTTCTCCCTCTCCCCCTGTCCTTCCCCTGCTCATGCGTGCTTTCTCGCTCTCTCTCTCTCAAATAAATATCTTAAAAAAAAAAAAAAAAGGAAACCACCACACGTAGCTAATATGTGCAAATACATATCTGGGTCTCTGCTTTTGACTCTTTGATATATCCCCAGAAACAGAACTGCTGGATCATCCTGCCCTCAGTGTTCTGAGGAACAATGCCACTGTTATTAATGTTAAAAAAAAAAAAAAAAGCTCAATAACAGAAAATAAGTAGGTTCTCACGGCCCAGCGTGGGTACTATCTACCCCGGACACCTGAGGCCGAGCACAAGAGGGGGGCAGGTGGATGCCGCAGCAGAAGGCACAGGAGAACACGGGGCACACGCAGTGGACAGGGCCATGGGACACATGTGTGCCATCACAGGGCGGGGTCGTCCGGAATGGGATGAGCGGCCCATGTCCTCGGCAGTCACTCCGGTCCACCCACCTCTCAGTCCGCGGAATCAAAACCCCTCCAGGTGGGCCCAGGATCCGCAAACCAACTCCCCAGGGTTTCTTAGGCACAACTCAGAACCACTGGTCATTTACAGAAAAAGTGGGGCGGGCGCCTGGGTGGCTCAGTCGTTAAGCATCTGCCTTCCGCTCAGGTCATGATCCCGAGGTCCTGGGATCGAGCCCCGCATCGGGCTCCCTGCTCAGCGGGAGGCCTGCTTCTCCCTCTCCCACTCCCCCTGCTTGTGTTCCCTCTCTCGCTGTGTCTCTCTGTCAAATAAATAAATAAAATCTTTAAAAAAAAAAAAAAAAGAAAAAGTGGGGCAACCTAAGCGGTAAGACAGTCCCACAGACGCTGTAGGGCAAGTCACCAAACAGGTTACGCCATCAAGAAAACCGCCCACTGCACACTTGACAAAGAAAATATTCTCTGAGGTTCTCTGTCAATTTGACGGGCCAACATCAGATTCCAGAATTTGGTCCAAAGGTAAAAGAATCCCAGAAGGCAAGGCCATGAACTCCCACGACCCTTACTTTTTGCAGTCACATGGCCGGCGGCCAGGCCCCTGTGCCGTCATCCACACTCGGGCTTTGTACCCTGGGGCACACACGATGCCACGAGAACAGGAGGGGGGGTGACGGGAGCAGTATTTTGAAATGCCAACATACGTGGGTCTTCTGACAACAAAAACACGCACACTGAGGAAAGCAAAAGCAGAAAGCTGGATCGACTAGACTAACAATGCACCCGTGTGGACAGCAGGGAGAACACGTGTGGGAGGAAGCCAGACCCCCGGCACAGCGGCAGAGCCCTGTTTCTGTTCACCTTCCAAAGTTTCTAACGCTTCTTGTGAGAACATCTGTCAAGTTTTCCTTAAACTCCCTTTGAGCGGTGGAACCTGGGAGCCACGGTGACCAGCGCTGACCCGGTGAGACCACACATCCGGCGGGGTGGCTCAGAGCGGCCTGTGGGCCGAGCCCAAGGGCCCTCCGCCCTCCCAGCCCGGCGGCCGCAGGAAGACCACCGTGGGGTCCTGGGACCCACGCTCTCACGCTGGCGTCCTGGCTGCCCACAAAGGCTGGGCTAGGCGTGGGAGGCCACTCAGGCCTCCCCAGCTTCAGAGCACGGGTCAGGGCCCACGGGCTGGCTCTGCACAGCGCGTGGGGGCCCGAGAGATGACCCGCCATTCTGGAGGCCCAGGCCCCTCTCCCACAGCCAGGCCGATGGCGGCAAAGGAGGCAGACACCTGCGTGTGTGCACGGTGTCACACGTCCCATCTGTGTGCATTTCTCCACCCGCGCTCTCCAACTTACGCAGGCCTGGGGACTGAGCACAGAGGGCGGAAGACGAGGGCCCCGGAAGGCCGGGCGGGGGGGCGCAGGTGGCACGCACCAGGCGAGGAGGAGGCCCGCAGGACGGGGACGCGGGGCCCCCTGGCCTACAGGCGGTGCCCCACCCTTCCTCCCGAAGCACCCCCTCTTCCACCCAAAGGGCCAGGTGAGTCTGGCAGGTGCTCAGGGAAAGAGGGCCGCGTCCCCAAAACCGCACCAACAATTCACAAGTCCAGGCTCAAAGAAAACACACCAACAGCATGGGCGAGTATTTACAGAGCGTGCTCTGAAAAGATTCACTGCAAACGGAGGCCGGGGGGGGGCACCGCCAGGTCAGAGCCGAGACCAGTGGCGGCAATCAAAGGGATCTGTAACTTCCGATAAGAACCGTGTTACGTGTCGGAGTACAAACAAAAACTAGCAACAGCCCCACGCAGCGCGCTAACTGTGTGCAAAGAGCCACTGGAAAAGCCCAGCTGGAGAGGAGGAGCAGTGAGGCTGGCAGTAAATGGGGCTCGCCCGCGTGTGCTCAACGGGAGAAGGGCATCTGGAAGAGGCGGCGGCAGGAGACCCGGCGGGAGGAGCCCTGGGATCCAGCCACCCGTGGTGAGTGCCCAGTGCGAACACGGGCAGCAGGTGGAGGAGCTGGGCCATCAGGAGGGATCACCGAACACTGCAGGCTCCGCCAGCATCAGATCAGAGAGCACAGGCCAAAGACGTTTACCGGGAGTGCTCTGGGCCTAGCTCGGCCTCTCGGCGAGCAGGACTCGCAGCCCAGAAACAGCACGGGAGCATCAATCCACCCCCAAACTTCCACTTCACACACGACGAGGTGGAAGGCCTTCAGAGGGCCTCCGGATCCTCGACTCGGAGATGACAGGAGTGACAGTTCCCAGCTGCTGCTAAAACCCTGGCTTCACCGCAAAGACTTTTAACTCTGTGGGTTTTCAAGGGGGAAACGTCTTTTTGTTCGATCTGCAGCTGAATTTTGACTCCGACTCAGTTGCGTGCAGCCCAGCGGGAGCCTGGGGAAGTCACCCTGCCGGGTGACGCTCAAGGAAAGACAGTCCAGCCCAGCAGCAGCTATTCCGAGGCTCGTACAAGCAGGTGTCGGGGCTCCTGCCGAAGCCCAAAGGGCCGGTTCCATGAGATCCAGAGGACTCCAATTTCTCTGATGAAGCTCAAGCTCACTTCCAGGGAGCCATTCTCCCCAAGAACAAAGCCCACCAGGCCCAGGCTCCCGGGAGTGGCTTCGGCCAGGCAGGGGGACCTACAACAAGGGGACAAACCCCCCTGCAGAAAGTATGCAGAACCAGGACTGGAAAACACTACACAGCAAGACCTGGCTTAAACCCAAAAGGAGGACAGACATTCACAACTGCAAGCCACAGGGCCAATGGGATGTCCCGTTAAATCAGGTTTTTCTTGATGACGGGGCACAGCTGTGGGGGGGAGGTGGGGCTGGGGTCAGGAGGGATGTCACCAAGTTAAGACAAAGCCTGGTATCTCTCCCAGGACGGGGAAAGCAGCTACTGTTTTCCTCAAGAAAAGGATGAATTCCCTGTGACATGGACGTGGCCCAGGTTCTGATGGGGTCACCCTCAGGGGCTGTTCCTGCCGTACCCAGCCCTGCGGCTACGGAGCTGGAGATCAGACACTCCAGAGAAAGGGACCACTGATGGTCCCAAGGCCACAGGCACCCATGAAGGTCACCTGCCCCTCTCCCCATGTGATATGATGGCCACGTGGCAGACAGCGGCCATCCACACATCTTCTAAAGCTGCCTGTTTTCCCGGATAAACAGAGAACAAGTGTCCTTTCCCCACGCCCACAGGCCCACAGGGCAGCCCACGACCCAGCTGCAGCTGTCCCCCCAAGCAATCGACAACGGTCACACACGGAAACACAGTCACACTGCCTGACAAAGTACTGCCCATAGGCAACCCACCCTCAGGACCCCTGCCCAAGGGGAACGCCCCGGAGGGGTCTGCACGTCCCGTCCCCCTGCCCGCCGGGGCCTCAGCCCCCCTCCTCACTGCCCTCTGCCAGGAGCACGCCTCTGCACAGTATCCTTGCTCCCCGTCCCCAAATCCGCCCCACCCGTGCTCTCCCACCCCTCCCGGCCGGAGCTGGCTGCAAACCTCTGCACCGACACCCCTCGGCCCTCCCCGTCCTCCCAGGACAGCCAGTTCCTTCTCCAGCTCCCTCGCTGGCCTCTTCCTGCTGGATGCCTCTCGCCCCCTCTTAACCCACCCTGTCTGTGTTCCCCACCCCCTCGCCCCGGGCCGGACCCCCAACAAGAGACTCTGGGTCCTGAGTTCCGGGGTTGCCCACCTGCCTCCTGGACGGCTCCTGGCTGGAGAGCACCTTCCTGGCTCCTCCCACCCCGTTCCTCTCCGGTTTCTCCATCCTGCCAGCCGCCATGACAAGCCCCAGGGTCCCAGGGGCCTTTCTCCAGGTCACTTTCACTCAGCTGCTGTGGCTTCAGCACAGCCCCACACACAGCCGCTCATCCTGGCTCTCCTGTGACCATCCCGGTGGCCTCCTGGCCGGTCCCCTGCATCTCATACTTACCTCCAAGCATCAACCTGCAGGCCGGCAACCACAGCAAGCACTTTAAAATCTAAGTGAGGTCCCACACCTCGTGTCCAACCACGCAGCGCATTCCCCCACGACGCCAGGGTGATGCCAAAGTTGCCACCAGAGATGAGGAAGCCGGCACGGCCCAGCCTCCCACGTGCCAGAGGAGAATGCGAGCACTAGGCCACCTTCAGTATGAAAGCAACAAGACATAATCAAGCACGGCTGAGCTGGTTTACAGATGCGTAAGAAATGTCTAGAAGGACAAACGAGACAAAAACAGTGGCCTCCCGCAGGACAGGATGAAAACTGGGAAATTTTATACTATTCAGAAAACAATCGTGAAGCTTAGCGCTGTAGACTTACTAGTCATGGCCGTTTATACCGAAACCATTGCGGGCCGTCCACCAACGGTGTCCGGCGATGGGTACCAGGAAGACTGACCCGCATGCCAAGCGCGGCCGACACGTGCCAGCAGGAGGCTCCCCACATAAAACCACCAGGACCGTCACTGACCCCACACAGTGGTGGCCGGCTACAGCGAGGAGCCCATGCCTCACACACGGGCGTCGCAAACACGGTAACTGGCACAAATACACAGCACCCCCCCCAAGCTGCAGACTTCCTCAAAGGTGGGTCTCCTAATTTGAGTTCTACCTACGTTTCTTACAGACACCACAAATCGTCATCCACGATTTTGGCTTTGTTCCCTCAACACGGACGCCTGCAACCTTCCTAAATCTTCCGACGCCCCCCACCCCCGTCCATCTCTCCGTCGGTCGCTCTGTTCAGCAGCCATGTGCTACCAGTTCTCCTGGGAGGCTTTCCAAAGCGTTCAACGGTGTTTTCATGGAAACACGGCTTCCCTCACACATTTATACGTCATCAGCCCCCCCGACACTGAACGAAGGAATCAGCGGTGCACGCACCGGCGGAGACGGGAGCTTCTCGGGCCCAGCGAGCACCCCGCGGGGGCCAGGCTCGCAGAGGCCGGCAGGGTCCAGAAGGACAGCCACGAAGCACGGGGGCAGCAATGCAGGCTCCGACGGGGCTCCCTCCAGGCTTCGGAGTGACTTGAGGGTGGAGACACGGGGCCCACACGTGTTCCTTAAAGACGTGCTTTTCCACGTATAAAACACTTCAAACATTCACAAAAGGAAAACGAGCACCCGCTGTGCCTCAGAGACAGACGGAGGCCACACGGCAGCTCGGCGGGTGGTGGCAGGAAGGGAAGGGACGAGGGGCGGGGGGGAGCGTCGAGGAGGCCGGGACCCGCCGGAATAGGCCGGGGCTCGCCGGCGGCACACGTGCCCGCAGGTCCCTCCACTGGAACGAGTCCGTGGCTGGAATTCCGGCAGCTGCAGTCCGACCTCCCCTCCGTGGGGCCTGTGGAAGGAGACTCGGTCAGTGAGGTCAGGACTGTCGGGGTCGAGAGGCCCCTCCTTAAGCGACTGCAGCAGGACTACAGACTCCCCCGCGTGGGGACGGTCCACGGGGACAGCCCCAAGGACAGCAAACTTCCGGCCACGGTCAGCGGCGGCCACCTGACCGCACCAGGCGAGGCACCAGATGCTGCCGTGCACTGGCCAGCGACCTGGCTTAACCGCTTCAGGAAAACGAGTTACACGAGTCCCCAGACTCATGTAAGTAAAACGAAGAAACTTCAAACTTCTTCCCCCAGCTCAGGCAGGATTAAAAGGACTTCAAAGCAGCCCGGGTCCCAATTAAGCCAGTGTGACCACCCCAGGGATGCTAGAATATTCCTCTGACTAACAAGAGGCGCTCTTTGAACGGTCTGAGCTAAAAAAAGCTCTCAGAACCTTTCAAACAAATGCCACAATTTTCTCTCCCTGTTCCCTCAGTCCCTGGAAAACTTGATCTTTTGAACACTTTAAAAATTCAAAAAGGCAGCTACGTAGAGGCCCCAAAGACCACTTTCGCCAGGAGCTCGAACAGGGGCGGCAAGCAGGGGGCTCAGGCATAGCTGGGCACGGGAGGGCACGTCCGTCCCCTACGTGAGCACCGTGGGCAGTTTCGCGGGCTGGGAGGACGGCCGTCCTCTTGCACACCCGAGCTGTGTGCTTCGTGGAGTGCTCCTCCCGACAGCAGGAAGGCGGGGGCGGTGGGAGGCCGGGCTGGCCTCAGGGGAGGAATCACAGCTCACACGGCCAGGTGTACTGCCAGGGGGTGGGCACCCCCGCCCCACAGGGGAAGGTGAGCGAGGATGCGGCGGGAAGGTAGAGTGGGCGCGTGAGCCGAGGGGACATCACGCTCATCTCCACCCGTCCACGCATGCCATGACTCAGACACGCCGGGCCGCCGCTTCCGACTAGCTACTCCGGGCCACGACCCCTCCTGTTCAAGAATTACAAAACCCCGAACAACGAACTCAGCACCCCACCCCCACCCCGGCCCACGAGGCTTTCTTTCAGCAGACAGGCAGTGGATAGCAGGGCAAAGAAGGGAGAGTTAAAGACCAGGTCAGCTGTCTAGCGGGCGACAATCAAAGGCAACGCGGGAACAAAGGATGCTCCCAAACGAGGGTCCGCACTGGGAAGATGCTCTCTGAACCTGCCGAGCAACACAGGAGAAAAGGTCTCAGAACCGTGGAGAAGCAGCAGGCCTGTTGGCGGCCCAGGCCCAGGCAGTGGTCCCAGGCGGGACCCCGCATGGCTGTGAGGCCCCAGGCAGGTTACTATACCTTCCCGAACATGGGTCTACCCAACCTCAGGTGAGGACGGGACCAGGAGAACGGGACCTCCTGTCCTGATCTAGGATTCTGTTTCCAAAAACAAAAGTGGCCTAAGGATCTGCTCGCTGTGATGACAGGAACAATGTGGAGAACCAGCCCAGGGAGGCCAGGTCCCTGGAGCGAGGGTACACTGAATCCTGGGTCCCTGAGGCACAAACACAGGAGGGGAGCTGTGGGAGAGTGTGGACAGACCCCAGGTCCTGAGGGCCCAGGGCCGGGGCGCGTGGCCCCACGGCTGTGGCTCGACACTTTGGGTTTTACTCCCAGGGTGATCACCAGCCCCTGGACGACCGCAGCAGGGCACACAGCCCTACGTGTCCGTCCGTTTTAAAGAGAAATGGGTACCAAAAGTTTATCCTGCTGTTTGTAACAAGAACCAGAAATGACCCAAATCCCCCACCAGCAGGGCGATGACGGCGGCCACAGAGGGAGCGCTCTCAGCAAGGGGCACAAGGACACAGGACGTATAGGGAAGGCCGTAACCCACACGCGTGGGACCACCATGTCTGCATATGGACCCTGAAAATCTAGGAAGATGAACAGGACTCCCTGGAGAGCAGTCACCTCCCAGTGCTGGGACCGTGAGGAACTGATTTCTAGTTACACGCGTATTTCACTGCTTTGTGAAGGACTTGACTCGTGAAATACAGTTAAGAACGAAGTTCTACGCCAGCCTCGTTCTACTCTGTTGTCACGAAAAACAAATATTTATGGAGATGAATTGTTATTTATCTGGAAAAAACATCTCCTCCCTACTGATGGCGCCAAGGAACACAGACGTCCCCACGACAGCCACCCGCCTGTGCCCCATGACAGGACAGACCAGCACCACACAAGGACACGGAGCAACAAGCAGCTGGTCCGGGAGCCACACTGGGGAGGTGAGAGTTTGGGGTGCAGAGGGGCTCGTGGAAGGCTCTGAGAAGACAGGTCTCAGACGAAGCCTAAATGATAAGCAAGTGTCCTCCCAGAGAAGAGGGCGTGGGGCTCGGGCACTTAGGCCACAGGGACTCTGGGCCGAGGCCGGGGAGCTCTGGCCACGACTCCCTGACCTCACGGGATCCAGCGGCGCCAGCAGCAGCTCGTTCCAGCCACAGGGAGAGGCCACGGAGGGAAACTGGGGCCCGCCTCCTGGGTGTCACAGAGGGTCACTGGGTGAACAAAGCCAGCCTGATGTCCGGCCCCAAGCAGCATCTGAGGGACGGCAGCCGCCGGGTGCCCTGACCACCTACAGAACCCTGCAGGGGCGGTCGCTGGCGCCCCGGACAGCCCGGGAAGGGCCACAGAGGCAGAGAAGGCTCGGAGGCAGAGCCCAGGGCCAAGGGGCGCCTGTGGGCCGAGCTTGGTCGCAGGGTCAGGTGCTCAGAGCTTCACTGGGAGCCCTTGGGAGGCTGCAGCAAAGAAGGCTCTAGAAAAGGTCAGAGGAGATAGGAGCCGCGAGCTGGCTGAAGAGGTTTAAACCGCGTGGCAGCAGGGCTGGAGCGCCCAGGAAAGTGCTCTGGAGGGGCGGGAAGTAGGGAGGCGGCAACAGACGACAAGAGCCAGCAGTCCAGGCTGGGTGCAGAGCAGCAAGGGTGTCATTCCCAGAGATGGGGCATGGGCCAGACGCTCGGGCACAGAGGCAGAAACAGAGGCGTAGGTCCCCCGCCCCAGGGCGGTCCCCCCGCGACAATCCGGAGGCCTCAGCCGGAATAGGTAACTTGCCAGCACAGGCCCGACTGAGCACTGCGCCCAAACGGCCCGGTTTTCCGGGCTGCTGCAGCCGAGGCTGGCCCAGAGAAGGGAAGGGGAGAGAGTTCGGACAATCCCAGCATTAACACATACGACACCAGGCTGACCGACCCTCCTAGGTCACCACCCCACCATACAGCTCCCAGCACAGTGACGGGGGCCAAACGGTCGCCTGAGGTCACAGCCGCAGGACGCAGCCCCGGAACCGGCACCAGGCTGGAAGGACTGCCTGGGCCCGGGGACCCAGAACCACACACATGCGCACGCACACCCGCAAACATACGACAAGTTCGCGCCCGGAGCTGCTGGTGACAGGTGGGATCCACGCAGGCCACAGACCCCATCGGGAGGGGCGCAGCAGGTGGCCCGCTGCTGGGTCACTCCTCTGGGCCTCTAGGAAGAGTCCGTCCCACCTCCCCCAGTGCCCCCGCCAAGAGCAGGCCCACGGAACAGGCCATGAACGGGAGTCCCCAGGATGCCCGCAGAGACCACGTGTGGGACCGAGCATTTTCAGCAGACACGCTGCTGGGCCAGGGCCCCAGGAGGCTCCGGGGTCCGAAACCCCAGCACCGCAGCCAGCGCTCACCGCGTCACAGGGACAGAGACCACACGGAAGCACAGCGGCACCACTCATGTGGGTGCCTCAGACACCGCGCCGGCAGGAAGGGCGGGCGATGTCACTGCCGGCCCGCTCCCGGGAGGGACAGCAGGGTCTGTGCTGGGGGCAGGTCCTACCTCCTGACCGAGGAGCCTTCTCTCAGCACATCTTCCTCGGCCCAGCTGTCCCTGAAGCAGCAAACAGATGCGGAGGTGCCCGCGCTCGCCACCTTCTCCCAGGACAGTACCAGACGCCAGTCAGCCCGCCAGCCGCGCAGGGTGACCACGATGGACGGGAGCCTGCAGGAAGGCTCATCGTGGGCCCTGGCCTGTGTCTCTCAAATGCTTGCGGGCCCAGAGTGGGGACAGGGCTGTGTTCCATACCCCGAGTGAGGAACCCACACGGACCGGGCAACCCCAGGAGCAGATTCTGGGGCAGAACGGCATTTCCTCTTATTGTCCCAACAGCCCAGTCCCGCGCCTGGCTTCACACCCTGCTCACCTGCCTCCTGGGTCATTCTCAGTGGAACCCCTTCTCCCGTTTATAAAGTACATTTACAGAAGTTATACAAAGTGTAAATAGTCAAACTGGAAGGTTATGAAAATCGGCAGCCCTCTGCCCCTTCCACTCTGTCTCCTGCAGCAAACGCTCTGAATTATCTGAGCCAGTATATTCTCTAGGCGACACGCTTCTATTGCTACCTTGCCAGATTTCTTCCGTTTGGGGCATCATCTAAGACTTGCCGTGACGGACCACAACGATCCAACCTGCACACGCATCACGCACTTCCCTCCCTCCCCGGACGCCAGCAGTGACTCCCAGGTCCCGCCCCATCGACAGTCAGTGGCGACCCCAGACGACGGGTCAACACTGTTCACACTGTGGCCACGCAGGACACCGAGCCCTTCCCACGTCCCGTACTGCTTTGTGTTTTCCCTCACTTGCTCAGTTTTCAGGGCACCTGTGTCTAATCCCACCCTGAGCTCTCTGAACCCACATACCCTCCCCAGACGAGCAGATGCAGGTGGCGGCCCATCAGCCCCCTGCAGGAAGAAACTTTCCCAGACCCTCCTCCCCGTGCAGCCTTCTTCACACCTCAGACTCCCTCCGGCTCCGGCCACCAGTTCCCTGGGCCCCACACCCAAATCCTCAGTTTCTCCTTGTTTTCTAATAAAATGCATCCTCCAACAGCTTTCTGGAAAGGGATGTGACAGGATATGGTTTCTGAGATTCTGCAAATCCCAAAATACCTTCGGTAGGCCCCCGCACTGGACTGTCAGTGTGACTGGGAATAGAATTCCAGGAGGAAAACTATTTTCCTGCCAAGTCCAGAATGCACGTGCTCTGTCAGATTCCAGTGCCGCTGTTAGGAGCCCAAAACCATTCTGATCCCCGATTTGTAGGTAACGTACTTCCAGCCTGCAGAAGGCTGGCGGGACGGCCTCTCGGCGCGAACGCTCCAGCGAGGGCGCAACCAGCACCCCTGGGCCGGGCACCGCTCTAAGCGCTCCTTGCATCCGAATATGGTCCACAAGCGCCAGCCCTCGGCATGATCTTCTCGCTTGCACTTGCTGTCCCTTTGTTCTTTCTGGGACATTTCCTCAACTTTTCCAACCCTTGCAGTGATTGCTTCTCACCCCCGCTCCCACAGTTCCGATGGCCCACAGCTGCTCCTGTTCACTGCGTGCTCTTTCCACAGAGCCTTTCCTTCTTCCAGGTTAAAGCGTCCACTCTCCTTGGAGGACGTCTGCGAGAAGCCTTCTCTTTGCTCGGTCTGCATTTCCTCAGTTGCTCCGACCCACGTGCTGTTCTGGTCCCGTCTTTCAGGTTGGAGCCTCGGCCCAGACGCTGTGTGCGTTGGGGGAGGGGCTGGGGCACGCAGGCGCCGGGTCCCTCACGGCTCAGGAACCAGGGGGCGCCAAGGCCAGCCACCTCGGCCCCAGTTCTGCCCAAGCGCACTGGATCCTGCTCTCTGGGAGGCACCCCACCCCCAAAAACAGGCCCTGGCTGGGCATCCACACATCAACGCCCTCCCTGTGCCACGCGGAGGGCGGGCAGCCGACCCCACTGCCCTGAGGAGGAGGACGGGGGCTCTGCCGGCCTCAAAAGATGGCTTCCGAGGATCGTCCTCCTCTGCGTCGGTCACCGCCAGGCCAGGCACAGGGCGTGCAGCTGCCGTGCTCCCTGGAAACGCGGGGGCGTACATCCAGCTGGCTTGGCTTCACGGCTGCCGGCTGGCACTCTCTTCTCTCTCGGGTGGGCTGTGGCGGTCGGCTCTGCCACGCTAGTCCAGCCTTCCGACGCAGCGCTGTCTTTCCTCCCACCTTGTCCCCGTTCTCCGGGCTCTGCTCTCACACGGTCTTCGCTGCGCCGGCATCAGGCCTCGGAAGGAGACAGGCAGACAATGTCCATGTACCTCCTCTGGCGCCATCCACCCTCCATACCCCAGCCCGCACAGCTGCAGTCAGCCGAGGGCCTCAGGTGGGCGGAACGGCAGCCCAGGTAAGGTGCACGGGGAGCCCACGAACTCAGGGGTGCTGCCCGGGAGGAGCTGGGCCGTCGGCAGCTGTCAGCCCTGGCTGTGCCCGCAGTCACCTGGAAGGCTGGGTCAGCATACAGAATAAATGCAAAGCAGGTTTTGAAAAGAGAGGAAATGAAGGGGAAAAACAGATGAAATAGAAAAAAATACCAGAGAACCAACAAAGTCAAAACTAGTTATTGAAAAAGGCTGATCAAGTTGACGACATCCAGAGATGAAGGCGCAAATCCGCAACATCGAGAAGGAAGAACAGAGTCATCACTACAGATCCTGCACACTCTTTGAAAATTAACCCACAATTCTACCCTCCAGCTCCATCCGTGCAGTCGCAAAGCGCAAGACTTCATCCTCCTTACAGCTGAGGAACGTTCTGTATGCATCCGTCTGTCAGCGGGCACAGTTTGGCTCCTGTACCCAACGCTGCAACAGACACTGGGGCGCCTGCATCCTCTCAAGCCAGTGTCTTACGAGTTTTCTCTGGGCAAATACCCAATAGCAGAGAAACAGTCTTAAATGCAGAGAACTGGTGCTGGCCACAGAGGAGGTGGGTGGGGGGAGGGAAACAGGTCAACGGGGACCAAGAGCGCACCTGTCTCCGTGAGCATGCGTGATGTGCACCCGAAAGTTACGTGACCCTGTACGTTGACTACACTAGGATACTTGACACGTCTGCACGCCCACGTACGTGAGAAGCGGAGGTCTGGGGCCGTCGACAACACTGCTGAGACTGGCTGCCGCCGGCCAGAAGGACGGGACGTTGGGTCACTTCCTGGCCTCACCGCCCCGCCGGCATGGGTTACTTTCCAGGCGTGAAAGAGGCCTCCGCACATCAGAACGGCGGGCCATTTCACGGTCGCCTGTACCCTAGGAAACCTGCTCTCTCCTTCAAACTTTCTCCATTTAAAAATTAGCATCTATTAAAAAAAAAAAACCCTACAATTAAAATCACACTGAGCAGTGAAAGAGTGTTCTCCCTGAAGACCATGAACGAAAGCAAGCTATCGCCGCTGCTGCTCTAGAAGGTACCGGGGGCCCTCGCCGGTTAACAATCCAAGGGAAGGAAGAAAAGGCAGAGATCAAGAGGAAAAACCGAAACTGTCTTTATTTGCACACAGCACTATTATTCACATAGGAAATCCTACAGATTCTAAAAACTATTCACTGGCACTAAGAGTAAATTTAGCAGACTGCAAGTCAAGGTACAAAAAACTATATTGTTTCTTACACACTGACTAGCAGCAAATATTGGAAAGCAACACTTTTAAGAGGTCTATTCAAAATAGCACCAAAACTATAAAACATTTAGGCTTCAATTCGCACAAGGCATGCAAAGTCTCTTTGTAGAAAGAAACACCCTGGAAATAAGTGTTCAGTGAGTTTCGTGGCGAGAGCTGTCCAACCGGAAGAATCCTTCAGTGTGAATCTGAGTTCCACGTTGGGGAAGGACTCTGGAAGCCACAGGCTCCCACGGAAGCCCGTGGGGACCTGCCCGTGCCCCTGAGGCCCGTGAAGCTCTCTCCCCAGGAGAGACACTCATCACAACTCCCTTCCACGTGCGCTGAGCCACAGCGGTACCTCGCCCCGCGAGTCCAGCACCGTCCAGGCCGCGGCGGCCAGACGTGACCGTGGACTTCCGCAAAAGTAAAGACGGCGGGGCTCCGCTCCACACTTACAGAATCTCTTCATTTGGTGGTCTCTGGTACATTCCCAGAAAATTCTGTCACCTGAAGGAGGTGTTCTCTCTGTAACAATCATGCTCACCCGTTCTGATGAGTCAGATGTTAACACCCGCTGACTTCTCTGAAAACTCATCATGCTGACTCGTCTCATTTTTTAACAACGCCTTTTCATCTCGGCCACAGAACCAAGCCAACGTCCTCCTCTGCTGCATGAGTCTTACTTATGATAACCTCAGCCGCCGTTTCACAGTGAGAATTACCGGTAATAAGTTAGACAGAGTCATGAACTGTCCGTCCTCTGTGGACAGCTCTGTCTCCCTCCGAGGCCGGCCTGGAAGCCGTAGGTGCGCCCGGGCCAGGGCTCACATCTCCCGCAGAGGAGGACAGTCTCGGGCTCCCGGAGAAGCAGCAAGCCAGGCATCGTCCCCCTCCTCCCCCGGCCCCTCGCGCGCAGACGCAGACGCACGGCAGAGGCTATGAGGTGGCATCTGCAGACCATCAGGAAACTGAGTCAGGATTTCCTCACTTGTAGTCAAGAGCAGATGACTTCAGACTTCAGCTAACCCATAATGTCACAGGGTAAGAACTACTTACACAGAACTAATGAACCAAAGAGGGACACTTTATCGAGCTTATTTGTGGATGTTGGTTCAAAGTTCTACTTTCTTGGTTCCTTTGTAAGCTTTCTAACCTGCAACAACTTAGTGAACCTGGCTTTGGTAAGAAATGAAGTTTGCAAACACTATCCTACCCTCCTTGCCCTCCCAGATTCGGGAATTGTGACGGAGCCTTCTTACTTCTCCCGGCAGTCCAGGTCCTTGGGCGGTTCTACAAGAACGTCTCTGCTTTTCGAAGAGCACAGAACTGCACCAGCCAACAATCAGCACCCTGCCTGGAGCGTCTCTATCTGACAGCAACTCTCAAGACAGCAGAGCACGGCAAACCACTTGTCAGGGTCAGAGGATGACTGTACCTCGACAGGCAATGCCAACAAGCCCCAGGAACACAGCCCAGTCCCCGGCTCTCAGGTCGTAAGGCCACTCACAAGAATGACAGGGAACTCAGGATATCTAGGGGGGGCCTCGAGAAAAGAGGAGTTCAGCCAAATTTACAGGTATGGCAGGTGAAATCTGGAGGAGAGAATGTCCTAGGCTCGGTTTCCCAACCTGCAGAGAGCAAAAGAAAGCTGTAAATGTCCAATCTGAGATTTCTCACCTAAGTTTCCGTAGAAGTTAACTTTATGCCCGGTTACGACCTCAGGGCTCTAGGGCCCTGCAAGACCAGAGAGAAGGCCTCCGTGTTATACTAATACTCTGAGTACACTCTGTAATACATGTAAGTATAACGCACATCAACTATCAGGTTGAGCCTAATGACCCCAGCCTGAAAGAATCTGCTTTCTTTGAGACTTCCATCATCACAAAGAGGGAGGCAAACCTTCAGTGAGAGCAGGGAAAAGGGAACTCGGTATCCGTTCTCACTACCCCTCAAGGCTTTTCTCATTCCCGTCATCTTTGAGCTATGGTACAAACTGGTAAAAGTGGAAGAAAACAGACAGTAACACAAATACCACCCCCAGAAATATGCCTTCTATCCCGTGAACACGGCTGCTTCCCGGGTCTGGCTTCCTGGTGCCAATTAATCCGCTTCCTACCACTGCAGCTTCGAAACACAGACCAAGCAACACCCGCGGTGTGCCCTTTACGGAGCGGGGGGCGGACAGGAGCACGTTCCAGCGCCATCCACCCCCACCGCCCGGCTCCCAGCACTGCTACGCTCTCCAATACGCACTGGGACCGCAGCTGAACCCGTTTGTTTTCCAAATTTGCTGTAATGAGATCCCACTTCGAAAATAAATAGATGGTACTTTAAATTCTCCTTTGGACCAGTTTTGAGACCTATTGATTCCTCCTTCAATTAATACTCGACACCTCTAGATGAATAAATACAACCTACAAGATCCCGCTACTTAAAATTACGAAACACTGCTGCAAAAAATGAAATGAATGGAGAGATATACCACGACCTGCAAGGGTCAATGTCGTTAGACATCAATTCTTTCCAAATTGGCCCATAAACTCACACAAACTCAATAAAAAATCACAACAGGGTTTTTTGCAGATGCTAATGATCTACCTCTAAAACGTACACTGAAAAGCAACAGAAACTTGAACAGCTAACAATCTTAAGAAAGGAAAACAGGGTTGCCTGGGTGGCTCAGTTGGTTGAGCGTCCGACTCTTGATCTCAGTTCAGGTCTTGATCTCAAGGTTGTGAGTTCAAGCCCCACACTGGGCTCCATGCTGGACGTGGTGCCTACTTGGAAATAAAAAAAAAAGAGAGAAAGGAAAACAAACGTAGAAGACCTACACTGCTCACCTCAAGCCTGAGCATGGAGCCACAGCAATCAAGAACGGAGGCCAGACACAGACCGCCGCGAGCACACCGCGTTTATCTGCTCGCAGGAACAACGGTACAGGAAAAGAAGTGACTTCTCCAAAACCGGTGTTCAACGTGATCCAAGTAGGGGTTAAAAAACAGAACCCTGGCTCTAGCCTCAGGCTGCACATGAGATGGATCACACAGCCACACATAAAAGATTAGAACAGAAGGCTTCCAGAAAAAAGCACAGGAAAATTAATTTTCAAGCACGAAGTGGCAGAACACTCCTTAAAGCACAAAAACCACTCACCATAAAGGGAAAACCCTGATAAACTGGATTTCATGGAAATCCAAGACCACCGAGTGTACGGTAAGACGTCAGAAACGTAATGGCCGTGGTTGACCGTGACTATTTCCAAACGAGAAGGGCCTGACGAGGTTCCGTCGTGACAGTCACACAGCTGCCCAGGAAAGCGGGCTGTCCACGTGGCAGCCAACGACAGGAAGGCGATGAGAGACCAGACAATGTCCCAGGATGACCATCTTCATCAGATTGTTCAGAACCCGCGTGAGGAAACACCCGATGTGTGAGATGCCAAACTCGGCCCTCAGCCCCAAAAGCTCCACGCGCGCGCGTGCGCGTCTGTTAGTGTCTTCGGTACACAAACCGCGCCTCCTGCGCAGGTAGCTGCCCGCTTCCCCTCCCGGGCCTGTGCCTTCCGTGCCCCCTCCTCCCAGCGCTGACAGGGGCGCGGTGCTGAGGAGGTGCAAGCTGTCCCCTCTCTACCCTCCCTCCTTCCTTCCGCCCAGCGGACAGCCACAACTGTCCTGTCCCCCGCGCGGGCTCTCCCTTCCGACTGCTCAGATCCACGGCCGGGCTTATCTAAGGCATTCTCCCTTCAGTTACGGTACTTTCCAACTGCCGAACTCCTACTTGGTCCTTGTGGAAAAGTTCCGTATGTTAACAGTCTCTATTTCCACTGATCGCTCTCCTGTGTTTGAGGGACGCTTTCTTGTTTCTTTGCGTGTCTCACAACGGTTGAGAACGGGACACTTCAAGTGCGATCACGTGGCAACTCAGCACCACAAGCCCCAGCCCACGGGGGCTGCCGCTGGCTGCTGTGTATTTCACCGTTGGCGTGTTCCGTGACTTTTCTCCACTACTCCTGTCACGTCTGTCCCTTTGCTGTGTGCAGCACCCAAGTCTGCTCAGCTTGGCCACAGGAAACAGACGTCCCTCAGTGAGCCAGCGCTCCACGCCCCCGAGGACAGCCACGGTCACAGAGGCAGGCGGGCACACGCGCTGGGGAGGGAGTGAGGACGCTGAAGCCCCCGGCACGGCGGGCGGGGACGTGAAAGCAGTCTGGCAGCTCCTCACAAAGGGAAAGAAAGAGTTACCCTATGACCCAGCACCTCCGTTCTAGGTATTTCCGCAAGACGACTGAAAACACACACCCACACAGAAACCCGTATGAGAATGCGCAGAGCACCAGCACTCACAATAGCCCGAACTGGAAGCAACCCAAGCCTCTATCGACTGATGAGTGGAAAGACAAAATGTGGTCCAGTCACCAAGGACAGAGACGTGCTACAACAAGGAGGAACCCTGCAAAGACAAGGCCCAGAGCCGCCGTCTGACTCCACCCTCTGAGCCAGCCAGGGCAGGCAGACCCGCGGTCGCAGAGGCCGGGAAGGGAGAGAGGGCCGCGGCACCTGAGAGCTACAGCATTCCTTCTGAGGGTCCTGAAAACGGTTCTGGAATCAGGGGCTACAGCAGCACGATCCTGAGAATCCCCAGAGCGGCACTGAGTCACACTCTTTTACACGGTCAGTGTTGGGGAACATAAACTCTGTTTCAACAATTAAACGAAAAGCCAAGCCATGGACTAGGCAAAAATACTGGCAAGCCATATGCAGCCGGCCCTTGAACAGCGCTGCTGTGAGGGTCCCCTCATACGCACATTTTCTTCTACACTTACAGTACAGTGCTGTAAATGAACTTCCTCTTCTTTAAGGTTTTCTCAGTAACGTATTCTTTCCTCCAGCTCACTTTGTCGTAAGAACGCAGCACAGAATTTATATAACATATAAAGTGTGGTCATCGACTATGTTATCAGTAAGGCTCCTGCTCAAGAGCTGACAGTAGTTAAGTTTTGGGGGAGTCAAAATTACGTGTGGATTTTTCACGGGGGGGCGTCGGCACCCCCAGCCCCGCACGTTTCGGGGGTCGACCCCCACGGCAGACCAAGCCGGGTGGCTGTGACAGGGCTGACAGCAGTCACTCATGCCTGGCGTCCAGCACACAGTTCTCACGAGTGAGCGCAACACACTTCTCGCTTCTCAGAAAGCCACCAAGAGCACTTGCTGCCAGTGATCTGAAGCTTCCAGATACAGATGGGGATCTTTAAAAATTTGTATCTGCCACCATGAGCTTCACAACAACTTCCTATTTTGTAAAGACTTTTCAGCATCTGTTGGTGATGTGATTTTCTTTTTACAACACACAATAAACACGGTAACGTTTAGAAGATCCGCATGACTCCATGAACCGGTATTTCTCAAATGACCCACGTGTGGTGTTCCATAACCACACATGGATAACACGTCCACTCAAAGAACAAGATAGACCAGTGCACAGAACAACGGGTTGAGAAGTCACCAGTGGGGCTTCAGGTTCCGCACTGCAGCGGGCCTCTGACAAACCACCCCTTGCAGAAGACCTCAAATTGCTAGGATGAGGATACGAGCCAAAGTAATCTACAAATTCAGTGCAGTCCTTATCAAAGTTCCAATAATGTTTTTTGCAGAAACAAAAAAGTCAATCCTAAAATTTGTGTGAAATCTCAAGGGACCCAGAATAGTCAAAACAATATTGGGAGAAGGGGCAGGGCTCACACTTTCTGATTTGACAGCTTATCACAAAGCACAATAATCGAAACGAAGTGGCATAAAAAGCAGACAGGCACACTCTGCACACTCATGGAATAGAACAGGGACCCAGAAATAAACCCTTGCACATCCGGGTCAAATGATTTTCAACAGGGTGCCAAGACCATTCAGTGTTTCGGGAAAGGTGCTGGGACACTTGACTTCCACAGGAAAGGAAGGGTTCTGGACCCCTACTGCAGATGAGGTACAAAAATAAATTCAAAATGGATCACAGGCCTCCACGTAAAAGCTTAAACAGTAAGACTTAGAAGGAAACACGGGGGATGCTTGCAGACCCTGGGCTTGGCAAGGACTTCTTGGGGATGACATCAGAGCACAGGTAACAAAGAGAAACAGAGAAGTTGGGCTCAGGCAAAATTTAACACTTCTGGGGGCGCCTGGGTGGCTCAGATGGTTAAGCGTCTGCCTTCAGCTCAGGTCATAATCTCAGGGTCCTGAGATCGAGTCCCGCATCGGGCTCCCTGCTCCTTGGGAGCCTGCTTCTCCCTCTGCCTTTCTCTCTCGCTCTGTCTCTCATGAATTAAAAAAAAAAAAAAAAATTAACACTTCTGTATGTGGGACACTAGCAGGAGAGCAGAGGGGATAAAGTACCTGCAGACCCCAGGATCTGATAAGGTCTACCACCCAGAATACACAAAGAATCCTCACAGCTCAGCATCAAGAAAACCCGAGAAAGACATGACAAAGGACCGAACAGACATGTCCTCAAAGACGCACGAACAGCCAACAAGCACATGAAAAGACGCTCAGCATCACTCAGCACTAGGAACCTGGAGATCAAAACCACGAGATGCCACTTCACACCCATTAGGGTGCTTACCATCAAAATAAACCAAAAAAATAACAAAAAAGTGAAATAAGCAAAAGCAAACAAATAGGTGTTGGCAAGAAGATAGAGAACTGGAACCTGTGCTCTGCTGGTGGGAATGTAAAATGGGGCAGAAACTGAGGAACTCAATCTGGTGATCTGTCAAAAAAGTAACACAGAGTTACCACAGGATCCGGCAATTCCACTGCTGGGTACAAACCCGAAGAACTGGCAGCGGAGTCTAGAAGAGGCATCTGTACACCACGTGCAAAGCCGCATTATTCACAAGAGCCACAAGGTGGAAGGAAGCAACCCAAGTGTCCACTGTCAGAGGAACAAACAAGCTGTGGTCCATGCACAAGGGATGAATTCTTCAGCCTTAACAAGGAAGGAGACTCTGGCACCGCGACCACTGGGGTGAACCGTGAAGACAGCAGGCTCAGTACAATAAGCCAGTGACTAAAGGACAAACACTGTGTGAGGACCTGTGCGAGGTCCCCAGAGGCGCCCAAGTCACGGGACAGAGAGCAGACGGTGGTGCCGGGGGCCGGGGGCGGGGAAGGGGAGCGAGGGTTTCACGGGCACAGAGTTCGGGTTTGGGAAGAGGAGGAAGTCCTGGAGACGGTGGCGATGGCTGCACAACGATGTGAATGCCGGAGAACCGTAGGCTTTCAAATGCTTACCATGGTACGTTTGATGTTACGCATATTTTACCACAATAAAAAAAGAAGAAAGAAAAAACTATAACTTGTTCGGGAATTGTAGCAAAGAAGAACATCCACAACTATCTTAAAACCCTGCTACCTTACGCCTCCCGTGGCTGTGGGTTCGCAGGTGCTTGGGCACACCGGGGGCAGGACGTACCCTCGTGCGGCCCCAGCTAAGGACTGTCCGGGGCTAACAGAGCAGATGGACGTGTAGCAAACACATACAGTTACGTTAACTATAAAGTACGTAGCATCTTAACTACAAAATCGTTCTACAAACTTATAAAAGCATGAAGAATATAATCATATACTACATATATATGTATATCCTTCCCCCCCCCAGCGACCCCAAGGAAACACCACCTGTAACAATACCTAAGTGCACACAGACAAGGTTATTCATTACAGCATTATTTACAATTGCCAAGTATCAGAAACGACCTAAATATCTAAGCATAGGAGATTGGCTGGATAAAATGGTGCCCGCACACAAGGGAGTTCTAGGTCACTACAAAAAGAGAGAAGAATATCGATATAAACTGATCGTGCAGTGACTTTCGAGAGATATCATTACATGGAACAAGCAAAGTACCAAAGAGTATACACAGCAATGCTACCTTTTGTGTGACAGAAGGGGAAAAGAAAACATACATATTCCTATTCATTATAAAAAGTAACACAAGAAGGATACACCAGGAAAAATAAATAAAATAGGTTACTTCCAAGGGAAGGGAAGACTGGAACAGGATGGGTACAGGATGGAAAACACTTCTTTGGATTTGCCTGTGTATCATTTTGACGGTCTAAAACATTATTAATGTTCTGTACATTCAAAAAATCAAATTAAATAAGAATGGAAATGAAAAAATAGCTACAGATAAAAAGCAAATTGAGAAAGTAACCCTTACTGAGACTTCAAATGAGTATAATAACCACTCAGGAGTAAAAAGGAGGGAAGGAGAGGAAGGAGAGGAAGGAGGGAGGGAGGGAACAGAGGAGGAAGGAGCAGATGGAGGGAGGAGGGGGGAGCAGAGGAGGGGGAGGAGGGGGCGGAGGGGGAGAGAGGGAGTAGAGGAGGGGGAGAGGGCGGGGAGGGGGAGGGGGGAGAGGAGAAGGGGAGGAGCGGGGAGAGGGGGACTAAGCAGAGGAGGGGAGAGGAGGGGGAGAGAAGGAGCAGAGGAGGGGGGAGAGGAGGAGGAGAGGGAGGGGAGGGAGAGAGGGAGCAGAGGAGGGAGGAGAGGAGGGGGAAGGAGGGGGAAGGAGGGGGAAGGAGGGGGAAGGAGGGGGCGGAGGGGAGAGGAGAAGGGGAGGAGGGGGAGAGGTGGAGGGAGAGGAGGAGGGGGAGAGGAGGAGGGGGAGCAGAGGAGGGGGGAGAGGAGGAGGAGAGGAGGAGAGGGAGGAGGGGCAGGGAGGATAGAGGAGAAGGGGGAAGGAGTTCCTGTAGCCTCAGTGTTCTCTCCAGATGCCATGGAGTCCACAGAACTTCCTTTGGGGAATACAGCACAAAAAGTGAGTCACAAACCACAATAAAACCCATTTCCAAACTTTAGAGTTAACACACTGAACACTGTAATTCAGAATTTGGGGTTAAATGTTTTGCAAAATTCATTTCTATAAACATGTTAATTTTTCTGTGCTGTCACAATTAAAGTTCTTTTTTTTTTCTTTTTAAAGATTTTATTTGAGAGCGAGCAAGCGCAGGAGCAGGGGGAGGGGCAGAGGGAGAAGCAGACTCCCCGCTGAGCAAGGAGCCCGAAGGGACTCAATCCCAGGACCCCGAGATTATGATCTAAGCCGAAGGCAGACGCTTCACCGACTGAGCCACTCAGGCGCCCCTAAAGTTGCTCTTTTTAGCCACTAGAATGATTTCTCTTTGTTTCTGATTTTGTCCATCACATAAACAGACGGTGTTCGGAGATGCCACCTTGGCTCCCCACGACCCCGCCTCCCAGAATCCACGCTGTGCTCACCCCCCCGCCTTCAGGGTGGACTCACTTCCCGGGAAGAAGCCGGGGAAGCGATGGACGGCCCCTCCGTGACCAGGTCACGGGAACGGCGTCAGTCTCGCTCTGCTCGCCGACCGGGAGGGTCTGGCTGCCTGCCATACAATGCCCTACGGAGAGGCCGCGTGCCAGCAAACTGAGCGCTGCCCACACACACATGAGCAGGGAAGCCTGGAGATGACCACCGGCTCAGCAGAGGCCCGGAGCCGGGCCAGATGTGTGACCCACAGGGACTTGAGATGAGACATGCTCTTGTTCAAGCTGCTGAGCTGCGGGGCAGTCAGGGACCAGTACGCATCTGTCCTCTCTAGTCTCCTCCAGAACCCAGGGAGGAGGGGCTCTGAGCTCCACGCCACAGGCGGGGACCTCGGTGCAGCAAAGGCGGCCGCTTCATCAGGGGCAGGCTGCAATCCGCCATCAGGCCTACACGTCCGGCTCCCCACCGTCTCACTGTCCAGCACGGCCTAAAGTGGTTTCCAAGAGGTCAAGTTCAAAAGAGCCCAGCCAATGGGACCCTCTCCGGTGTTTCTCAGGCTGCACTGCAGCCCCTACAGAGACCCTTCCGCCGCCCTCCCCCCGCAGAGCCATTCATAAAGCGCACACAAGTTCTCCCCCTAGGAACTAAAGCAAAAATAGAAAAAACAGAAAGAAAAAAAAAAAAAAAAAGGCTTGGGTCTTGGCAGTTAGGTCCAGCTTGGACCCTCCTCTAAAATCTGAAACCGGTGGGACACCCTACCGATCCACTGTACCTCAGACAGAGGTCAAACTGATGGGCCCTCCCAAGAGCCAGGGGCACGGGGGACGGTCTGCGGACAGGACACACATAAGGCCCAGAGGGGACCGTGGCTACAACGTGGCTTTGTGGGAGGGAGGCAGGAGGCACGTCCGGAACGCAGGCTGTGCCCAGGCCACCGACCCAAGCTGTGCATTGGTGATGTCCCAGATATGGCTAAGCCCAGGCAGTGATTTCAGAAGCAGGCAGTTTTACATAAAGACTCCCAATCCCTGCTTCTTGTGAACGTGTGGAATCCCGCCCAGCACCCCCACACCTTCGCAGGGCAACCATGAGCACGGCTGGCCCTGCCGGGCAGCATGACACTCTGCCTCGCTCGCCCCGGCTCACGCCTCCGTCCCATCACCAGGGCCTTGTGTGCAGGTGATGGACCCACTGTGGCCCCAGCCCCGTGGGGCACTGTTCACAGACACAGAACACAGAGGGAAGGGCCAGCCTGCGGGGCAGGCGGGGACGCCGGCCCTTACACACAGAGCCCCTGAAGGTGCACGCTGCCACGAGGAAGTCAGGGCAGGTGCTGCAAGTCCCAGCACTCACAGGAAACCACGCTTTCTGAAACACTGGGGTTTCTCAAAGAATAAGGAGGTAGCCTCTGAAAATCCCTGGGGATTATGAAGTGTGTTTGGTTTTTTTGTTTTTTAATAGTATGCACGTAATCCAGAATTAGGAGGGGATTATCAGCCATAAATCCATAGTTGGGGCTGAACGGGGAGGCTGTCAGAGGCTGCGGTTCCCCCGCCCCATCCTCCTCTCCGCGGTAAGAGCTCTGAGGTCAGGGAGGCAGCTCGGGGGCACACGTGCACCCTGCAGGCCGGCCACCACCCACATAGGCCGGGCAGCACACGACAGAGCGGGCGGAGAGGACGCTTGGACTCCTCGGGAGCAGGTTCTCCAAGGAAGAAAGTTTACAACAGATTCTGAGAAAGAGCGGGGAGAAGGGGAGCTTTTCTCCCCCACCTGCCTTGCTCCTGAACGAGCGTCATGCCCCAAGGAAATGACAGAAAAGATGTCATTAATAAATGATTTCAACTTTCTTTTCAATGGTGCTGAAAAGTATATGCAAATCCATCCATAATTACGTTTAAAAATTCCATTTCATGGGATAATCAGACTTCAAAAAACTCAATTTTAGTTTTAATCAGATTTTAACAAGGATATTAAATCCATTTCGTTTAGAAAAGGGGAAAAAAATGTGAATTTAACACAAAATGTATTCAAGCTTAGCCCCGGGAGATAATTAAATAAAATTAATTTGGCAAGGGTTGTCAGTAAACGGAAGCTCTCCAAACTGAGGTTCAGGCATCTGATGGAAACAAAAGCAACGCCCTGCTGTACAGACAGACACACGGCTCATGTCCCCTGGGGGGGGGGGGCGGGAGCCTATCCTGGAGACGAGGTACAAGGAAGGGGAGCCCTGGAGACTCCCGGGGTCCAGGCGGAGGCCGGCAGTGCCCGGGGGGCGGGGGGCCTCACGGCCCACGGTGTCCAGCCATCAAGTGGCTGAGACACAGTGCCCAGCCCGGGTCCGGTGGCCCACCACCGTCCTTGCAGGAGGGCATCCGCTCCCTGAACAGGTGGAGCCTCCTGCCCTGGCCCTCAAGACAGCGTCCCTCTCAGCACCCGGTACCGTGACCGTGCTTTGCGGGGTGGCGGCGCAGGGACCACGCTGACTTGGTTCTCTGCACACCACGATCACTCGGCAAATAGCTGCTGCCTGGAACAGAGAGCAGGCATGACAGACACAAGCAGGGCTCAGCCCAGGCCCCCCAAGAAGGCCTCCCCGTACAAGGTGCACACCAGCCAGTGCGGACCCGTGACTGAGGCGCCCCAATCCTGCGCTAGGTTCACTCCCACTAACTACCTCCAAACAAGCTCACATCCCAAAACCGGATTCTCCCAGAGCAGAAACGAGGAGGAAGAACTTACCAGGCTCCTTAGGGAAAGGAGCGAGCAGGGCTGCGAGCCGACTGGCCAGCCTCGCAGCCCGAAGCAGGGTTCAGCACCTGCCGGCCCACCACCTGTTTCAGTAAAATCGTATTTCCCTGGGGCACGGCCGCACCCACTCACTCACATCCTGTCCCGGCAGCTTTCCCACAGGCCAACCCACAGTCCGGCTTTTGTCCCGGGGCGTCCTAGCATTAGCACAGAAGCCCCACGTCCCGTGCCACCCTATGCAGCCCCCAGCCCGTGCTGTGCTGCAGAGGTGAGGACCTGCAGCTCAGGCCTGTGGGGCCAAAGCCCTAAGCATTTACTACCTGGCGCTTTACTGTAAAAGCTTGCAGCCTCTAGCCTAATCCAGCCCCTCACAGGCACCCACTCCTCAGTCAAGAAAACTCAGAAAAGCAGCCTGGCAAACGGGCAAAACAGGAGAAAGCCCACCTTCTACCATGGCGGTCTCTGTGCCAGGTGGGAGATGGGCCGAGCGGGGAAGGGGAGTGGGAGGCGCAGGGATGACGGGCACAGCACGGGGAACGTGGCCGTCGCGGCCCTGCGTGGGGACCGACGCAGCTCGCTTTAGGCGCGCAGGGAGCAAGAACAGTCGCACGCAATCGCTATGCTGCACACGTTAGACCAGTGTCACGCTGTGTCAGCTGAGCTTCCAGACTCAAGCCGAGTGGTGGCCCCTCTGGGACACACAGGACACTGCGGCGGAGCTCTAGTAAACAGCAGAAGATGCCCCAGCTAACGGAAACGCCAGGAAGAGCTCCTAGCCATTCCTCTCGACTCTGCAAACTAGCGAAAAACCAACTCGGACCCTCCTCCTCAAGCCCAGAAAGAACGGAGACCCGTGTGCGACGCCGGACCCACTCTCAGCGACGAGTGGGACGGCAATCCCTGGGAAGGGCAGCAAGCCTCCGCCCCACGGGAGAGGCGGAGCCACAGAACAAACGGGAGGACAGAGACGTGTGTGTCTGACCGGCCTCCACACAGACTCAGGAACAACTCCCACCAGTTAATCAAACGAGGAGGAAGCCTGCCCTACCCCCGCCTTGCTGTGGGAGGACGGCTTGGTTCCACGGAACTGACAGCAGTCTGCGCGTAGTAAAAAATTCCCTGCTAATCTTCTAACTCAGCCGCCTCTGAAAACAGAAGAGTGCTGTATGCTGCCCCAAACGCTAAATCCTCCCCTCCCAAGTAATGACCATCTTCTTCGACCTCGCAGAGCCTCCCCCATCTGAAAAGCAAACCCCAGCGCCCGCCGGAAGGTGCTCGGCCCTGAGCAAAGGCAGGAGGTCAGCCCTCCAGCAGGCGGGCAGGCCTTCCTTGCCGAAGCTCGGCGGGGAGCCATCAGGCCTCAAAGAGCTGCTATGGGCTGATGGGCCGCACGCCCGCGTATGTGCGAGTGCTCCTCGGGCTAAGCGGATGGGCAGCACCCCAACAGAAGCCGGAGACGCCAGCAGCAGGCTGCTCGGCTCACAAAGACGCAGGATCCAGCCGCATGCACCACGCGGCCAGCCAGACGGATGGAGGTGCCGGAGGGCAGGGCCCACCACGCACGGCGACCAGCCAGGCAATGCAACAAGGGTAGCGCACTCGCGGCGTGACCTTGGCCGGCGAGCCCCCCGGAAGCTCTAATACCGCCTCTGCCAAGTGGGGATAACAGTGGGCAGCCTCATCCAGAGCTGGGGGAACGTGAACGAGACAGCAAGCACGAGCGGGCCCGGGCGGCCCCTCCGAGGAGACGGCTCCAGGGCAGCCCCAGCTACAACAGAGCCGTCCTGTCGGCAAGGCAAGCCCCTCTTCAGAGCAGGGCGCGTCTTTACACAAACAGGCTCTGCAGCCTCTTGTCGGCCGCCCACAAAAAACGTCTGGCCTTCTGCCCACCGACATTATTCAAATCCAGCAGAGATACGACCAAGGTTTGACTCCAACTACGTCAAACACCCCTGCAAAATGCTGCTGCACAAGTTCTCCTTCCGTTCGGTCTGAAACACTCTGTCCTTGTGCCCTGAGGGCAGGGCCGGGTTGCATGACCCCATCCCCAGAGCCAGCCTGATGTCCGCCAAACGACAGAAGCTCCAACAAACGTGCAAAGAGTGAACACGTGATTGACTTTTCCCAGAATTTAGTTCTGTCAATAGGTGATGGGGTCAGCAGGGAACAGGCACTTACCTGCAGAGAAAACAGCACCTCATTGGAAAGGACCTGGCCTGGAACTCGAGCCTCCACCTCAACTCTCGCTGCTGACCCCTGCTCACAGGCAGACTATCCCCCTGCACCCGAGGGGTTCCCCTGCCCCATGCCACAGGGCTTGGACACCTGTAGCCGGCCACCCAGCCACACAGACGTCTACCAGGCAGGATCTAGCCAAGGACCAAGGCCGTGTCTCAGAATTCAGGGAAGGAGAGGCCACAGAAAAGAAGTGCTTCCTACCACACAGCGGGTAATCCCCCCGCCACAGCATGACTCAGAACACCTCGGGGAACTGATCCCTGCCACCTCGTGGGCCTCTGCCACGCCCCCACGCACTGGCCAGCAGCACCTGGATCCGAAGGACATCGAAGTTCACCAGGTCCCTCTGGCTTGAGTGGGTCTGCACAAGCCACTTCCCCTACAGGGAGAAAGCTCCCAGCCTCTCAGCTGAAGGCCAAGCACCACCTCTCCCAGGAGCCATGCCAGACGCACCGGCTGGCCCACTTCTGGGAGGACTCAGACACCTAGCACCCAGCACCAGCCAGACATACCTTAAATGCTCAGGCCACGTCCACACGTGGGCAGCAGGAAGAAGGGGAAATCTGTAAGACGCAGCATGAGGCAAGGGGAAGAAGACAGGCCTTGCTGTCAGGGGAGGGATCCAGCCTCGCCACCACGGAGATCGAGCAGGGCTCTGCCCACCCCCCTCCCCCATCTCTGCCTAACGGGATGGCTCGGGTCTCCAGTGAAACCAAGTACGTCAATCCCCGTCTTGCCAGCTGCCACGTAAGGCAGTCAGTGTTTAGGAAGGACTGACTCCCTGACCCCCTCAGAGCCGGCAGCAAACACTACTCTCTACCATCACCCAGCTCTGATTAAACCAGGCAGCTACCCAAGCCACTCAGACACTCTGCTTAGCACAGCTCCCCGATCACTGAGAACAAAGCCTGAAGAGCAACGAATTTGTTTTCTGTGTGTCGTTCAGTTAGGTCAGGCCCCCAGAGCCTCACAGAAACGACAGGTCTGCAACCCTGCTCGCTTCAGGGCCCTGAAGGTCAGCATCGGGCCCTCCGCTCACAGGACGGGTCCTGTTGGCCCGGCCCGTGTTCCAGAGGCTTCCAGCCACGTCTTCTTGGGCCCAGAGGCCCTCCACTAGCTCATGGGGGAAGGGGAGAGGCAAAGAGAGGCTCCCCATCAGATGATCCTGCAGTGCCTAGGAGATACGTGTGTCCCTCGGAAGCCCCTGCCTCCCGTGCTGCTGCAGAGCTGGCCAGACTGCCCCAGGGCTCGCAGACAGACACACAAGCGCGCACACACCAGTCCCCAGGACACCCCCCTCCCCCGAGACAGTCGCGGGAGCTGCAGGCTGAGAGCTGAGGCCAGTGCTTTCAACAGCACCGCAGGACACCAGCAGATCCCAGGTGTTTGCTAGAAGCACAGCACTCCACCGCGGGCCCATCACCTCCTCTCCCACGTTTGCAGGCGGAGGCCTCACCAGCATCACCGCCAACGCCCCACACCGTCTCACTGTGACCCGCCCCGACCCTGCTGGCATCGCTACCCTGCAAAGAGATAGCGGGGCAGCAGAACAGGCAAGGTTCCCGTGCAGACCGAGCACAGGCAGACCCAAGGGAAATTGCCGCCCCATCTCCCAGGATGTTCGGGGCCCGGCGTGTCCCGAGGTATGCTCGCGCCACAGGCACAGCCCCCTCAGCGGGGACAGGGATGGACCAGCGCTGCTGACTACCACATGCCAATCGCTCTGTCCATCGATGGCCAGCTGCCATCCCTGTTCTGTAGATGAGGACGCCGAGACCCAGGCAAGCCCGCAAGCAGCCTCCACTGCACAGCCTTCCCGCCAGGGAGACGCCCCGGTCCCCGGGCATCTGCTGTTCCTGACCCACAGCTGCTCCCATGGCCGGCGTGGCCAGAGGAAAGGGAGCCCGAGTGAGCCCTCAAATCCAGAGCTGTGCACGTGACGCTTCCCCCTGGCTATCTCCGGGGAGCTTCCCCGTGGCTACTTCTGGGGCCCTTCAAAAGCACACGCCCTCCACAGAGTCCACAGCCCTCCCTTCCTAAGAGCCAAACCCCATGCCCGCCTCTGCCCCATCTGCCTGCACCCTCCCTCCCAGCCCCCCATCCAGGCTGGTAACCTCCTGTCTTGGGTGCCGAGCGCATCTGCCGGTCTCTGTCCCTGTGGCACTCCTGCTCCACACCGGAGCCAGGGACTGGCTCAGCGGACCTGTCGTGGCCGGCGGTCCTTCCCAGCCCTTGGCCTGCTCAGCAGCCCGTGGCCTCTGTCCTGCGCTGCACACTCACCCTCACCTTCAGCGGTCACCCCAAGCCTGCCTTGCCGCCTCCCACGGCACTCCTCCCCTGGGCCAGCCCCTCCCCCAAGGCTCCCCGAATGCAGGAACCACGGTCCTAGGGCCGGCTGCCCCTGCGTGCTGTCTGTGCTGTCCTTGGAGGCGAGGAGCGTGTGCGAGGGAGGCTACACCCAGCACACAAACAAGCCACCACGCACTCTGCCCACGGGCTCCCCAAGACCAGCGTGACAGGAGGAACACTGGGGATCCTCGGCAAGGACAACCTGCAGCCTCAGAGCCCCATCATCAATTAACACAGACTGACACGGTCCAGGAGGACAGCTTCCAACAAGAGCTTCGGTGGCCCTTCCCCAGGCAAGAGATCGATAAAGCACTTGGAACCACTGGCCAGTAAAAACAGACTCCCTGAGTACAGGCCTCGTTACGTGGAGTTAATGAAAATCTAGAGCAAGCGTCCGGAACAGGCTCATCTCCTCCGTGGTGGAGGGACTCAAAAGATTAAGGGTGGAGGAAAGGCACCTGGTCCAGTGACCCCCGTGCGCGCTGTCCCCAGCCCCCCAGAGTCCTGCGCTCCTGTAATGACCCACCGGCGAGTCACAGCTGCCCGCAGCCCTCCCAGCCATCACGGAACCTGAGGGCGGCCTCGGGGACCCCCAAGCTCTGCCGAGAGGACAGCCTCCCGGCCGTCCCTTGATGCACGACCTCCGCACGAGGAAGCATCAGGTGCCTTTGAGAAACCGGGCTCTCGGCGAGCTGCGCACCAGGGCGTCTGATACGGCATCCAGCGCTCACGCCACGAGGCCCCCAGAGCCAGCTGCACCAGCAGCCTCCGGGGAGGGGGCCACCGGCTGGCGGCGCGGAAGGAGAACCCGCCCCGTCCACCCCTCACGTCCTCTGAACGCTGAGCCACGTGAGCACACGGCTTGTTCACACGGGGTCTCCAGTCCCTTAGGATCTGAAATCATACCAGCTGCCCCACAGCGGTTTCCCAAAGGCCACAGAAAACACCGACCCCACTTCCCCCGCCCTGAGGCATCAGCATCTGGGCCCGGAGCTGCCTGGCATCCCCGCCACGTTACTGCCCACCACCACGGACACATGTGCCCTCAAGGACCCCGCTCATGGCAGCAGAGGAAGCTCAAGCCAACAACCTCCTAACAAACGGAAGAGCAGGACGCAGACACGGGTGAAAAACCAGCCAGTCTCAAGGGGCACCGACCTGGCGCGTCCTCCCCCCGAGTACGATGCCTGCCACACGAGGCAGACCGGGGAGCGCGGGCGGACACGGCCAGCTCTCCTGCCCCGAAGGCAGCACGGGCTCTCCGCCGGCTCGGCCTGAACGCGCCGCTGGGGCGAAGCCAGCAGCCCCCCCACCGCCTCCCACTCGGCGCTCGGCTCCAGCTCCCGACATGAGCACAGCATCCTTTCGTGCGCCCACCTCCTCGAGGGCAGCCGGCCGCTTCCAGAACGGAGGCGGTCCCCTGCACACGCCACGCGCCGGGCCCTCTCCAGGTGGGCCGCAGACCTGGAGCCTGGACCCCTGGCACCCAGAGGAGGCCGAGAAGCACAGGAGAACGCGGCGAAGAAGCGGCGAAGAAGCGGCGGCAACTTCTTCAAACCTTCTTTAGAGGACACCGCGAATGTGTGCAGAGTAACCGCTACCAGCCGCCCGTTTCTCTCATCTGCCACCCGCCGTCCACCCCCAGCTCAATTGGTTTTACACCTATTTTATTCCGTAAGTTATTCCTCAAAACAACTGTACCTAAGGCCTGGGTCACAGCACACTGAGGTGCACATGGGTCCGTGACCACATCCCTATCGAGACACAGCACCCCCCCACTCCCTGGAGGGCTCTGGCCAGTCCCTCCCCAACCAAGCCCTCAACAACTTCAGGCAACCACCGTGCCGCAGGTTTGGGGACATAGTTTTGCCTGTTCTAAAACAATTTTTTAAAATTTCCATCGCTTTCTCTTCCATTCCTCCTTGATTTGCGTAGGTCTCCAACGAAATGCTATTCACGGAAGGCCGTCTGACAGCCAACCTCGCCATTTACGTACGTCAGACCACCATCTGGATCCCCAGCCCCCGTCCAGGCCTGCATGTCACTGCGGTCACCGGCCCAGGAGTCCCCACACTTGGAGGAGAAATGAGCGCTAACAGCCCTCAGCCACTGGGTGGTTCTTATCCCACAGACACAGGACTCCCCCTTTCCGTGGACTTCTGGGCGCCTCCAGGTACCGGAGCAAGGGAGGCAGCGGGGCCTAGGGCGGCTTTTCGGTGCACCTCTCACCCTCGGCTTCCTCTCTCTGCCCTCTGCACTCGCTCCCTCCACACACCTGGATGCGTGCGCACACAGGGACACCTCTGCACTCCATTAGACTGACCCGAATTCGCTTTCAAGTGAGAGAAAGTAAAAATGACAGAGGAATGAGATCTCTCCAAGCAGTTTCCCCACATAGGAGAGCGAGCGGGTAGCTCTCCTGGCACCTACCCCACATCCTACTCTAGGAGCCGGGTGGAAGGAGAGCGGGAAATCTGCAAGGATCGTCTGCACGTGTGCCCCCATGGGCCCCGTGCGCCAGGTCAGAAGGCACCGTGCCGTCTCCTACTCCGCCCTCCCTGGCTTCTGCCAGCCAGCCTGGCTCTCTGCAGGTAAGGGCCACGACAGCCCCAAGCCAAATCGCTGCCTGAGCAGTTGGCCTGCTCGTAAGCCCCGAGGCCCAGACTAGCAAGAGCCAGCCATTCCGAAGCCAGACACGCCAGATGGCCCGAGAGCACATGTGAAGGCCTCCTCCTGGGCTGGCAGAACAGCCGCCGTCTGGAGCACGCGGTCTTCAACACAGGGTTCGGAATGCTAGACACAAAGTGCGGGCACGTCTCCCACCCCTCTGCCACATCGTGCCATCGTGTGACTCACTGAGAAGTGCAGAGACACTTGCTTTCAGCAGCCACGGACCCGCCGTGCCCTCGAGCACGAGCCTGCACACAGTCCACGAGCATGGACCACCTGGTGGGGCAAGAAAACCAGGCTCCTGCCTGGAAGGGCCACTAATTCCAAGCCCCAGAACAGGTGTTCCAAGGTGCCAGCCACATGGAGGATGCCATGCCCAGTTTGCAGACAGACAGCCCTCACTGCCCCGACCAACCGAGGAAAGGCAACCGTCCCCCTCACGGTGCCCCAAGCTGTGCGGGGGTGGGGGCAGGAAGAACCACTGACTAGGGCCCCACTCCTGCCCAAGGGTCTCCACCTCTGCCCTCCGCCACTCACCAGCCCAGGGTGGACCCAAGGCAGGTCAAGCGAGGAAGAGCAAGGGATCTGGAACAATGCCTCCAGGTCGCACCTCCGCCCTGTGCAGACTCTGATCCAGCAGCACCGAAACCTAGGGGGTGGCCACCGACGCCCACCTCCACCCCAGTGGATACCCCAGCACCTCCCCACGCTGGTGCTCACCTCTCCCTGCAGCTGGGGCGCCACTCTCCCCCTTCCCCGGCTTCCTCCCCATCCTCAGGACTCCCACCCAGGAGCGCACAGGTTCTGTGCTTGGTCCCCATGACCCCCAGGGCCTGAAGCCCGAGCGGCGCCAGAGACGCAGCGTGTGAGGTGCGGAGGTACGCCTCGGCACGCTCGCTGTCCCTGAGATGCCCAAAGGCAGACGACACAGCTGAGGACAAGGGGGGTCCAGGCTTTGCACGGGTAACAGTGTGAGCCCCGCTGAAGAAACACCGCAGCAAAGCACCATCACCTGGCCCCGTGCTGAGCGGCGTCCGTCCTTTAAAGGATACTTCCGCTTGCCTTTAAGAACACAGACCTGTCCTCTTGCCGGGGCTCTGCTTCACGGACACATGGGCTCCCACTCAGCGCTCACCCAGTCGGCCACCCTCCAAGCCTCGGCCCCCCGCTCATGTTGGCAAAATCAGAGCCCGTGTCCCCGGGCAGCCACCCACGCCTGAGCACTGGGGTGTGGCCGCCGCCTCACCCTGGACTGGCAATTCAACACTGAGAGCCACCTGCTCTGCCCTCGAGCGGACAGGAGCCCTCTAGCTTCAGACACGAAGGACACTGACCGTGAGGAAGGACATCAGCACTCAAGGCCGCATGCACTTAACGGGGCGTGATCACTCCTCACAGCCACAAAGCTGACATCCGAGGCTGTCGGCTGAGGAAGCCCAGAGCTAATGCTGCCCGGGCACCCCCCACTCCCTTACCCCACGCCCGCTCCTTGCAGCCTACACAACACACTGGGCATCCGGAGGCCACGGGGTTGCTGGGAAAACAGGCAAGGCTACCCCAGAGGAGGCCTCCAGCTCTGCTGCTCACACTGCAGCCCCTCCCCACGTCCTCCCCACAACCCTTGCAGTGCAGCCCCCAGCACCTTCCCCCTGCCTGGGGATGGGGGGCCTGGGCACGGATGAGGGAAGGCCGGGTCCTCCCGCACCCCCAGAAGGAATTCAGTAAAGCCTCTCCAAGTCTGCAGCAACTGGACACGGAGATGCTCCTCTCTCTCCAACATAATCCCCTGAGAACCCAGCAGAGCCTAATTTCTCTAAATCCTTCTGCTATCTGGCTTTAGACTTTTTAAAACCAATTTAAAAGGAGATACAGAAGTAGAAGAACCGTATCTACAGAGCTGGAGAAAAGCCCTCCAACGCGCTTCGAGCACCGAGCAAGAAGTGCAGAACCACAGACGCGCTTCCATCTGGGACCAGCCTCGCCATCTGCGGGACCCGGGGCGAACACATGCAGGGGACAGCCCCTGAAGAGTTGGGCAGAGCTCCTCTGGGAGAGCACTTCCCTGTTTCCATTCCCCGCAGGAGAAGGCACGCAGAGACAAAGGGGCCAGGACTATGCCCGGACCGGGGCCGGCCCACCGTCATGCATCCGGAAGTGCCACAGCTGGGCCCGCGGGGGAGCCGGACTGTCGGGGATACTGCTCCCTCCGCACCTCGCTGCACACACCCACTCCCAACAGCAGGCGCAGGCCAGTCTAAACCTCACTGGGGAGCCGGGGACGGCCAGAGGCTGCTCCCCAGGGCCCAGGACGGGGCTGTAGCTGAAGGACGGCAGTTGTCAGGAAGCTCTCCGCTACGCTTGTCTTCGAATTCCCCCTGGAACACAACAGCCTGAGTAACACGAGGCGTCCTGTCACCACAGCCAAGCAGGCCAGAAGAGGCCCCATCCTAAGTCACAACCCTAGACACGAATGCCCAGAAACAAAGCGGTTCTAACATCCTCACGCCTCCCTCGCCGTTTATTAAATGGCACTGGCTGCCGTCACTCAGTGCTCACAAAGGCTGGCCACCCTCCAAGCCCCCAGAGCCTCTGAAGACAAGCCCCTGCTCTTATTTCACAAGACTGAAAACAGCAGACAGCCAGTAAAGAAATCAAACACGTCGAGGCAGAAAGAAGCTGGGGGCTCAGGCACCAGGAGAACGAGCTGCTACTTGAGGCCAAGAGCAATCACGGGAGCGCCTGCTCCCACTATTGGCCCCACAGGGAGGCCCAGGGCTGTGATGGGCTCCGAAGTCTCTGGCCCCCGTCTGCACACCTCTGGGGGCCCCCAGGGCTGGAACCCAGCACAGCACCGGGGCACAGGCCTGACGGAGTGCCGAGGGTGGGTGAAGGTGCCTCTCCGGGGCTGAGGTTCCAAGACAACAGCTCTCAGCAGACAAGTGAGTGAGCACAGGAACAACAGAAAGGTTCCAGGCTGAGGCCACAGAGGCGCTAGCATGGGAGGCCAGAAGGTGAAGCCTTGCCCTCCCTCCTCCTCCTCCAGAGCCGCAGGGGAAATCAAACCAAGACCGAGATGCCTGACAGCCCGGCTGCCCTCCCGAGCACCAGCATCGCCTCGTGTACTGACGGACCCAATACCCAGGTGATCGGAGGCGGCAACCACGGGAAGTATGGCCATTAAAGGGTCTGGGTCGGTCGATGAGATGCTCTCTTAGAAGGAATCACGTGGGGCGCCTGGATGGCTCAGTCGTTAAGCGTCTGCCTTCAGCTCAGGTCAGGATCCCAGGGTCCTGGGATCGAGCCCCGCATCGGGCTCCCTGCTCCCCGGGAAGCCTGCTTCTCCCTCTCCCTCTCCCACTCCCCCTGCTTGTGTTCCCTCTCTAGTTGTGTCTGTCAAATAAATAAAATCTTTAAAAAAAAAAAAAAAAGAAGAAGAAGGAATCACATGTTTGGCCTCACCCGCCAGGGGAGACTGGCCCCCAAGACCGGTCACCTGGCCAGCTGACAAGTGCTGCTGGGAAGCATCCCATCAGCACCTGGTTCCCGTGCTCACTGCAGGTGACAGGTCAGCAGTTTCAGGGGCGCGGCGGCCTCCCTGGCGCCGTCAATCCCGTCAAACGTGCACGCTTCCTGACGGGCATTATGGCCTCCCAGCCAGACTGAAACCGGGCCAGATTCAGGCACAAACAGACAGGGGAAGGAGCCAAATCATAGAGGCGCACCCGCCACCAGCAAGCTATTTCCTCCATAAAATGAGGGGCTTGAGCCCAGAGGGCCTCAACATGCATTCCATGCCCATTAAAGAAGGCTCCCCAGTGGGAGCTGCTCCACACGCTGGTTAAAAGCCACCCCACGGGCGGTCCCCGCCCTCCTCGCTGCGCCGGGGCTGCACGATGAGTCTCTGCCGAGACCTCTGAAAGCATACTGCCCACACTAAGTGATGCCACCGGTGTGCCAGGATGGAAACATACAGAATGTTTCTGGAGGGCAACTGAGCACCATCTGTCCATTTCAGACGCGGAGCTCTTTTGAGGTTAAAAAAAAAAAACCTACTTCTAAGAATCTGTCCAACCAATAAGGCGCTGCTTCCACTGGAAGCAACCGAAGTGTCCATCACCAGGGGCCTGAGGTCACTCAGAGCTCGTGCACTCTACACAACACCGTACGGCCCTTCCGTTCAGTAGAGAGCTCGGTGCTGGCGCAGAAGGACCGATGGAAATCGAGCGACAAGATGTGCAGAATCCAGACGCAGCCCCGAGTCACAGGGGGCGAATACAGAGCTTGCCACGTGAGAATGTACCAGGCGGTGCCCAGACTGGGGGATCAGCTGCCCCCCTCTGCGGCAGCCCTGAGCCCCCTTCTCCGACAACTGCCCCCTGGGCACGAGAGCCACGTGCCGGGGACCGGGCAGTGGTGACACTGGGCGAGGGCGATGGGGGCCTGAGGAGCCTAGGGGATGGGCCCCACCCAAACCAAAGGCTTTATAAAGCACACCTCAGCACCCCTCCGCAGCCTGCCACTGCCCACGGGCCGGCTTCACGGAGGTGGGGTGCACGACCAGCCGTGTGCGCACCTAAGCAGCTGCCGTGACGGCCAAAGGCACGTGGCCTCTGGCACACCGTCATGACCCCTCTCGCTCCAATCATGTTCCAACCCGAGACGTGAGGAGCCACTCACCTGCAGGCCACTACGGTCAGTTTTCCTTTGTTAAAACTCCAAATAAAGGGCATCGCACGGCATGGCCTCCAAGCATCTGGCGTCAGCAGGACTCCACGTGCGCACAGCAGTCCGGCCCGCCCCGCAGACACGCCACGCTCCGTGAACCCGCGCCCCTGCTGACAGACACGCCCGCTGTTTCCACGCTTCGGCTGTTAGGAATCAGGCCACTGGGAACATTTAGGGACAGGTCTTTGTGAGGTTACATTTCCATTTCTCTTGGCTAAGCACCCAGGATGCAACTGCCGGGTCCTGTCATAAACATGCAGGAAGCTGCCAAACGGTCTCCCAAGTGCCGAGCTGCCCTCCCCTCGCCCCTGCAGCGAACGCACGCCGTCGCTGCTCACATAGCCGGGGCATCTCATGGCACCTTCACCTGCACCCCGGAACGACAATGATGCGGAACGTGCGTCACGTTCTTATTCCCGTCCGCGGACCCTCTTCTGTAAAGTTTTCTGTTAGACGTCTTCTGCCCAGCTTTTAAAAACTGGCCATTGTCTTCTTCACTTGGAAGAATTCTTCACAAATCCTGGATAGGAATCTTCCGTCAGGCCTATGTACGCACTGCAAATACTTTCTCCCTCCTAGAAGAGGGTCTGCCTCTTCTTTGTCTTAATTGTTCTTTCCAAGAGCAAAGGTATTTTTTCATTTTGGGGAACTCTAAGTTACCAATTTTCTGCATTTTTGGTTCATGCTTTTGTGTCCTAACCTTCCAGAAGTCTTGGTTTTCACCCCAGGTAGGTGCCCGCCCACTGGTTCAATGCTGGAATGGTAAGACACGAGAACACGCACCTGACCATACAGACATCCCAACGCATCAGCACCGTTTGTGGAAGACTGACTCTCCTGCTGAATTATCTCATCTCCACAGAAACCAACAGACTCTATGTTCTTGAATTATTCCTGAACTTCCTAGTCTTTTCCATTGACATATACATCTATCCTTAACGCCATTACCACACAGCCTTGACTGATACGGTTTACAGCGTGTCTTGAAATCAACCTCTGTAAGCCCTTGGTTTTTTTTCAAAAACAAGTCTACAAAATTTCAGGATCAGTCTGTTGGTTTCTACCAAAAAAGCCTGCTGGGACTTTGGCTGGGATTGCACTGGATGTATGGACCAATTTTAGCAAACTGGCATCTCAACAACATGAACTCCTCCAATCTGCGAGCACGGTATCTCTCAGGAAGAACTTACACTTGACAACATACAGATTTTCGTCGAATTTATCCCCAAGTATTTCACGATTCTGAGGCTACAGTCAGGGGCGTGTACTTCCAATTCCTGGCTGCCAGTACGCAGAAATTCAGTCCGCCTTTGTGTGTTGTCTTTGTAACCGGGGGCCTGTCAGACTTACCGATTCCAAATGGCTCTTTACAGAGTCCTTGGGATTTCCTATGCAGATGATTGTCTTGTCTCGAACCAGAGGCAGCTTTTCTTCCTTCCAGCTGCACGCCTTTCTTCCTCTCTCCCACCTCTGCCCTGGCCCGCACCACCACCGCCACCGACGAGGACTGGGGAGAGGGCTTGCAAGCTGCAGGGCTGGCAGGCGCCGCGCCTGAGGGGCCCCTTCCACTCCAGCTTTGCTCAGAGGTCTTCCTCGCGCAAGGGTGTTGAGCTCTCACTAATGCTTCTGCGTCTATGGAGATGGTCACGTGTGTTCCCCTCTATTAAAGTAGTCACACGAACCAGTGCTCTGAGGGGAGGCACCCTTATGTTGCTGCAGGTGCTCCCTTCTGCTCCATCTGCCCCCACCCCCTCCCGCCCCTCTGTTAGTCCTTCTCCGGTGCCCCAGACAGTCACATCCAGGCTGACACCGACGCAGAGAGTCAGCACCTTCAAATCCTTCCCCACCAGGCCGCGCTCCCAGGGCAAAGCTGTCCATACCCGGGCACTCTCTGTGGGCTGCTGCTGAGTTCCTTCCTCACTCAGCTTTCAAAGCCCTGGGATGAGGACATCCAAGAACCACACCCACGCACCCTCCTCCACACTGCAGCCTCCCCCGGGTGCACGGCACCCCACCCAGCCTAGTGCAGCATCCCTCCCACCCAGGACTCTCCAAGTCCCAAGGCCCGACTGCCTCCAACCAGATGACCTGCATGCTGGAGACAGGTGTCCAGCAACGTCTGGGTAGACAGGCCTGCCTGGCAGGGGAGGAAATAGCCAAGGGCCTTCCCTACTAGTTTACACTGCCTGACCTGCCCCGTCCAACTCCACCCAACTCTCCTGACACCTCTGGGCTCCTCGGGGCCTGAGAAATCCCAAACTGAGAGAAGGGTGACAAGAGTCATGCCGTGTGAACTTCAAGGAGTTCTGGTCTCTCCACGTGTCAGACCTGCTCTCTGTTCCCAACCTCTGCAAGGCCACAGGGCCCTCGGAGAATCTGCGGAAAGCCACAGCCCTGCGCATGGAGGACAGCCCGTGCAGAGAATATCTGGTCTGAAACACCAGAAACTCAGAGACTGCAGGTATTTAAGGATCACAAAGAGGCTGGTCAAGAACAGAGTGGGTGTGGGACAGCCAGCGGGGGCCGGCCAGCCGCCCCCAGGTGCACAGGACCGTAAGGCCACAGACCCCACAGCCCTGCTCCTCTGGGCCGCAGCCATAGCACACGAGTCCCACACAGAGCAGCAGAGGACCAGGAGGAGCCGCAGGCTGCAGGTGTGGGGCCCGAAACCCACGGGACCCCACTGCTCTAGAGGTGCAGGGATCAGGATCACGGGGGAGGGGGTGCCACCTAGCGGCAGCAGCCCTCAAAGCCCAGGAGACCTGCGACGCGGGCCAGGGCCTGCAGTCACGACACACGCCAAGTGACATGCCTTCAGTCCCAAGGTGACAGCAACACTTTGGCCTCAAGGCCAAGAGACTCGAGCCCGCTGGGTCAAAAGGCCCTCCCTGCCCCTCCAGCTCCTACTTGGAGGGCATCTGCTGGACTCCAACCCACGGCCATCTCCCAGAGCTGGCTGATAACGCTTTGGGGGGGGGGGCGGGCCCCCGAACCAGGACACACCCACACACGAACATGTTTCCACGGGGAGGAAGCAATGTTCTAGAAAGCCCTTCCATGAACAGATGTGGAAGATGAGGCACAAGCCACCCGCCCAACACATGAGGGCCAAGCTGGGGCCAGACACACCTCTAGCCCTTGGTGAGTAGGGTCTGAGCCAGGCCTCTCATCCCCTGCCACACTGAACATGGCCAGGCTGACGGAGGGCATCCATCCTGGACCACTCCAGGCAGACCCAGCCACCCAGACAGCAGTCTCAGAGCTCATGACCGGTGCTCACCCTTCCCTCCCACGCCCCTCCTGCAGGGACCCCAGCTTTTCCCTGTGCCCTGTTTCCCTCGGCACGTTTCCCACCCCCTATTCAATTTCACCAGATGTGGGCTCCTACAAGTCACCCTCCCTGCTCAGAAATCTCTAACTGCCCAAAACCTAGCAAAAAAAGGAGAGCCAAACTCCTCCTCACAGCACTCAAGGTCGTGCAAGACTCCAGTCCGGGGCCCGGCAGGCTGACCCACCGGGCCTGGGGAGTCTGCGTTCATACCCAACTCTCCACAGGGCTCTGGCAACAGGCCACACACCCATGTTACACTACACACGTACTCGCTTCAGGGGGCGGAGTGGCCGGAGGCGAAGCCTGCCAATCACCCTACCGGGGACAGGAGGGGTAGAGGAGCCGGGGTTTCCGAAGTGCCCCCGGGAGGGACCGCGGACAGGCTGACAAAGCACGTGAAAGAAAACCTGCCCCCCTACAGGAGCCCCTCACCACGGGGTGCCAGGAGACCAGGACCACAAGGGTGCTCCACCTGCTTCTCGAGAAGCCTCCGGCTGCTCAGAAGGGACACGGGCCCTGCTCCACAGCGCGTGAGCGTGCTCATCTTCACACACATGGCGAGGCCCGCACTGCGTTCCCTGCACAGACCTGAAGGGGACACACTCACCAGGGGCCGGCAGGGACACCAGCTCTGCTCTACACAGTCCCCTCTCCTACCCCCGACCCCGACCCCTCACGTCTGACAGCCCTCAACCACCCCCTTCCTCTCCCTCTCCCGGGCCCGGCCACCCGTTGAACACACGACACACAGACGCACAAGCAGGTGACCAGGCGGTCAGCTCCCTGCACACCAGCCACACTCACAGAAGGCCCTCTGGTTGGAAGTGAGACCGAAGGGCTGGAGGAGTAGCGCATTTCCACCCGGGCCAGAGACGGCGGCCAGCCGTGCCCCAGCCCCGGGCCTGACCGATGGTGAGAGCTTTGTGGCACACACTGGGCGTTCAGACAGGCCGGCGGCTGGGCTGATCGGGCGCGTGTGGGCCTCTGGTCTCCCGCAGAGAAAGAAGTCACGGAGGTTTCTCTTCTGACCAGCCTCCCTGGGAGCAGGAGGGAAGCCTTCCGGTGAGTTAATGAGCGCAGAGAGCAGGAGGAAGCACAGAACACTCAGGCCCCCGCGCTGCGCCGGCCCAACACGAGCCTGGGTCCTGCGGGTGCGGCTCACGCGCGAATAATGCTGGGCGGAACCACCGCAGGTCCCAGAACCAGCAGCAGGACGTGTCATCGCAGGACACCTCTCTAAAGAAAGTTCTCAATCTTGGCCCAGTTTCCAGGAGCAGCACGAAACACAACTGAGAAGCTACAGGCTTAAAGTCACACAAGCAGGAAGACAAAAGGCTCTTGAAACACCAAAGCTCCAAGGACTCAGCCCGGACGATCGACCTTCCGCCACCCCTCTCCCAGGCTGGACCCACCAGACACTGACAGAGCTGCGGGGAAGGGGGAGTCTGCAGTGGAGCCCAGAGTCCTGGGGACCGAGGGACAGGCAGCAACGCTGGAGAAAGAGGGAAAGGGGCCCCCAGAAGGATGGGCGGCAGAACGTGTGGGACTGTGGGCAGGGAGCGGCGGAAAGATGCCTGCCCTGGCCATCCTCCCCAGCGGAGAACGAGGCCAGCTCCCTGCCCGGCAGCCCCCACCACAGCCCCCCTGCATCCGGCCGCTCCCCTGCTGGCAACAGCTTGACACAGAGGGTCCCAGGCTGCTGCGGGGGCCAGACGGGCACAACAATCCTCCACGATGGCACTTCCCCTTTTCTCCCCAAAACTCAGTTCATCTCGTTTGTGTTTGCCTAAAAGGAATGGCCTGCCCCAAACGCAACTGCTCCCTGAGCATACACGGAGTCCCTTCGCAAAGCCCGACGGCGCAAGGCAATCAGATCCCTGCCGACACTCGGCCACCGACCTTACGTGAGGAAGTTGCTCAGACTTCGGCAGGAGAGTCACTTCGGGCCCGTCCCCGCCATGGCGGAAGTACCTCACCCGACGTGAGCGGCCCCAGCAGGAGCCGCCCCGGCAGCCTCGAGCAGGGCGGCTGCTGGCGACGCCGGGGAGGCAGGGCCGTGGGGTCAGTGGCGCCCTCCGCCTACCTGATGCTCAAGCCCGTGGTCTGCTCCAGCCGCTCCCAGCTCTGCAGCTTTGCCAGCAGCCTCTGGAAAGACAAGGAGGTGAATGCTAAGAGCACCGCGACCCCAGCATCTCCCTTCCGAGGCCTCCGCGGCCGCCTGCTGCCCTTCTTCACGCAACCCCACCTCAGGCCCCAGACCAAAGAGCCTCACGCAAAGGCAACAGCGATGAGGAGGATGTTAAGTCTCCCTGATCCCTCAGAACAGCCTGCTCTTATCTCTGAGCTAAAGGCCGAAGCGCCCCGAGTCCGCCCCGGAGCAGACAGCTTACGCCCACCACGAGCACGCTCGGCCTCATTTGTTCGCGGTCCCACCGAGTCAGGTAAGAGTCTCAGCAGGGAAAGCACCGGGGAGTAGGGACAAGGGTGGTAAACAGCCGCATGCGTGGTCCCATAAAAACAGCCCGCGCCCCAGGGCAGACCTGGGCGCTGAAACCACAAGAACCCACTGCCTCTCCCACGTTCCAGGGGCTCCACAGGACGCCGGGCCCCAGGGTAGACACATTTGGCCTTAGAGCCAAACTACCCCCAGCTGACATGGCCGACTCGGGCCCGGGGCCCCACAGGCAGAACAGGAGGTGGGGACATCGCCTGCCTGGCCACACTCTGACCCACATCCCACGTCAGAGTTTCCCCCACCTCTTCCAGAATGCAAGCAATGTGAGGGCAAGGACCACGTGCCTCTGTCTGGCCTCCCCCCACCCCTTGCCCGGGCCAAGCGCCCTGCTCGCATCACTGCATTCACTCCGTCACCGGACGGCCTATCACATGCGGGGCACGGCTGGTTAACGACTCTGTCGCTGGAGCTGATGTTCAGTGACCATCCCCAAGGGCCAGGCACTGTTTAAGCACGGGACGTGAATTCACTGAGCCCTCCTGACCCTGCGAGGCAGACACTGCTCCTCCTCATTATACAGGCAGACAGAGAGGCTGAGTCACCTGCCCAGGGTCACACAGCCACCAAGCATCCATGGCGGGATTTCACGCGAGGCAGTGTGACTCTGGAGACAGAATCTTAACCAATTTCAGAAGTGCTGAGAGGAGACACTGCTCTGTCTGGAGCTGTGTCTTCAGGCTAAGTCCGTACGGAAGCCAGCATCCTAGAGGAGCCTGGCTCCCGCCCTGCGCGGCCAGAGGCGGCCTGTCTGGCCAAGAGCAGGCAGCCGCCAGCACAGCCCCATTACCCAGGAAACAACAGAGGCCCATGGCTTAGGAGGAGGAGAGCAAGGCCGAGTGGCGGCGTCACTTGTGTGCCCTGGCTGAGACAGAGCTTCCGCGCCCCCGCACGCGCACGCGGGAGAAGCGGGATGCTTGCAGCACCAAGTCCTGCGGCCAGCTGTGCCACATGGCCCCACAGACCGCCACGGGGAGTCCAGGAGCAGGAGAAATGGAGCCCGGGCACCTGCTCACAGCTGCGGGTGGGAACCAGGCTGGGGTCGGGTTTCCCACACCGCCTCCTCTCTCTGACTCACTACCTGTATCAGCTCTCGTGTTTCCGCCGGACGGCTGAGAACACAACACACGCGCTCACAGCTCCTTCTGGAGGCTCTTGGGAAGAAGCCATTTCCAGTCCTCTCCAGCTTCTAGAGGCCCTCCTCCGTCTCCCACACCAGAGCAGCGGGGGGGTTGGGTCCTCCCCACATGACACCTCTCTGACTCCCCCACGCGTCCCCTGCCCATGCGAGGATGCCTGACCCCGGGCCACTGCACTCCCCGGCCGAGTCTCCCCACCACGGGCTGGCTCACGAGGGCCTGCCCAGGAGGCCGGGCACAGTTCTGGGGCCACTGTTCAGGCCTCCAGCAGCCCAGCACTTCCACGTTTCAGGAGGGGGACTGGAACACTGGACTGAAACACCCAGGGTCCCCCAGACAGACAGAGGACACCCACAGGGAAAAGCCCACTGTCCCCGGGGCCCCACCTCCTTCTCCAGCTCCAGGACGACCAGACTCTCCTGCATCTTCTCCTGCCGTCCCAGCCGCCGCCGCAGCCCCTCCACCTCCTCCCTGAGCAGCCCATTGGTCTCTCGCATCTCCCTGGCAAGGCCGGAAACATGTCTGTCAACGGGCACCTGGGGACGGGGGAGGGAGGGAAGGAGGGAGGAGGGGGAGGGCAGCCTGGCATGGCCGGCCCTGCCCTGCACCCCGCCCTGCCTGCCTCACCGCAGGTAGGCGCTCTCCTCCCGCAGCTGCTTCAGCTCCCTCTCCATCTTGGGCAGCCGCACCAGCTCAGACTTCATATTCTTCACGACCGCAGCATCCTGTTCCTGCAGGGACAGCTTCTGCTCCAGATCCTGAGAGAGGCCAGGGACAGAGAGGAAAAAGTCGACCCCCATGGCCCGGCCCCGCTCCAAAACACCAGGGGTGCCTCTGTGCGGCGTCCTCCGCGTTCCCTTCCAGGGGCACCCCGACGTGGCACTACAGGCCGGGGTCACACCTCGGTGCTGCGCCGCCCTCGGGCGCGAGGCCCTGGCACACACCTGCCCAAGGACAGGCAGCCAAGGCTCCCTGAATAAGCACGTCGGTCCAACACAGCACTCCTCCCCTGCCAGACCCGCTCCAGCCACACTAGACCCCGCGTAACAAGCGAGTCTTCTGCACGTTGTGGACGAAAGCCTTTCCTTCACGACCTGCAGTCCCCTCGAGACACACTGGGGACAGCTGGCATCCGTCAGCGACAAGTCAAGGAACAAGCTCAGCGCGTGAGACCAGGACCAAGTCAGTGAGTCCACAGACATTAAGAGGTGCAGCTCTGCGCCCCGTGCAGGCCAAGCAGCGGGGCCAGGGCAACACAGGACACAGGTAAGTCTGGGAGAAGGGCAGACACTGCGCCGTGCAGGCAAGCCCGCTGCGGGAGGCGGGCCAGCGGGCTGCGCAGCGGGGAGGTGCCAGAGCCGGGCGGGCACCACGGCCAGAGAACGGCACGTGGGAGAGCAGAGGCGGGGGGGCCAGGAGGCCGAGGCCTGACAGGGAAGCAACGCTGGGGGGAGGTGGGGGGCAGCAGCCCCAGCCCCGAGCACGGCACACACAGAGACAAGCGACAGTGTCCACAGTACGTGGGCACGGGCAGCTCACGGTCCCCGGACACCCGAAGCGTGCCCCGGCTAAAGCGGCTGGATGGCTGAGACCACCACCGGGATGTCCACCAGACACAGCCTGCGCCTGAGACGGAGTAACGCACCCTGATCCTCTGCTCCTGGTCGGCCCTCGCTTCCTGGCTGGCCTGGAGCTCCTGAACCTTCTGATTAGCCTCCTGACATTTCCTATCGAGAGAAAAGCACATCACGTGCAGATAGAGGTGGGTAGTAAAGCCAGCAGTTACCCTCACCCTAGAGGCTCTCCAGTGTGCACCCCCCAAACCCCAGGGCACTGGGGCCTCGGTCTCCTCGGGTCACACCCCCAGCTCTCTTCCCTCGCCTCCGCTGCGCACCCCTGGAACGGCCGCAGCCGAGGCCCCTCCCGTGACCCCCCCACGCCCCCAACCCTACCCAGGAGCGTCCAGAGCTCTCCTAGGACGACACCTGCGAAGGTAAAGGCCGAGATCCCAGGGACAGAACTCCGCCCTCTGACCTTTCAGACTTCCATGCCTGCTCAGAAGGTGGCCTCCGCCTGTACGGCCCCTCCGGCCCACACCCCACCCGCCCCAGGGGCGCCCCACACAGCCCTTAAAGCCTCACTTCTGGAGAAGCTCTCTGCGAGCAGGGGGCCCAGCCCCCAGGGAGGGAAGAAATGACTGCTCCCTGCTGTTGTCCTCAGAACATTTAAAACACTCCTCACCCTCACTTCAGTGGTCCCTGTGTCTGCAGCCAACAGCCTATGGACGGGGAGGACAGACCCTAAGGGCACCTGTAGGTCCTCGGGGCTCGGCACAGACGGCGCGCGTGAACACTGGGTGCACAGACCGCAGAGGGCACAGGATGACGAGCCAAGGCCTTCCTGTTCACGGTCTCCCACACCAGGAACCACCGGACGCGCAGCCCGGCACATGCCCCAGCAGGCTTCAGCCTGACCGGACCCAGGGCGACCCGCGGGCAGGCTCACCCGGCAAAGGGGCAGGGCCCCACCCCAGCGCAGCCACTCACTTGTGCTGCAAGGCCAGCTGCTCCTTGAGCTCCTGCCTCTCAGACTCCAGGCTCTTCACCTGCATCTCCTGGTTCATCACGCTCCACTGCAACTCGGAGACCCTCGCCTTCAGCGCGCTGATGGTCTGAAGGGGGGGACACGGCTGCTGCTTACGGGCTGTGACGCACACACAGAGGTGAGCTCCTGACCCACAAGCCCACAGGACAAATGGCCCCAAAAGAGCCTGCACCTGCCACCCCCTCCTGTGGGCAGGGACCGAGCCCTCTTCTCCCTTCCGACCCACGACCTGGGCGGGGACGCCACACCTCAACCCAACGCCCGAGTATCCTGGCCTGCGGCCGGCCTCGCGCTTCCCTCAAGCAAATGGGAAAAGACTGGGTCATGGGGATGGGCTGCCTGCCGAGAGGCCGCCCCATGATATCTGTCACTTGGGACCCTCGCTTGTGCCCAGTGTGCTTGTGTGGCTCCCCGCACCACACCTGCCCCGAATGAGCCCCCACCATGCCCCCATCCCAGCTAAACACTCCCTGGGAACCACAAGCACGTCCTGCCAAGAAATCAGAAATGCAGGACTGAGGCCGTCTTCAGAACGATGCTACGGGAGCCCCCCGAGGACGGAGGAGCCACGGGAATGCCTCGGCCAGAAGGCAAGAACGGGGCCAAACATCCACCCCTGGGGAAAGCGCAGGCATGCCCTCAGCCAGAAAGCCGGGGCTGGGGAGGCCGGCCCAGGGCCAAGCCTCTGGACTTTCAGGGGCAGACCTGCTGCCCTTCCATCAGACTGCACCCCCACCAGGTGACCTCCCAGTGACCATCTGGTGACCGCTCTCCCTCTATGGCTTTCCCAGGAGAAGCCAGCCAATCAGGCCACCAGGGAAGCCCACTCAGAAGCATCCCTGTAAATTAACCTCCTGGACCAGAGGACAGGGACCCGGTCCAGCAAACGCCCCACAGTGAGGGACACCAGCAGTCCCAGGGCAACCCCTGCCAACAAGGAGGCCTGACACGCTCTCACATGGCCCGGGGGCCCACACCAACCCAGGACCCACGTTCCCCAGGGGAGGCTGACACAGGCCGTCCACATCCCTTACTCCATCCACCTGCTCTGTTACAAGGGTGCCTATCAACCCGCGCATCACAGAAGAATGGAGCCTAAAATACATTTAACTAGGAAAACGACCTTTGAGAAGTCCTCCTGAATCCAATTAACGCACACAGGACCCGGCTGCGGGAAAGCCCGGCGGTCAGCAGGAGGACTTCCCGGGGACGAGCATACGACCCAGGCACGGTGGGGAGAGCGCATGCAGGGGCAGTGATGATGGAGTCACCAGGGAAGGCTTCTCCAAGGAGGTACAAATAACAAACAAAATTCAGGGTCCTCCATCCTGACTGGCCGCCACCTTCCCACCCTGGCCCCTCTCTCATCCTCTTTGAAACCTGTGTGGCAAGGGTCTCCCCTGACCTCGCTCTTCACTGAACAGAGCGCAGGCCCCGCCCTCCCCCACAGGCCCCACACCAGCCTCCAGAACGCAGCCTAGGCAAGCCAAGGGCAGCAAGGGGACTTGTCTTGAGGCCGATCACAGCTCCTCTCCTGCCAACATCCACATCAGAAGACAGATGTAGGAACAACCTTAACATCCTCTCCAGCGTTGCCAAGGCAAAAATAACCTGCAGCCTGCTTCCCGAGATCTATCAAGTCGAGAAAAGCTCGCAGAGACAGAATACCAATGATCTCGTGCCCTGCTCCCTCCCCGGGCAGTGCTTCATCCTTTTCCTCACTGCACCTGTGATCCGCAGCACCGCAGCAAAGGGACGGGGAAGGTCAGGAGAGTCCAGTTTCCACCAGCATCCATGTCTGGGCTCTGTTTCTAAGATTCATACAACTTTCAACTGGTAGAGACAGTAAGAACTACAGTTCACGTATGCGCTGCCTCCAAAGACGTTCTCAAATACTAACAGACCTGCTAATAACCAAAGAAATGCAAATCCAGGGGCAACACTACACCTTTGGGAAGGGGGAAAAAAAACCCACAAGTACTTCCAGAAGATACCACCATCCGTGACAGGTAAGGCCACAGGGAACCCAGAGCCCTCAACAACGGCGCCAGGACAACATGGCACTGGTAGCAAAAGCCAGACGCTGTCCCCAGAGACCTGAAACCCCACTCCCAGGAGTATGTCAACATCAGTAACAGAAGTCAAAAGCCACGTGCAACCTGCCGCATGTGTGTGCATGTACATACATCTACCAGGACGCATGCACGTAAGCAAAGTTTTTATACGACGAAATGCACACTATTCAACCACTAAAACACACAATTACAAAGACTAAGTGTTTGATTTATGAACTGAAGGCCACAGAGTGGAAAAGGAGTATTTTTACTAGGATTACGACAATGCAAACACTGCACACACACGGCAAGGAGGCGGAGGAAACCGCCCAGCGCCGTGGTAGGAGCACCCCAGGGCACCTACACCTCTCTCTCGAGAAACGACACCCCTGGGACAATCCTCACCTCGCCGGCGGCAGCCAGGCCGTCCTCCTTCTCCCGCAGCTTCTGGCCGGTGGCGTCCAGGCTCTGCTTACACAGCCTATGGCGCTCCAGCTGCTCCTTCATCTTCTCCTCCGCCTCGGCCTCCCGCTCCTGCAGCTGCCGAATGCGCGTCAGGAGCTCCTGGTTGCGATCCACCTCGCGCTGCCAGAGTGGGGAGAGTAAGTGGGAGCCGGGAGGCCCACCCCACCCCTCCCTCAGGACGGGGACCCCTCCTACACCGGTGCCAGCCACGCAGCAGGCCCCGCTCATACCACCAGAGGCCAGGCCCCCCCAGGCACGTCCTCTCCCACAGACCTGCAGAACCACCGTGCGTCTTATGCTGGGAAGGCAGCCCCAGGACTGAGACTCCTCACTCTGATGGACCCGGTGGTCTCCGGAGATGGCAGTCAGCCACTTAGGAGCTCACCCTCAGCCCCAGAAGCAAAGGGACCACCAAGTGGGCACCTGATGCTGCTGACCTCTGGCCTCTCCCTGGGAGGCGGTGCTGCAGAAGGCCCAGCAGCACACCTGAGGCAAGCGCTCAGACCAGGCCTCTCCAGCCCAGCACCACGGAGGACCTGATGAACACAGAGGGACACGGCCCGCTCGAGGGGGCTGCAAGTCTGGCCTCAAAGAGTCGGGGGACCCTTCCACAACGCAGGGCCCCTGGCAGCCCCACCCCAGAGCGGCACATGGCATCTCTACTCAGGCTGCCCATCCCAAGTTCACACAGGCAGTCGCTGCGGGTCCCCAGACCTCAGACACCAACCAAAGTTTCACCATCTGAGAGGTTCTGAGATCTCCACCCGTGGCCAAACTGGAAGTCCCTGAAAAACCATGACAGATGTCCAAGACGCAAAGGGACAATTTGAAAGCCACTGGCTCAGATGGTTCCAGATCACATTCAACTATGTCTGTGGGTGGGAAGGGAAAGGCCTCTCAGAGGGAGGCCAAGCCCAGCGAGGACCTGGGATTAGCTCAGCCCTGTACGCTTTGATTTCCCCCAGAAAAGACTTCCACCAACCATGAGACAATCCCCCCAACTCGTTCCAATGCATTCTAAGCACCTTTAAGGTGCCGCGGCCTGCACTGCACCCTGGAGACCCAAGGCAGCCAGGACAGGTCTGGCCCTTGATGGACTAATGGCTCAGGAAAATTCCAGTGGCTCCATACCCCCTGCCATCTGCCCGAGAGTCAGGGTAGTAGCACCAACACCCCACTTCCTACTACCTGATGGCCCCTGGTGCCACCTTTGGCCCTAATGACGCACTTTTAAGAGCAGCAAGATTCCCACGGCCTCTCCCTGTCCCTTCCCACTAGTTCCTCCAGGACTGTCCCTCCTAGGACGACCCAGAACACCAGCTAAAGCCCCACCTTAGGAGGAAGCCCTGGGAGCAACACCAGAGCAATGCCAAGGCCGTGGGACCCACTCGTAGGCCATGTTCCTGGGCTACTAGGCCCACACGGCACACCACAGCCAGAAGCCTGCATACCAGGGTCGAATACATCCACCAGCATCACACCCCGGAAGACATCCGCTATTTTTACAGGACTAGGAAAACGTGCAAATGTGCCACATAAGGCAAGAATGGGGCCAGACATCCACCCTTGGGGAAAGCACAGGCAGGTCAGAGACATGCCGGTCCAATGCTTTGCCTAAGTCTTGGCAGCATTTCCACAAATCATGAGCACTCATTGAAAACCTCTGGCAAAGTGCTGTTGATCGAAGCAAAAAAAGGGGTCTATGCCCTCAGTAAAAGCCTAGTACCTTCCCTAGGTAATGGGGGGTTGCATTTGCCCAGTCTGCCCTGAGTAAGCCAGGGACAACAGGAAGTACCCCCAAGACTGGAGATCCTTGCTCTGAGGCCCTATAATCACGTGAGCAAGATTGGTCCGGCCTGGGCCTGAGACCTTTACACAACCCGGTGACTTTCTACGCCTGTCATCCTGTGGTACCTCGTATTTCTGCTGGATTTACACCCCAAGTCTTCGGGGCAGGGGGAAGTGGGGGCTGGGGTGGGGGTGGCAGGGAGAACAGGCAGCCCAGCAGAGAGGCATGCGCGCAGACAGCCGTCCCCCCGTGCACTGCCCCCCTCAAGGACATCAAGCATAGCTGCTGGCTATGGCCGAACCAGGCCGTCCCCCGCAACCCAGAGGCAGAGCCCCCAGGCTCCCTGCCGGAGGCTTGCCTGCCTCAGGGCCTGGCGGGCACCGTGTTCCTGCTCGCACCCACCTCATAGCGCCTGGCACTGGTGCTGGCCGCCCGCTCCAGCTCCACTCGAGCTCTCTTGTGGCTCAGCTCCATCTGCATCTTCTCCCGCTCCACCTGGACGACCTGGGACTTGGAACGGATCCGCTCCGCTCGTTCCTCCAGCTGACCAGGTCACACCCAAGGGGAAGAGAACCCTCAGCAGCGGTACCAAATAGGTGAGCGGCTTGTCCGACACTCACACCAAGCACCTGCCTCCAACAAGGCCCATACTCAGCCCTGGGGAAGAAGGATGGATGCTGGGCCCTTCGTTGGAAAATGGGTGGGGAGAGGCAGTAAACAAAGAGGAAATAATAACAGGAAGAGAAAGGTATACTTTCAGATGACAATGTGTAGGCTTGTTCTAGAAAAGAGGGCATGTTGGTTTCCTATTGCCGTGTAGAAAATTACCACAAACTCAGCAGCTAAAACCCCATGTTATCAGTCAGGTTCTATGCACAGAAGGCCGGGCACACATGGCCAGGTTGTCTGATCAGGGTCTCACAGGCTAAAATCAACACTGGTGGCCAGGTTCTAAACTCATCTGGACCTCAGGATCCTCTTTCACACTCACACGGCTGAAGGACTAAGGTCCCGCTTCCTTGCTGTCAGCCCCAGGCTGCTGCCAGGTCCTAGAAGCCACCCACATCCCTTGCCATGTGGCCCTCTCCACCTCCAAAACCAGCAAGAGAGAACCCCCCACATGCAGAATCCCTCTCCCACTCTGAGTAAGTCAGGCCCACCATCTTCAGGTCGACTGATTTCTTAATTATGTTGGCAAAATCCTGCTGCCACAAAACCACGTTAGTGTTTAAGTGGGAGAAAGTGTGGTCCACCAGGGGCCAGGGACTTAAGAGCCATCTGAGGAGTCGGCCTACCACAGAGGGTAGGTCTAGCCTTGAAGGGCCTCAGAAGACACACCAAACAGTTCCGCAGAACCACTGACCGTGTTAGGGCATCGTCCTCGCGTGGACTAGAGCCTGAGCGTTCTAGGAATGGCTGGTAACACAGCAGCCCCCGGGCAGTAAAAAGAAATGCAGAACCTCAGGCTGCACCCAGAGACGCCACATCAGAAACCTCCTTTACACATAGCCTCCGGGATTCATACGCACACCGAAGTTTGAGAAGCACGGGCTAGAGCGAGGGGTTCTCAGTTCCACCAGGGACACCTGGCAACATCTGGAAACACTGCTGACTGTCAAAAGAGGGGGTGGGAGCATGTGTTTGCTACCAGCATCCAGTGGGCAGAGGCCAGGGATGTCCCTTAACATCCCATAAGGCAGAAGCAAGTGCTGCAAAACAAAGAATTCTCCAGCCCCAAATGCCGGCAGTACCAAGGCTGAGAAATCCCAGGCCAGAGGAAAGGCATCTTCTCTACCCGCCCCCTCACACATCTTTGAGGGCCCGAGTCCACACTTTCTTTATCCTCTGGCATTTTCTCTCATTTCAGTTCGCACCAGCTGGAGTGTGGGGGTTCCGAAGTCCACCCTCATCAAACTCACCGGCCTTCCCAGTCTCGGCGGGCAGCGAGGGCCCAGCCACTCCAAAGGACGGCCCCCAGCTCCCGTGGGCCCTACTGCACAGCGGCCAGGAGCCCCAGAGAGGCGGTCCGTGGCCACATCTTCCTGGCCCACAGACTGCATTTGAGGGAAAGTGACTGAAACATGTTTCTATTTAAACCAACACTGACATGGAGCAGAGCCCCTGTAAACACTTTCCCACAGAAACACGAGCATTAAAAAAAAGGGCAAGGGGGCGGGGACTGCCAGACTCTCCAGACCTGTGGGATCCCAGTTCCCCCACCTGCCGTTCGGGGCAGCTTGGCAGGGCACCAAACCACTGCCGGAAGTGCCGAGACAGCACAGGGCCCGGTCAGGGCCCTGACAGGTCTTGCAGCTGTAAGACTCTGACCAGCTCACTCTGCCTACGGGATCCCCCACACGGAGGAGGCCCTCCACAGCACCAGCTTAGTGAGAACCGGGAAATTCTAGATTCTATAGTTCCGACAGACTGGCCAAAAGTTCCCAAACATTTGCATCAACAAGGTTACAACACGTTTTTAGACCAAACTGCCAACTTCTTATTTTGCCAGTGAGCAAGAATCAAAAGCAAAACAAAAAATTACCACCCTTATTTCCAAAACAAGTGCTTTAACACCAAAAACAAACACAAAAGATCCAATTTCGGAATAAAAAGTCTTTGCCAAAAAATGGCAGTGAGCAACTCAGTCCACTGAACAAACAAAATCATTCAATTATTTATTCAATAGCAAATGAACGCATGCAAACACAAGAGCATTTGTTTAACCAGTGTTGCCTGGGCCTCTGCAGGGCTCCCAGAGCCACAGGCCGTTACCGAGGACCGGCCCCAGCTGCACGAGCGGGGGGCTGCAGCTGCCTGACGCGGCAGCCGTGCGGACTGGCAGGGGCCAGGGCCAAGCTGCACACACCACCCCCTCCTCATGTGGCCCCAGTGACCCCTGGGGGGCCCCAGGAGACTGACCCCTCAAGTTTGTGGAACCTCAAGTCGTCCAGGAGACCTGACCCCTCTCTCATGGTCTACAGTAAGCATTGCCAAGAACGTGAAATCAAGTGAAATAAGAATTCCTATAGCAAAACTGCAGAAGCCACATCGTGGCAGACTGAAGCCACGATCCGCAAACAGCCCCACATAGTCTGAGACCAGGACATACTCAATCTTTCTCTACTTTCTCTCTACCCCTCCACACACAGGGCACTCACCTGACCTACCTGGCACCTGAACAGGCCCCACCTAAGGGCAGGTGTCTTCTACCCAGAGACCCCTCCGCGCCACAGGGCACTCACCTGCATGCTCTGCTGGTACTGCATCTGCAGAGAGCTTGGGGCAGAGGCGGAAGCGTCCAGTCCAGACCCTGCCTCCACCCGCTGAGAAATGAAGTTGTTCAAAGACCTCAGGGTGGACAGCACGGTGGTGTTTTCCCCCAGGTCGTCCATGGCCACTGTGCTTCTGGAGGAAGACAGGGAGGGTCACCGTGAGCCTTTACAGGCCCCATCAGCTCTACCAGCAGCCCCACGCTCCCAGTGCCTCTCGGAGTCCTTACGATACCCCAGCGTTCGTAACCACAGGTCGCGGTGAGCTGGCAGCCCAAACTCATCTGTAAACTGGGGCTCATGAGAGCCACCGCACACAGGTGCTGTGAGGATGAGTCCAGCAATACGTTTCCAGATGGCAGGGGTGCAGCCAGGACCGCAGCTCGTCACTCTGCCTGTAACTTCACACAGGACATCTCAGGTTCCACAGCGGGCCAACTAGGTCTTTCTGCACATGTTCCACACATCACGAAAGTGGGGTTTCAGAAAGTTACAGAACGGACTGGAACCCAGGTCTGTGTGGCTCTAAAGTCCAGTGTGCCGCACAAGCCAGCGCATGGCAGAGCACCAGCAACAGCAAAGAACTGGCATCCCCAGGGGGACCCCCTGGGCGTAGGTTAAGCATCTGCCTTCGGCTCAGTTCATGATCCCAGACCCCACATCAGGCTCCCTGCTCATGGGATAGTCTGCTTGTCCCGCCCCACCTTGTGCTCTCTCTCTTGCTCTCTAATAAATTAAAATATTAAAAAAAAAAAAAAAAGAACCCACATCCCCAAACCCGTACCGACCGTGGCCTGACGCCCGCCCGCCAGCCCGTGAGTGGGGAACATCCCAGGTACAGTTAATGAGCAAAGGAGTGAATTCCCACAGGTGCATAGGTAAAAGGCTGGCCCTAAGTACTGGATTGGAAACAGCTCCCTGCCAACACCCCAGGGGAAGAAAGTGAGGACTCTCACTCGGAATCCCTGTTGGAGGAGAACAGAGCCCTTCTCCTGTGGGCCACATCAGCACCCCGGACAATGCGACTACGCTCAGCTCCTCTCAAACACACTGTGGATGGAAAACGGATTGCAAGACAGAACAGGACCAGCACCGAGTGCTGAGAGCCTGGCAGATACAGGCCCGGGCGGCAGGAGACGGCAGAGGTCAGCTCCAGAAGGCAGGCCCCTCCGTCTGCCAAGATTAGAGCGGGGCCATACTCTCCCTCCCCTAATGCGAAACTCAGCCACTAGGTCCTGTTCGGGAGAGGCCATCCCCTGGAGGAACTGACGTGTGTAATCCACTGGAATGAAGAGCGCACGCACGTTTTCAACTGCCTGGAACTAAGCCCCTGCACCAGGCACGCGATTAGGCAGCAGCTCCGACTCCATCACTCCATCCTCTTCATCCAACGGACTCCGATCTTCAGCACCCCAACCGCGGAAACCGAAACCCCGGGAAATCACAACCCCTGGGCTGCGTGTGCAGAGCGTGCTGCCTGTGAGCTGCCCTTCTGGGCCCAGGCACCGCACCGGCACTTCTGCAAACTCTGGGCACACGGGCGGCTCCGCCAGACCCCAGGCCCCGCTCCGACCCCCGACCGCCCGCCGCCACCAGTGAAGCCGGCTCGGCCCCCGGCCCCGCTCGGCCCCCGGCCCCGCTCGGCCCCCGGCCCCGCTCGGCCCCCGGCCCCGCTCGGCCCCCGGCCCGGCTCGGACCCCGGCCCGGCTCGGCCCCCGGCCCGGCTCCGAGGGACCGAGGGCGGCGAGGAGGAGGCCAACGGGCAGGGGAGAGGGCAGCGCCCGCGCCCAGCCCGGCCCCGGCCCCGGCGCGCCGCCCACCGCCGCCCACCGGGGCCGCCCGCGCCCGGCAGCTCACCCGAGCCGCGGCCGATCCCCTCCGCCTCTCAGATCTCCCTCCTCTACGCCCGCGCCCGCGTGTCGCGAGACCTGCCGCGCGCTCTCGCGATATCTGGGCAGAGCCGACCGTGAACCCCCGGGTCTGCGCCCCGGCGAGCCCTGGGAGCTCCGCGTGCGCCCCGGAGACCTCGCCGGGAGGACTCTCACCAAAGGCCGGCCCGCGGGCCAGTCGGGGTGCCCGCCTCGCCCAGCGGGACGGACATCCACTGGGGCGGTGGCCGCTCACCGTATTGTGTAGAATAGCACCGCCCAACGGTGGCCTCTTCGGGCCAAACTTTCCGGCTCTCGACAGCTCCCCGATTCTGCTACAGTATTGGCTTGAGTTAGCACATCTTTACTTTCCTCCGGGCTCAATGGAAAAGCAAAATACTCTGCTGCTAGGCTATCCTCCCAGGGCCCTGTGAGCTCCCACAGCCAGAGACCCTCGTCCAGTAACAGGGGTCTCCTTCCCTCATGAACCTCCTCCTCCCTGCCCCCCTTCCCCAGAGGGAGCACCCGAGGGTCTGCACCACCACTCCCCCGAGGGTCTGGAGGGTCTGCACCGCACCCCCGGGGTCTGGAGGGTCTGCACCGCACCCCCGGGGTCTGGAGGGTCTGCACCGCACCCCCGGGGTCTGGAGGGTCTAAACCACCCCCCCAGGGTCTGGAGGGTCTGCTAGCCCCCCAGGGTCTGAAGGGTCTGCGCTGCACCCCAAAGGTCTGCACAACACCCCCCCAAGGGTCTGGATGGTCAACACCCCTCCCCGAGGGGCTGGAGGATCTGCACTGCCCCGGGGGGGGGGGGGGGGCGTGAAATAGGATGGGGGCAGGGGATGTGCTGGGGGTAGGACAGGGAAGTCTAGGACGTAACTGACTCCAACCAAAAATAACGTGAAAAAATGCTAAATCCGGCCTCCAGCCCACTTCAGAGTGCTGGACCGAGCCCTCGGGCCCTGGTGGAGATTATGGGTATCTACCTAGGCTCTCCCCCAGCCCTGTCCTTGGGATTTAATCAGCAATAGGGTCAATACACTTTTCTTTTTTTTTTTTTTAAGATTTTATTTATTTATTTGACAGAGAGATCGACAGAAGAGCACAAGCAGAGGGAATGGCAGAGGGAGAGGGAGAAGCAGGCTCTGCACTGAGCAGGGAGCCCGATGTGGGACTCGATCCCAGGACCCTGGGATCATGACCTGAGCCGAAGGCAGACGCTTAACAACTGAGCCACCCAGGCGCCCCTCAATACGCTTTTCTTGAGGGATGAGCACACCTCCAGGAAATGGCTTTGAAGAAACCAATTTTTATAAAAACAAACTTAAAAGCATGGAAAACAAACTGAAAAGCATGGAAATCCCTTAAAAATCGTACAGTCTATGTCGTTCTGTAAAGCTGCATCGAGTTCCTGGAGGAGAGCACAAGGAAGTAGATGTACACACCACATAGATGCTTGCTCTGGCCACTGCCAGTCTTGGGGGCCGCCGGGGTTTCAGCAATAAAACAAAGCATGCCAGCCCCCTGCATAATTCATACCAAATGTCTTCCCTAATTGCGGGGAACTCCCGCTACTTGAGGAAGGGATTAACACATCATCCACCAGAGAGATAGAAATTAATCCCCAGGTTGAAAGTTCAGGTTTTCACATGGTACACCGTATAAGCAAAATGACAAGGAGAAGCCTGGGTGTTGCGGTCAGTCGGTCAGCGCGGCAAGGGTGGAGACTCTCTCTGTTACACGGGAACACTGTGACATGACAGTTACATCAAGGTTACACCAAGGCCCATGTGCGCCCCCGGCTCCTTCCCACTGTCTTTTCATCCTTTCCACTCCGCCTCACAAATCCCATTCTAGAGACTATTTCTGATCATACATCCCGGCCAGCAAATATCGTTTTGTTGTATCTTTTTGGCTTAAAACAAAGGCCCCCCACTTGTCCTGCCTGCTGCATCAAACCCTGGACCCCGCCCCCCGCCCCCCAGCCACACTCCCAGCAAGAGCTCAGATGACACTTGCAGTGAACAAGGCTCAGAAACCACAGGAAAAACCCTCAGTCCTCCGCAAACTCCTTCCCTCTTTGGTACTGTGTGGCCAAGAGGTACACCTCTGACGACTCCTTCCTGCTGGCGCTGGGTTTCACCGTCCTGGTGCTCTGGAACTGCTCTGTCAGTCGCTTCTGTAACGCCAGGCTTTGACTTCCAGCCCACGTTTTGCAGAGGAATGTTCCGCCAGGGTGCAGGACATCTGAAGCCAGGTCCAGAAGGGATGAGCACAAGCCAATGAGCCTGTCGTGATCCAGGCTCCGGATCCCTGTGGCGTTGGGTGCCATGTCACTCAGAATCACATCTGCTCTTCCTCCAGGAAGCAGTTCTTGGATTCTCTGGAGGATTCTTGGGTCAGTCACATCAGCCGGGCACAAAAAAGTTGCTCCCTCCAGGGGGAATATGTGAAGAAGATCTACCCCAAGCACAAAGCCAACAGGAGCACTGGGATCTAAAGAAGACAGGGTGAGTCCATTATTTACACTCTGAACCATTCCTCAGAAATACGAATAGAAAAACAGAAATACAAATAGAAAAACAGAAATAAAAAGTCAGGATGAAGGACAGGAGCAAACATGAAAGATGTGGACACAAGGCCCTTCCCCTGCTCTATCGGTCTACAGAGGTTGGCCTCACTCTGCATGTGAGGAATCTGGGGCCCAGAGAAAAGCGCCTGTCCCAGAGCACAGGACTCCAACTCTGATGTCATGTCACTTCCCGAGGCCTGCTCTCTGTGAGGGGTCTTATCTCTGAGCGGCCTTTCTGACAAACTAGAACAGAAGAGGACACACTAATACATAAAGTACCTCTGCATTAAATCAACATGTCCATTCTGCAGCTTAATCCAATTTCTTTCAATGCAGAAACTACTAGAAACGAGCCAAGAAATGGGGGATAGAGACCGGTGGAAGACAAGGTACAGAACGTGACCCCTCACCCCGGTTTGAGAGGCACCCACGGCGCAGTAAAGAGGCCACTGTTTCATCAGCCCCGAGCAGGCCCTGGTGTCCCCTGTCCGGGGAGGGCCCCTGCTCTGCAGGGGGGACTAGTTCAGGGTGCATAGACTTGCTGGTTCCCTCTGCTTAGCAGAGAGGCTGTTCCATGGTGGGGTAACGTGCATTTTACTCCTAGCTAAAGACCAGAAGTCAGGTATTTTGCAGAGTACATTTTTCAAAGGAGAAAATGCCATTTTCACTCCTGGAAAGGAGGACATCCCACATCTCATTTTACGCACTTGACTTTCTTTCCTTTGATATCCCATGTGTTCTAACCTTGGGGAGGGTCCACTAGAGGCAAATGGCCTTGGGTGCCTTTTCCAACTTCTGGGAGGAAAAGAAACCCAATCATTTTATCCACACTCTTTGCCTCTGCCACATTCTTCCTACAGGTTAAACTTGGCCATTTTCCTCCTTCTCCTGAAGAGCAATTACGGGGACAGGAAGCACTTGTTAGGTCTATGGATAGGCTCAGGGGCAGGAAAAGGACCTGGAGTCTCTGACACAAATGCCTTCACTTAGGCGGTGTTTACCGAGCTACAAATACTGTTTTTCTCCCTGTTCTAGAGCCGCTGGAGGCGTCCCGCCCACAGTAACGAGGCTGGGTCTTAGCCGTGAACCCAGGGAGCAGCGCTCCCAGCCTCTCTCTCAGCAGATCAGCGAATTCCTCTGAACCTCATTTTTCATTAGGACAACGGGCACAGAGCCCTCATTCTGCGTGTCGGAGAAGGGTTCTTGTGAATCGGCACATTTCACGTAATGCCAGGGACCGTGGTACCCTCCGACTTTAGGGTAGGAAAGAAAGGGGGAGGGATGCTCAGCACCGCGGGGTGCACACTAGCAGAACACCTGGGAAAGGAGGCTGGCCGAACAGCACAGCTGTCCTCTGGAGTTCTGCACAAGCATTCAAAAGGACAACATGGTGTTCTAAATTGAGGGTACAGGCTTCCCTGTTGATTAATCAGGGGAACCATTTTCCATATAGAAAGTCTTTGATGAAATCCTTAAATACAAGACCGCAAAAGCCGAGTCCCTCAGGCTGAGCCAGAGGAGAGAACCCAGAGCCCCAGCCACGGGTGCTCCCGGACCAGCCCTGGCGGGACCTCAGGGACACCCAGGGCTTCAAGGTCCAGGACCTGGAAACCCCTGTGGTTGATGCAGCTCTGTCGCGGGAAGATGTCAATATATCAGCACGTGGAAAAAAACAGCTCCATCAAGGCTCCAAATCAGCAAGAAGAACGTGGATGTGGAATACCAGCGTTTGTGAACAAGGAAATGCACGTATGTAGTTATGCATGCAAAAGCGAATTCTGGAAGGGGGCACGCCAACGCACTGACGGACACACAGACGCAGTGTGACTTGCGGTGCTTTAAATCTTCACTACAGCTTTGCACCGTGTCCGTCATTTTGAAAACATCAGTGTCCCGCTTTCACCCCTCTTACTACCAAACAAGCCACCAAGTGGCTGGGCCGCCCCGAATCCTCCGGTGGAGGGCAGCTGGCTTGCGCCTCCACACCCAGGGTGGTCAGAGGCCCCACCTGTGCCCGCAGCGTTGACCCTCCGCACGGCCACCTGGCTCCACGCCCCGGGGGCCGCCCCACAGTCTAGCACCCGGAGGCCGGGCCGCAGGATCCGGTGCCTCTCGTCCACCTGCAGGAGCTTGAAGGCACTTCGGCACCGGTAACTCTCCACCTTCGCGGCCTTCACAAAGGGGTCCTTCAGCTGGCGCATCAGCCACAGGCGCTCAGCCCCGGTCCGACCCCTGGAGTGACTCCCAGCGGTGCGAAACCTTTGACACTGAAGGGACGCGCCTATCAGCTTCAAGGACCTGCTGCAGAAAAGGGGAGCAAACAGGCTAGCATCACACAGATAGGCAGGCTCCCTGGTTCAACCCACGTGTTTGTAGAGACGGTGCCCGGAGGCCCGAGAGGGGAGGAGACTTGGCAAGGCTACCCAGCCAGGAAGCAGGCGGAATGGGGTGAACGGAGTCCCTCCCCAAATCCGTGTGTGGAAGTCCTAACCCCAGGTACCTCAAAATAGAACTGGTCTTTAAAGAGGTGGTTCAGTTAAATGAGGCCAGATGGGTGGCTCTGAATCCATGACTGGTGTCTTCATCAAACACAGGACAGACGTGCACAGAGGAAGGACCAGGGGTGGGGCCACAGGGAGACGGCAGCCACGTACAGGCCAAGGAGAGGGGCCTCGGGAGAGACCAGCCCTGCCGACACCTTGAGCTGGGGCTGCAGCCCCCAGCACTGAGTGGGCAGTTTGTGTTGCTCCAGCCGCCTGGCCTGGGTGCTGGCTCCCCGCGCCCAGGCGAGCGAGCACAGCAGGCGTCGCCTTGTAGCAAAGAAGCGTCTTTCGCTCACGGAAGTCTTCGGAAGGAAGACTCAGACGTCACTGAGAGTCACTTTGCTTGTGTCAACCCACCTTCTTCCAGCACTGGTTAAGAGTACCGTTAACATTAACAAAGGTAACACTCCCGCTCACCCGGTACAACTTTTCCTGGGGCTCTGCGGGACTGCAAGGGAACCCCCCGGGGACAGACCCTTGCCCTACTCAGCTCCATGTCTGTGGGGGCCAACACAGGGCCTTACCAGTCACACTGCCGCATACAACTGAACTCTACCTGTGTGAGCAGCTGAAGGACAATTTCCAAGTCTCTTTGGCAAAGTCAAGTTTTTAACAGTTTGTTGACTGCCAGGAGCTCCCCCTACATCCCCTCACGAACTCTCAGCACAACCCTACAAACTAAGTTCTGCATCCATTTCTCTGATGGAAAGAACCTACCATCATCCCCATGGCTCCAGGCCAAAGCCCCTTCAACAACAAAAGCATGTTGACAAGATGTGGACACAGCAACTGTATTCGCAGCCTTCAAAGAGCCGAAGGGGTCTCCTGGAAGGAGCACAGAGCTTTCCGGGGCACCAGAGCCAACTCCCACGGTTGGGGGAAGGCGGGAAAGCAGAGTCACACACGCTGAACCTGCAGATCTGCGCAGCTGACCTCCAGCGCCTACCCACGTCTGGGATTCAGCCACATGGCCACTCGTGGAAGCCCTGTGCCACAGCCTTCAGACCTGCTGTGCCCTTCGCAAGCTTCCCCTCCACCTGCAGCGCCCCTCACCTGTCCCCACTCTTTTCCCCACCTTCCACCTGCAGCGCCCCTCACCTGTCCCCACTCTTTCCCCACCTTCCACCTGCAGCGCCCCTCACCTGTCCCCACTCTTTTCCCCACCTTCCACCTGCAGCGCCCCCTCACCTGTCCCCACTCTTCCCCCGCCTCCACCCGCAGCACCCCTCACCTGTCCCCACTCTTTCCCCACCTTCCACCTGCAGCGCCC
>NW_023270763.1:1652822-1701031 GCF_011800145.1 Mirounga leonina
CTGGGAGGGGGGAGGGGGACCGGAGAGAGGGGAAGGGGCGGGGCCGGGGGAGGGGGGACCGGGGAGGGGGGCCAGGCACCGGGTAGAGGAGTGCAGGGCTCGGGGGCCTCTGAGGAGGGGAAGGGGAGGGGAGAGGGGCAGGCGGGGTGCCAGTGAGCAGAGGCCGGAGGAGATGGATCCCGGACTGCCGGGGTCTCACGGCCTGGGGACCTGAGGTCCCGAGCCCCCCCGCGCTGTGTAAGCCCGGCCTGGTGCTCTGCGAAGGGCGGGTATCGTCTCTTAAAGCCCTGATAAGGGGCCTCAGTCTGCAGGTGACTGGACTCGGCCCCACGGCTAACAGGCAGGGCTGCCCAGTGGGAGGAAGCCCCCGGCCCTGACACGAGGTGGGCTCTCTGAGGACCCAGGCCGCTTGCTCCAGCGTCTGTGCCCCCGCTGAACCTCAACAGCCACTAGACCCAGGTTGGGGCACTGAGTCTGCCCTTTGACCTCGGGTCCCACTCCGCCTCTCAGCGCCCGCTTCTTCCTCTGAAAACGGGGAGCGAGAGTCTTAGCTCTCGGAGTTGTTGGGTCTGTTAAACACAATACTTTTTGAGAAGCATACAGTGAGTGCTTCCTAATTGATAGCCGACACCCCGGTATCCTCCCCGTCACCAGCACAGTTCACTGGGAAGCCAGGGCTCTGGGCGTGACCCCGTCAGCCTCAGGACCAAGTACACAGGCATTCAGCCTCAGGCACGGAGACCCACCCCCAACACCAGGGCCCACCTGAAGGTGCCTTGTCTCAGGCACGGGAACTTCCCAGAAGGATCCCTGTGCCCGCTTCTCATCCAGCGTGGTCCCCAGCGTGGGAGACTTGTGTTCAGTGGGCCCCAGGCCGTGCTAGGGCTGGGTGGACAGGGGCCCTGCTCCTGGCCCTCCCCCATGTCTCCAGCAAGCACCCAGACTTCAGCCTGGGAGTCTTCCTCTGGATGGTGCTCGCCCATTCGAGGAGGGGGACCCTTGTGGCCCCCAGGGCAGCAACGGCTGTGAGCAGATGAGCTGTCGCAGGAGGGAGGACCAGCCAGCCCTGCTGAGCGGGCTCTCCGCTGTCAGGAGCTACGCACTGCTTGGGACTCCGTGGTCTGCCACTGCTGAGGTGCAGAAGGCAGATCCCCACAGGCCAGAAGAAGACCCCACTGGTGAAGAGGCCACGGCCTAAAGCCTGACCCGACGACCAGGGGCTAACCCGCGTGGTTCTGCTGTGCCCACGGCTGGACTGCCCTCTTGCCTCTGTGCTGAGGCGGGGCAAGCACTGACACGGCCATCCCCCTGCCACCAGCCTGGGCACCGCTGCCACTGGCTTCGCAGAGCCAGGCCCCTCTCTAGCCCAGAAGCTCCCTTGTCCCTGAGGCCAGCCACGTGTGGCAGGGCTGGGAGATGACATACCAGCCTCCCCCTCCCTGCCTGCCACGGCACGTTCCCATCCCCCCCGGCCCCTGGCCTCCACCGCCCCCGTCCGCACCCAGGTTGGGCTGAGCCCGCCCTCTTGCCTTCCTCAGGGGTCCCCAGAGGACCATGGGCGCCTCCAGGCTCTACACCCTGGTGCTCGTGCTGCAGCCTCAGCGGGTGCTCCTGGGCATGAAGAAGCGAGGCTTTGGGGCCGGCCGCTGGAATGGCTTCGGGGGCAAAGTTCGAGACGGAGAGACCATCGAGGACGGGGCCAAGAGGTGAGGTTGGGGCGGGCCTGCCCACACAGCCAGCTCCCGAGGGGATAGACTGGAGCTCCTTATGGAGCCCTTGGGCCTCAGTTCCTTCATCTGCAGAATGGGAATAACAGTAACCGCTCCTGCCTCTGGCGAAGGGCGTGGCAGGGCGGTGAGTGGGGTCCGCGCCAGCTGTCGCTGGGGACTCAGGAGCGGCCCACGGCTGTGCTTGCGGCTGCTTCCAGCCAAGGGGTGGTCCGTCACCGGACGTCTCCGTCTGTTCGGGGGAGCCGACGATGACGAGGTTTCTGCCTCAGCCCTTTGAGCACACACACGCTCCGTTAATCCTCAGCACTTCCCCAGGGCAGGAAGCGAAGCCCAGAGAGGTCGAGCGGCTTGTCTGCGATCACACAGCTCCGGTTTCAAGCCCTTTGCCTTCTTTCTCCTCATAGGCATGTGCGGGTACAACGAGACTGTGTGTAAACGCACAAAGCACTACACAAACCTTCACCACTGTTGATGTTGTTCTGAAGAACGTTGGCCACCTTGATCAAGGCCGCTTTCCCTGGGGCAGAGAACAGAGCCCCACACGCATAGCACTGAGGCTTCTGGAAGGGAAGAAGGCTGCGGGCACTACAGGCCGGTGGTTCTCGAGTTCGGGGTTTTTTAAACATGACCACCACGTAGGAAATGTCTAGTCTCTGAGGCCGTGGTGCTATCACGGATGGCAGGCCACAAGCACGTTTCCCACCCCGTTGTCCTTTAATCGTGGGTCACTAAGCTGGCTTCATGGCGCACGGCTGGGCCGCAGCCCTGTCTGAAAAGCCGTGGTGCCTTCTGTGGCGTGCCCCTTCCCTTCATGGGCCCGGGACCAGGGCTGCGGCGACGCCACCACGTGGGGTCATTGGTTTTGGCAAGTGCAAGGCCATGTGACCGGTCCTGCTTGGGGAGGGTACAGCTGGGGCAGAGCCCAGTCTGCCGAGACTCTGGCATCTGGCCCTGTGAGCCGCCCCGGGGGTGGGCGTGGAATATGGACAAGCAGTGAGTGCCGGTGGTCTGCTCTGCCAACCAACCGAATGTCTTTGTCCTCCTGAGCCCATTCACTGGGTCCTGATCTCTGGGGTCCTGCTCAGTGTCAGGACACGGGAACAGGTCCCGGCCCCAGCCCTGCAGAGCTCCCATCTAGTCTGGCTATCAGGTTCACAGGGACAGGTGCAGAGAGCGGGTCTAGGGGACAGCCAGTGCTCTGGGGCGTCCAGAATGAAGAGCCAGGGCAGATAATTGGGCAAAGGAAAAACTCCTAAAGGACGTGACATTTGGTCCAAGCAGGTGGGAGGTAGAACGCAGCATCCACAGAAGCCCAGAGGCTGAGGGGCAGGGCCGTGCAGAGGTGTGTGGTGTGGGCCTTGTGGGGTACAGACAGCTTCACCTCTGTCCTCTGCCGTCCTGGCGACAAGCAAACTGGCAGGCCTCTGATTTCCTAGGGCGCATCCCTCCTGCCCTGTGTTCCGCATTTCCTGAAGGGGACACACACGTAAGACCCTCCGTACCGAGTGCGATGGTGGCCTTCCCGCAGAGCAGGCTTGGGATCGGGCAAGAAACGCGAGTCGTCGAGATGAGGAAGCACGTGCTCTCTGTCCCCAGGACAGAACTCGGATCCTTCTCGGTCGGCCTCCCACTGCTGCCACGGCCCCTGCCTGTCCCGGTTTGCAGCTGTGAGTGGCCCTGTCATCAATGGTCCCGGGTCCCTGATGCCGTGTCTGCTCTCCTGGCGGCCGTGGTCGAGCTCACGTATGCACCCACAGGAGGCATGGGAGCTCCCTCCAAGCCTCAGCAGCACGCACTTTCTGATGGCTGATTTCAGCCGCTCTGGAGGGACCGATGCCTCTGGAGGCTGTGTTTGCCCCGGGGGCCGTTGATCTGGCATGCCGGCCCCGTGTCTGCAGGCCACTTGGATGTCTGGGCTTTGTGAAGTGTCTGCCCAAGTCTTTCACCCATTTTTTAAAAATTGGGTTGCCTGTCTTACTCTTCGGGATCTGTACTTCTTTATACATTTTAACGTTCTTCCCAATTTTCTGCTTCAAGTCTCCCGCTAGGACGTGGATTCATGTGTTTCTCCTTGCAGTTGTTAGTTTTTGCCTCCTGCAGTTTGACTCTATTTTGAGGCACATACGTGTTGAGGATCGTATCGTGGAGAAGTGGCCCCTTTACCAGCACAGCAATACCCTTCTTTACTCCTGATGCCTGAAGTTCGGACAGATACTCCTGCTTTCCTTTGGTTAGTGTTGGCATGTGTCTTTCTCCATTTACAGTTCATCCGTATTTTTTCATCTTCGTTTTATACTTCATGCTTGTAATCTTTATACCCAGCGTGGTTCCGTGTAGACAGGTGGTCTAGTTTTTGGATCCCCTCCGACCATCTGTCTTCTGCGGGAGCGTGTGGACCACTGATGTTCCAGGTGGAGACTCCTACAGTTGGGTTCATATCTATTCTATTTGTCACCCTTGTTCGGTGTTCCTCTTCTTGTCATCCTCTCCTTTTCTCGGTTTTGTGGTTTTAACTGAGCACTTTCTATGAATCCCTTTCTCTCCTTTTTTAGCATGTCAGCTATCCTTATCTTTTTAACTGCTCGACTACTTGCCCCAAAATTTGCAATACACATTTGCAGCTAATCCAGGCGCGCTTTCAAACAACACTGCCCCGTCCCGTGAGCGGCTTGCCTGCCTCGCAACAGCAGACATCCCGATTCCAGCCCCCAGCCCCGTATCCTTGCTGTTGTTCAGCTTATGTACGAGTGTGCACACACAGGGTGTAAGTAAGCGGATACATCATCGCTGTTACTTTGAACAAACTGTTACCTGTTACATCAGTTAAGAATTAAAACTGTTTTGGGCGCTTGGGTGGCTCAGTCGGTTAAGCGACTGCCTTCGGCTCAGGTCATGATCCTGGAGTCCCGGGATCGAGTCCCGCATCGGGCTCCCTGCTCGGCAGGGAGTCTGCTTCTCCCTCTGACCCTCCTCCCTCTCATGCTCTCTGTCTCTCATTCTCTCTCTCGCAAATAAATAAAAATCTTAAAAAAAAAAAAAAAAGAATTAAAACTGTTTCATCTTGGGGCGCCTGGGTGGCTCGGTCGGTTAAGTGACTGCCTTGGTCAGCCTTCGGCTCAGGTCATGATCTCTAGGTCTCAGGATCGAGCCCCGCATCAGGCTCTGCGCTCAGCATGGAGTGGAGCCTGCTTCTCCCTCTGCCTCTGCCCCTTCCCCTGCTTGTGCTCGCTCTCTTTCTCTCTCTCAAATGAGTAAATAAAATCTTTTAATAAAATAAAATAAAACCGTTTCATCTTGCCTTCACTTACTCCTTCCATGCTCCTGCGTTCTTTGTGCAGATGCCAGGTCAGATCTATCACTTTCCTTTTCTCTAAAGAACTTGTTTTCACGTTTGTTATGAGGCAGGTGTGCTGGTAATAGAGTCCCTCAATTTGTCTTTGAGAAAGCCTTTATTTCTCCTTCCCTTTTGAAGGGGAGGGGAGTACAGAATTCTAGGTGAGTGTGTTTTGTTTTGTTTTTCCCTGAACCCCAGCTGTCTCGCCTCCCTCTTCCTGCCCGCCCAGTGTCTGAGGAGTCCGATGTCACTCCTACCCTGTTTCTCTGTGGGGCAGGTGCTTTCTTCCTTGGGCTCCTTTCGGGATCTTTTTTTTTTTAAGATTTTATTTATTTTATTGGAGAGAGAGCGTGTGAGTAGGGCCAGAGGGAGAGAGTGAATCTCAAGCAGACTCCCCGCTGAGCAAGGAGCCCAACACGGGGCTCGATCTGCAACCCTGAGATCATGACCTGAGCCAAAATCAACAGTCGGACACTTGACCCACTGAGACACCCAGGGGCCCCTGGATCTTTTATCTTTGATTTATTACACTTGGAAGGTAACGCATCTGGCATCTGTCGTGCTTGGTGTCTGCTGAGCTTCTGGGACCTGTGGTTTGGCGTCCTTGACACTAATCGGGAACATTCTCAGTCATGTCTTCTCTCTCTTCTGCCGGCATTCCTGTTGCTCACACGTTTGCTGGCCGTCCCACACCCTTGATATTTTGTTCAGTTTTGTCCGATCTTTGTTCTCTTTGCTGTTCTGTGTTGGGCCGTTCTGTCGAGATGCCCTCCAGCTCACAGTCTTCCCTCGGCCACGTCCAGTCTCCTGCAAGTATCCTCTCCGTGGCCTGCCTCTTCTTTCTTAGCGATACTTCGATGAGCAGAAGTTTCATCTTAATGGGATTCCACATATGGCTTTTTCTTTACATGCAGCGTTTCTACACCCTTTTAAAGAAATCTTTGCCTACCCAAGCTTAAGGAGACATTGCCCTAAGTTTTCTTCTGGAATGTTCAGGAGTGTTAGAGTGCCACTCCCTCTGGAATGGAGTCTGGGGTAAGATGTAAGGCAGAGGGTTGAGATTCATCCGTCCAGATGTCTGGCTGACACAGCATCATATTGAAGAGACCGCGTCTTCCACTGTCCTGCAGCCCCGTCTGGCATGATCACAGGGCAGATGTGACACAGAGCCTGACGTCTGTTTCCTGTCCCACGTCCCCAGTGGCGTCCCGCGACCGGGTGGGTAACTGAAGAAGCTCGGCACAGCCGGCCAGATGCTGTGCTGGGCCCTGGGGTCTGCCCTCCAGACGCTCGCTTGACTGCAGAGGCTGCCGGTGGGGTCGTCCCATGGCCCACGACTCGTCCCGCTGTCCTGACCTCACCGCAGAGCACGGAGCCCTCGTGAAATCAGCGACCTTTTATTGTTGTCGGACTCACGGCCATATTCTAAAGGTGTTCATTATCCTCAGAGGCTCATGATCTTTCACACTCCGGAGGCCTCATCCAGCGAGAGAGGCCGTGGAGGGCGCTTCCTCCCAGCTGCCCCCCTGGGCGTCCACACGGGCATGTCGTGCCCCTGCAGGCAGCTGCTCCCCCTGGAGGACATCCTGCTATGGCCACGGGTCAGTAACGATTTCCACGCTCAGAAGCAGAGGGCAAGGCCATCGTGCTGCAGACATTCTTCATGAAGGCCGGGACAGGCCTTACCTTGAGGTTGAGGGCAGAAGTTCAGCCCCAGAGCCCCACACCATCAGATGGGCTCCTAGTCTTGGGGTCGGCTTCGAGGAGCACTCTCCGGGACCCCCATCTCCTCTCCCCAGGGCCACTGGGGTACCAGCCCAGAAGTCATGGAGCCAGAGCTGCCAGGAAGGCCCACAGCGGAGTCACGTGAGCTGGCTGCCGCGGTAGACCAGAAGTCAGGACAACCTCCGACAAAGGAGTATTGTGCCCCTGCCCCCGTGGGGTGAGAGGGAGAGGCCAGATGGCACATTCTAATCCACTTTAGGAACAGGCTGAGATGTGTCTCAGGCCCCACAGGCCAGAAGGATGACTGACTCCAGAACAGCCCTGGGCTTCTTGCAGGCAAGTGAGTCGGGGTGGCCCCTGCAGGGAGCCTGGCACACGCTTTATCCACCGCACTCCCATTGTGCCCTTACAGATCCCAGAGCAGGCCGCCGGTCTAGAGCTGAGTTAACGTACCCTCTCCACCTGCAGGCTTGGGTGACCATGTACACGCGAGCGGTCGTCCCTGAGGGAACAGCATCTGAGCAGCGAGGATGCAGCATTCTTGGGGGGGGGGGGGGGGTAGGTTACAGGCACTTGGGGAGCTGGGGCTCGTCAGAGTCAGGTTTGGGCTGTAGGCAGGTGGACGGTCCCATCTCTCTGGCCAGCGTGCCTGATGCCTCCAGCAAGGCCACAGAGTGCCGTGTTCAGAGAACCTCAGGAGCTGAGTGGCTGAACAGAGCCCCAGGACTGCAGGGCCCCCCCCACCCACCCACCCAGACACTCGGCTGCTGTCATTTTGTTTAATTCATGATTCATCCCGTTCTCTGCCATCTGGGGAGCTGAGCATCACACACACAATCCGACACTTTAGCAGAACTGAAACTGTCATCCCCGCTAATTATCCCAGCCTGGGAAGTGAGATTATTGATATTTCGTGCACTGCTGTGTATTTGGGGAAGATTAACCAAAACTAGTCAAAACATGAAATCACTAGGTGAAGTTTTTCAAAGCGAGCCCCACCAGCCTGCTGCCAGAGTGCTGGGGGAGGCCCCACGGGGTGCCAGGACATTTAACTGGGGCGCCATCTGTACCCCCAAGTGAACACACACATCCATGTTTTTAGGTCAAGTCTAATTTTAATGAACCACGTCAGTGAATAAATTCCGGCTTTCAGAACCATTCGGGCCTGGTCTACCGCGGCAGCCAGCTCACGTGACTCCGCTGTGGGCCTTCCTGGCAGCTCTGGCGGGTTCCGAGTGGAGGAAGGCATCTGCTGGGATCAGACCGCTAAGACCCAATGTGTGTGTGTGTGTATTTAATGAGCAAAGTGGTTTCCCTGGCTTCTCATTCCAGGCACAGGAAGCAATTATGCATTGTGTTCCTAACAGAACTTGGAGATCAAAGCTAAAAAAAAAAAGCCATTCTTTACATACAACTATAAATGGTCAGGCGTAATTAGAGCACTTAGAGAAACAAAAATACACGTAGGGCAGCGAGACTCGGGAAGGAACAGACGGAGCTCCGCGGCTGCCGGGGCCCGGGGAGCCCCCCGAGTTCCGAGCACAGAGCCTCCAGAGAGCATTGGCCGCGTGAAGGACGAGGGAAGGAGCCAGCTGGCCGGGCAGACGAGAGCGGTCCGGGGGTGCGCGCGAAGCTGCTCCTCACGGGCGCCTCGCCACTGCAAGCTGGCCGCCGTTACTATCGGTGACCCACGCCAGTTGGGAAACTGGCCGAGCTCCGTGAGGGGTGGGGGTTATTCTGCTCCGGCGTGAGACGCGCGGGCATGTGAAGGGAGGCACGGAGGAGGCGGCCCAAAGATCACACAGAAGTGGTTACGAGGGCTCCTTCCGGGGAGGCGTCCAGGGGTGCTGGCCACATTATCTACCGCAGACATGTGATTTGGGGGCTACTTCAAAACTGACGCCAGCATCAGAACGTTCCGGGGGGGCGGCCTGGTTCTGCTGTCGCGCATCACACTTGTGCTCGGGTGGGAAAGGCGTCCCTGGGAGGAGGCCTGAAGCCCCTGTCCCGTGATCAGCCACAGGGGAGCTGGCTGGAGGGTTGGGGCATCTCCCTGGGAGGCCATGGTTCTCAGCACAGGTGTGAGGAGAGGGGATTCGGGACCCAGGTCCCCGGAGCCTGCAGCCTGAAGAGTAGCATCCGTGTGGCCGTTGCCGTCCCGTGGGAAGAGCAGGAACCGGACAGGGTGGGAGGTCCCCAGCTCCGCCGCCCACCCCTGTGACCCCCCCCCCAGCCGCTGAACTCGGCCAGGCCTGGGCTGCCCCGTGGCTCACGGGCTGTTGAGCTGGGTCGGCCTGTGCGCCCTGAACCAGAACCTCTGAACAGAATCGGTATTTGAAAGGTCCCCAGATGACTGCAAAGTCCCGCCGGGTCGCCAGGTGGGGAAGTGCTTCTGTGTTCCCCAGCACCTTGCTGTAGGGTCACCCGCCCCGCCCACCCGCAGGGAGCTGCAGGAGGAGAGCGGCCTGACTGTGGACGCACTTCACAAGGTGGGCCACATCGTGTTTGAGTTCGTGGGCGAGCCTGAGCTGATGGACGTGCACATCTTCTGCACAGACAGTGTCCAGGGGACACCCGTGGAGAGCGATGGTGAGTCTTGGAGTCCGTCCCTCCCCACCCCAGCGGGCGAGGGGAAACCAGGTCCGGGTCCCGGGAGGCAGGCGCCGCGCCGGCATCTAGCTCTGAGCCTCGTTCCTCTTCTGCAAAGTGACACAGCCAGGAGGACTGAACCCGAGTACGCCCGGTTCCTCACACAGACCTGCCTGGTCATTGCTCACTGACGGGCAGTTTAAGCCTGGGTGGAACATCCGTGCTCTTTCCACCTGCTCCAGAAATGCGCCCTCGGTGGTTCCAGCTGGACCAGATCCCCTTCTCGGACATGTGGCCCGATGACAGCTACTGGTTTCCCCTCCTGCTCCAGAAGAAGAAATTCCACGGGTACTTCAAGTTCCAGGACCCCGACACCATCCTGGACTACACGCTACGCGAGGTGGATGAGGTGGACGAGGCAGAAGTGTGCTGGCCCCTACGGGCCAAGGGACCCACTTCACCCGTTCACTGAGCCCGAGGCAGAGCTGGGGTCTTGGGGGTGGGGTGGGGTGGGCGAAAATAAAGACCTTTTACCTTTTCCACATTCCTCGCAGGGCCCGGTTGGGCCGTGACCGCTCCCTGGGACAGAGCAGTGCCAAGGGGACAGCTGGAGGGCCGGGTGCTGCCCTGTGCGGTGCCATGGGCTCTTGCTGGGACCAGTGTGGGCGAGCAGCTGTACCCTCCTTGTTCCCCACCCCTCCATCAAGGGGAAACTTGAGGAACAGTCATGGCCCAGGGCTAAAACCCTGGTCTAAGGCACCGGAGGCTGTCCCCTATGGGACCCCAAGGGACAGGGTGTTCTCGTCCACATCTCTGACCACCAGGAAGGGGGGAGGCAGACAACACACAACTTACCCAACTTTCATAAACAGATTTAATGGTTGTTCGTGTTTATTGATAAAAACTTTGGAATGTATGCCATTTGTGAACAATTCCAGTTTACTGGGCGTAGCAGTAACTGATCCCTACAGCCTTTCTTATAAAGTGCTCCGTACATCAAACTGTGTCACCAAGGGAGGAGGGGACTCAAGGGCAGACAGAACCAGCCAGGGTCCCGTGCGCGCATCAGAACTGCGTCTTCCGCTCCGGCTCTGCATCTGCCTGCGACAGCGAGCAGAGCAGGGTCCAGGGTGGATGGTCCTAGGTGGGGTTCCACTCCAGCCTTGCCTGAGTCCGGGAGCAGGGCTCTGTCCCCGTGGCATTTGGACCATGCAGGCCGTGGAAGACAAGGAAGGCCCTGCAGCTCAGGCACAGGGAGGCTCTGTGCAGAAAAAAGGGGCCTCTGCTGCCCCCAGCTGAGGGCACAGGGAGGACATGACCCCCCCACCCCCAGCAAGTCTCTGCATCTGTCTGCTGACCTCCCTGCAGGGCCTGGGGGGAGGGAGGGGATGGACCAGAAACGCCCCTCCAGGCAAGAGCCCCTCCTCATTTCCCCCTCAGGAACAGGCCAAGGGAACACGGAGTCACCAGCAAATCCTCTCCAAAAAGCACAGGGCAAGTCTCTGGTGCTGGAAGTCTCCTTGGTGACCTGGGTGAGGAGGCCCTCCCCGCGCCGGCCCTCCCACCTTCGAGCAGCTGCCCAGTGCATGCGCCCCCAGCCCCAGTGCATGCAAGGCAGGGCCTGCTCTCCACTGTCCTGGGGTCACCTGTCCCTCACCAGCCACGTGCAGGCCACGGGTGGGTGAGCAGCATCGGACAGGGATGAACAGGAGGCTCAGAGGTCACGTTTTGTGGCTCAAGTGCACACAGGGCCACGGGAGCAGCCCCGCGGGGTGGCGCAGACCCGCTCCCGGCGCCCGAGAACCCGTTTCTATGGCGGGGGGTGAGAACACAAGCCACCACCCAGGAACAGGCCACTGACCAAAACGACCCCCAACGTGCTGGGCTCTGCAGATGCGCTGCCCCTTCTCGTCAGCCCAGGAAGGCACGAGCCTCGGTCGGGGCCTCACGCGGGCTGGGGCGCCGCAGGTCTCCCCTCACACACACACCCCCGTGGCTGTTCCGCCGGCACAGGCAGAACCCACACGTGCGGCGGGTCCGAGTCCCGGCCTGACCCGGTCGTCTGGCCGGACCAAAAGGACACTTGCCCCCAGACTGCGGTGTGCATGGTCTCCTCGGGGAAGCACACCTGTCTGTGGGGAGAGAAGTTACCCTCGGTCCCCATGCTGTGTGCGGGCACACAGGTGGACATCAGACCCGGGCGCACCCCCAGGAGTCTGCGCTCCCCCCCGGAGGGCATGAATCTCAGGAATCCTGTAGTGCGGTCAGAACCTCCTCCGGCACCGCTCAGGGCCGGGGAGCAGTGAGCTCAAAGGGCTGCAGGCCTAGGAGAAAGCACCCTACCTGTGTTTACACAGAAGGGATTCAGAGCAGGAAGCACCCGGGCCCTAAGCACACAGGAGCCCCAGAGCTCCAGGCACAGAGCCCTCTGGGCCTGCGGGTGCCGGAGGGAGGCAAGAAGGAGGGGTCTGAGTGGCTGAAGTAAGTGAGGCCAGCTTACAGCGGCTCAGCCACGGCAACACGGACCCTTCCTGCAGAGTCCAGCTGGGACACCGCCCCCCACCCGGCCTCCTCTGCCCTTCCAGCCTCCAGGTGCAGTCTGCAGAGAAACGGGCGTCCGGGCAGCTGAGAGGACGGAACCGTTGCTGCACTTGGACAAACAGCACCACTTCGCCTTGTCTCCGCCATCGCCGACCACCAGGCGCACACGGGTCAGAGAGTGAGCGTGCACACAGGGAGGGACACAGCACACTTGACCCTAGAGACCAGGCCAGGGCCCCCATGGCACTCCCTGGGGCTTGTCCCCTGGAAATCAACACCGTCTGTGCACCCAGTGCCCCCGAGCCCCCACCCCCACACACACTCACACTGCTGCCCGACACAGGCCCAGGACGGCCGGCTGGCCTCCAGGGATGTGCCAGGTATAGCCACCTCTCATCCGACACAGGGACAGTCCTGCCCTCTGTGGGCTCAGCTCATCCAGACCCTCCTGACTGCTCTAAGCCCCTGGGGGGCCCCCTGCACATGCCCCCCCACCCCGGGCACCTGCTATGTGGAAACCATCCTGCCACCGTGACCTCTGGGAATCCGAGAAAACCATTCCAGGGGCCCTCAACTTCACCCCACCAGACTCCCAGGCACAGTGCGGGGGGCAGGGGGGCAGGGGCAGCTGAGCAGATCCCCGTGGCCTCTGGCTCCCGTGGACGCTCAGATCATGTCCTCGGCCCTGCTCCCCAGGAGGGCAGCACCCAGACCCTGGCCCCCCCTGCCCAGCCCGGGCATCAGCCCAACACCGGGGACCCTGTGGTGGGGGGGAAGGCAGCCGCTGTCTGAAGGGAATTAAACAGGGACACACCGTTTGGAAAGAGATTTTAGTGAGGCCGCCGGGGCTCCCGCCCCAGGCCACTGGCACTACTGAGGAGACATGCCGTCCTGCGGGGATCTCGGCGGGGGCAGGGAACTGTTGGGTCCCGCGAAGAGGCAGCTGAGCTTGGGCTTCAGGTCGTTCCACACCTTGCTCATCTGGAGAAGAGGGAGCACAACAGGGTGAGAAACCCCCGAGGAGCCCCGTGCCACCAGACCGGACCAGGGGGCAGCTGGCCCTTCCCCTCGCCGCATCTCAGCCCCTTCCCCCCCGGAGAACGCCGGAAGAGGAGGAACTGTGTGCGCCGCATGCGCGCCAGGGGGCCGGCAGGTGGGCTCCGCCAGGACCAGCCTCCCGGTGTGGCGGGTCACACAAGACAAGCCGCACCAGAGAGAAAGTGGGGGTCAGACGTGCGGGAGAGGAGGGTAGCTCGGAGATCAGCCTCCCCAGACCCGAGCCCACCCGCACGGGGCCCTGCGCGGGCCTCCACCGGAGCGGGAGAGGCCCGTTCCTCTCTGGCTGACCCGTTGGGACACTCCCCAGGGATGGGGACGCTGCAGTCCCAGACGCTTGTAGCCCATCACCCTCCAGGTCCCACGCCGATCATGGAGGCCGAGCAGGCGCGCAGCACACACTGTCTTTCAGAAACGGAAACTTGCCACAGGGATTAAACACGCCAAGGCTGGAGAGTCCTAACAGGCGCAGAGCCGGGACTGCGGCCCAGGCTTTAGGGACTCTGGCCTGAGCACGCTACCGTACCAGGGAGCTGCAGGTGGCCACGGGCAGATGCGCCCCCCCCCCCAGCAGGTGACTGTGCTGCTGGGGCTGCCACCAGGCCTTGACCCAACCCAGCACACACCACGTCAGCAGCGGCCAGCAAAGGCAGAACCACACGGGGACCATATACGAGTTTCTTCAAGCCTAGACACACGACCCTTCTAAGCTGTCTGGAGAGGGACACGCCCGTCCCCGTTTGCGGAGGCACAAAGAGTCCAAGACAAGCTAGCACCATGCGGCTCTGGGTCCTCGGGGCCAGCAGGTGTCCGCGGAGCTTGCCACATCTCTGGCCAAGCAGAGGGCGTGTTCCCAGCAGTGCGGGAGCCGCCGGCCGGAGGACAGGGACCCGGGGTCTGCGCCAACCCCCGCCTTCTCTCACCGACGCCCCACCCTCTCTTCTCTCCATTCCAGGGGATGCTGCGCTTTACCCGACTCCAGAATTCCTCCAGGAGAGGAGGAACACTTCCATCATGGTCTCACGCTGCCCCCCACCCTCCAAGAATCGCGAGGACAGCTTTGCCACTGCTGTTCGGCCTGCGTGTGCGACAGCAGACATGAACCTGGCCTGTTTACAGGCCCCGTGCTCCCGGCAATGCCGGAAGGCCGGCTGCAGGAGTGCCAGGCTCCCAGACAGCAAGGGGCTGGCCGACCCACCTCCTTGTGGCCTTGGATCTGCGAGTTGACAAAGGCCCCGAGAATGTGGGAGGTGAGGGGCAGGTAGATGTGGACCAGCTGCATCTCCTGGTGCAGGCAGTACAAGGAGAAGAAGCTCCGAAGCTCCAAGGTCTGGATGGCGTTCTCCTGCTGCGGAGAGAGGAGCCGCCCCTCGTACCTGGCCCAGCAGCCGCTGCGGAGCGCCACACCAATACACGGCCTCTCCCCGAGCCCGGGGCCTCAAGCCCTTCCCTGCACCAGCGCTGAGGAAAATTCCAAGCCACTCACCCCAACCGGGCACCCCAACGGCTCTGCTCTAGGCGCCTGCCCATCCCCCCGCTGGCCACACCGGCCCCAGGCAGCGACCCTCCGGAAGCTCAGGGGCCAGGCCCCGAAGTACAGGTCCGGGGCCCAGCCAGGCCAGGCCTGCTCACGGGCAGCCCAGCCGGGGGGCAGCCACGGGCCGCCCCGCCCCGCCCCGCCCCCCGCCCCCCGCCAGAAGCACCTCGACGATGCGGGACTCCAGCGGCTGCGCCGAGTCGGGCTCGCGGCTCTGCACGGCGGCACTCAGCATCTGCCTCTTCGTCACGCTGTACTTGTGCAGGGCACGCTGGTGCTTGTGCAACACGCCCTTCTCGTGCCGTTCGCACAGGTCCTGTGCGGGGAGGGCACCTGCGCTCAGCCACCAGCCAGCAGGGACCCGGAGCCACCCTCCCCCGGGGGAGGCCGCATGGAAGGGGGCAGTGGGAAGAGACCGGCAAACAGACACATGCTTCAAAGTCAGCGCTGTTCACACACAGACACCGTTGCCACGCACACCCACTCACTCCACGCTCAGGAAGGAGTCGTGGAACGGAGTGGTTCCGGTGACAGGCCCCGGGTGAAACCAGGAGGGGCTGCAGTGCACATCAGCCCCGCCAACCGAAAACCCACATAAACTAGGTCCTGTCCACAGGGAAGACGCACAGGGAAGATGGAAGGTGGGTCTCCGACTTTTCCGCTGCCCATGGAGGGAAGCCCATGTCCCTCCAGCAGCAGAAAGACCCACCTCCAAAAGGAAGATGCACCGGCATTTCCCTGGAGCCCTAAAATAGCCCCGCTCAGGAATCTTGTGGGAAATACTGGCCACAGAACCACAGTGCTGGGATCTCGAGGGGACCTGGCTACCATCCAACTTAACAAATCCCTTCTGGAACCTTCCTCAAAGTCCTGGGCCCCCTCTCCTTGAGCTCAGCACGAAGGATTCTCCGGCTTCACAGACCATCCAGCCCACGGTTCAGAAGCCAGCCCTACACAGAGCTGGAGTCGGACTTCCCAGCATCTCTGCCCACAGAAGAGGCAAGCTCCCTCCACGCCAGGCCAGCCCCCCACACACGTGTAGGGAGCGAGCATATTCTCTCTCACACACACACACCTCTATGCACACATGTGCACATGGTCACACGTGTGCACGCACACACGTGTGGGGACGTACATATACGCCCGCACACATATACAGGTGCTCTGCATACATGCACATACACTCACGTGCACGTGTGCAGTCACATACGTGTGTATACACTCCTACATGTACACATACACACACGTACATACCCGTGCTCACAATTTACACATTCACACATACCCCTACATATGCACACATATACCCGCATACATACACACACGTACACACGTCTTAACGTGTACACACACAGACACGCGCTCGTGCGTACCCTCACACATTCACACGCATGCACATGCATACACAAATGCATGCACTCATACACACGTGCGCGTGTACACACACATGCATACACATACACTCACGTGCATGTATACATGCGTGCACACACACACCCGCCATTCTCAGACCAAGGGAAGCCAGAGGCCTGTCTGCACACCTGCTGGGGCCACAGCCCAGAGCACCTGCAGAACCCGCCAAGGGGAAATAACTCTGGCAAGACTGTCTACGGCCCATCTTCCCTCCACAGCCCTGGCTTTGCAGCTCTTCGTCCACTCCTCTGGAGTCACACCCCTGAAAGATCATGGATCCTTCTCAAAAGCTCTGTCCTTGGCCAAGGAGCAGCCAGACTCACTTTATAGGACTGGAGCAAATCCAAGAAGAGGTTCAATTTCTCCACCACGTCATTCTCTTCCTGTTTGCCCTAGAAAACAAGGGTGGGTGACCAACACCGAGCACCACAGGACCCACAGACCCGGCCAGGGCCCCCCATACGCAGGCCTGAGCTGGCTCTTCCCCCCACAGCCACCAGCCAGCTCTGCAGAAGAGCCCCCTTCCCACACAAAGGCCCCCCAACGTAAGGCAGGGAAGCCACAGAACCCAGCAGCTGGATGAAAACTACATCCTCAGTTCCCAAGGTCATCTGCCCACTCGTGCTTGCTGTTCCACAGCACTGGGCCTCCCAGCGTGCCAAAGCCACAGTACAGTTGGGGCTAGGCTGGCTTCCTGGGAGCCCTCCACTCTAACACTGTGCTCACAGCCACATGTCCTGAGGGCTCTAGCACAGCTCATGTCCCTCAGCCACCAACACTTGCCGAGCACCTTGCCCAGGTGTTTGCTGAACACTTCCTAGGCATTCACCAAGCACCTCTCAGGTGTTTGGTGAGCACCTCACCTCTCCCAGGTGCAGTGTGGGCTCCTCAGAGAAAAGAGCCCTTTTCACAACCTCTAGAGCTCCAGCTATGGCTCAGCATGAAAAGCTCACCTCGGAAACCACACAGCGACTGTGTAGAGGGTGCAGCCAGAAGGCAGAAGATGGGAAGAAACGAGGAGGATGAGTCTGACCAGGTTACAAGCACTGCCCTGGGAGCCAGGGCTCCTGCCCAGGTTCTGCCACCAACTCAGGGGACCCGGGACTCATGCCTGCCCAGCTCAGAGGTTCCAGGCCACTCATTCCCACACCCACAGCCAAGACTCGAGCCAATAAGGTCACAGGAAAATAACAGGCATGTTCCAGGTTTTCTAAACCCAGAAGGAAAACACCAGAGGTCCACAGGTGCCCTGCTCCCGCCTGACTGGGCGGAGGGGCACAGGAGGACGGAGGTTCCTCCGTCTAGCAGCAGGTCACGTCACTGGCTAGGTCCCAGTTCTCGTTCAATGCCACACAAGACCCCAAACCACCATCCTGTCAGCATGGAAAAAACAGCCCCCTCTGAGTCTCTGTTGTCCCGCTGGGATATAGTGACCTGGGGCCCCTAACAGGTATGGGGAGAATAAAACCAGGGTGTGTGGAAACAGAGTTAGGAAAACCAGCCCCTGGGTGTCTTTCCTCGTGCAGTGAGAGTGAACAGAACCCCAGCTGTGCTGGATGAAAGTCCTGATGGTCGTTTGATCCAGTTTCACATTAAAACTATATTAATTTCACTTCAACGTGAAAACCACGAGGAATAGTCAGGAAGTGGTACTTCCTCAGACGTCACATTTCAAAGCAGCATCCGCCAGCTATCAGAGATCTCAGAGCTTGGGGTTCAGCTTCCAACTATGAACTTGCACCACATCAGAAGCCTGAACCCTCTCTCCCTCTTCAAAGGCAGAAACACAGCATCCAAATCTCAGTCGGAAAACACAGGAGACGACAGAGTCAGGAGTTTCCGTTCTGCGGGACGCCTGGGGATTCACGGTGCACCCCACGCGCTCTCCCACCCCTGCCCTGAGGCTACCTGTTGAACTGGGAGCTGTGTGGGCCCAGGGCCTAGGTCCTTGCAACCAGGACAGCTTCAAGTTTAGGTTTAGAATGAGCTTTGAGGAAAGTCCAACAGGTCCCATGAAAAGTGTCCGAATGACCTCATCCAGCCCTTGCTTCTCGTGGACATGAAACGGGCCTGGGAAGCAACATGCCCCGAGCACAGGCCCAGCACAAGGCACTAGCCGAACGCAGAGCAGGCTGCCTCTCTCTGCAGCCGCGCCTGCAATGGCACAGTGCCAGGCCTCCCCGCAGTGGACACGTGGGCACCTGGCAGGCCTGGAGAGGGACCGGGCCCAGCGCCAGTTCCGAGAAATGCCACCACCACCCTACGCTCAGTTTCTAATGGGAACACGCAGGCACCGGACCACAGAGGAAGGAAACCCAGGACTTTCCGTACCAGCCAACGAGATCAGATTTCCTTTTCGGAACTTAGAGACGTCCTGGGCCTCTGAGGGCCCCACCTTGAGCCTGAAAATCCCCCAGCGCCACGGTCGGAGAGTCCACCACCATCGCTGTGTTCTCCAGCCTGCCACTAAGGAGCTTTGAGCGTCAGACAGGCAGCAAGTCCCTTCACAGGTACACCATTTTAATTTATTTACTACCAGCCTACAGACCATTTCCCCAAGAACCAGGCCACAAACGCTCACCCTCAAAGTCACGCAGGGGTTTTATAGCATAAAAGCACCCAGATGAGCCTCTCCGTCTGCCAGTAAACTGTGGACCTTCAAATAGATCCCCAAGGACCACAAGGCCCCTGCGCGTGCGGCAGAAGCATTTCTGGAGGCTAACTGGGTCCCTGCGGGGAATGGAGATGGGGCGCTCTCAAGGCTCCGGAGCTTACTTACTGTCCTGATAAGTTATCAAGGAACCAAGTACTTGCTGACTAGGATAGCAAAGTGGGAACTACCTGGTCCACCCAGAAGCATCCGGGGAAGTCCGAGATTACATTTTCAAGGACAGATTACAGCTTCTCATCTCAGCAAAGTGAACCTTCAAAGGACCAGCACCCAGTCTCCTTGTCACGGGCAACCATCTTCAGAGCGTCAGGGGCTCACAAGGAGCCACTCAGAACAGATGGGGACATGTAGTTCCAACCAAGACCAGCACCCACTCACTCCAGACACAGGACTCCAAAGATGTCCCCGCTTCCGTTCCCCAGGGACAGGTGCTCTTCAGAACGGGCACCGAGCACAACGTCACTCACCTGCTGGGCAGCTTTGTCAGCAAGCAGTGCAAATTCAACGGACAGGCCTCTCAGCGCCTGTTTAAGGGACCCCCACGTGCTGCTGTTCAGAGAGGCCCAGGAAGGGAGCGGGGTCGTGTCAGACCCCAAAGCACTAAGGGAAAAAGAAACAGAGGAGACAAGACACTCGAGGCCTGGGAGCTGAGCCGGCCGTCCAGCATGACATGTCGTCCCAGGGCAACCTCTGCCACGCGAAGAGCGGTCCCTGGGGACATCTGAGCATCTGTCAGAAAGGCAGGACCTCAGCCCCCGCCCCAGGCCTTCTGAGCCAGTTCTGGTCAACAAGCCCCCCAGGGATGGGTGTGCACACGTTGGCTCGCGAGGCAGAGTTCTTGAAACTGAGGAGGAGGGTGCAGTCCTGGCTGACCGTCCACTGCCCCTCCACCCAGGGGAGTGTGAACAGTTCGGGCCGTCCTTTTCCAGTCTAGTCCTGACAGCAGGGAAAACGACGTGTGACCGACTGGCACACATTTGTGTGTTTAGGGATCCACCCTTCCCTGCCTAAATTCCCCCAGTTGTCTTCCTCTAAATTCCATAACCCATTTCCCCAGCCCTCTCCTTCACCCTCTAACAGTGAAACTGGTCAGAACGGGCGTCGCTGTAGTAAAACACCATCTGCCACCAAGTCTGCAGACCCCCCCGCGGGGCACCTGCCTCAGCTCCTTCCCAAATACGAGAAGGTCAGCAGCATTGTCGACGGCCCTCGATGCAATCCGCTCAGCCCGGTCGCGAAGCCTGTGGAAGCTGTTGCAGATGTTCCGAATGAGCTCCCGGCTGACGGCTAACTGAGTCTGGATGTCGGCCGGGAGGAAGTCCTGGCAGGGAGGACAGCAAGGCCACGCATTACTGGCCGTGAAGGGCCTTCTGGAGACGACGCCCATCAGGACGGGGAAGAAGCCCGGCGACAGAGCAGCGTGTGGGCCCAGACGCCAGGCCACATGGGGCCTCACGGGGCCTCCCTTCTTGTCCAAAAAAGAAACAGAAACCAACATCACGCATATACCACAAACACTAAGCTGAGTGGCCCCAGGAGATGGCGATTCTAGCGTCCACTGAAAGCGGATCCAACTGGAGGTCCTGCAGGAACACACACTCCGATAATAACCGTCACGCTCAAAGTGACTCTCCGCGTGAGGGCAAGGCCGCCGGGAGGCTGCATTTCTCCAAGAGTCACTTTTTACCAGCTTTACTATTAACTACCCAGTAACATGAACTATTCTTTAACATGAACATTAACTACATAACGCTTAGAAGACAGGAAGCTTAGGGAATGGAGTGGGCACGTGGGCAGGAGTCCGTATTTCTGTATGGAGAAGCAGTTTAAGAAGGAAAAGGAAAAAGCTACCCAGTAGCCACCTTAATCCTCTTTAGAGAAAGAACAGATGTGCTAAATTTTACAATAAACCAATGCAACACTCCCGTCCCCTCTGAAATCTGAGAGGCTAGTGACCCAGCGGGAGTCCACCTGAATCACAAAAAAGCCTCGGGGATGTGGCAGGAGAGCTGGCCGGCTTCTGTGGCCAGACCATGTTCAGCCCCCTACGGGTGGGCTACTCGGTGGTCTGGGACCTTGGCAGCCTCTCGGGGCCCGTCTCCCCATCTGTGAAGTTGGCAGGACACCCGCTGTGTGTCCGAGCAGGTGAAAGCAGGTGAAATGAGGAAACCATGCGGCGGGCCTCAGCAGCATCCCCAGCACGCGGTCAGGCATGGGGTCAGGCGGTCACTTCCTGGACCGGAGGGGGCACGTCACGACGAGCAAAGTACCTTGGCCCGAGGAGCCAGCTTACAGTTCATGAATTCATCTCCAACACACTGAGCTGATTCCTTTAACTTGTTCTGCACGTCCTGCAAAAGGAAACAGAACAGCCAGCTCTACCAAGCTGCAGAACAGTCTGTATGAGACCAAGGAGGTCAGCAGGAGGCAGGACGCAGGCCTTCCTCAAGAGGAACGTGCTCCCACAGGAGGGCCGTCACACAGGCATCCCAGAATATCTCGTCACTGTGTCTCCCCGGACTTCTTCCCATTGACCTTAACCTTTAGGGTGGCTTTCCACAGCCAGGAAAGCCTGACTTAACAACAGCGGCACCACAAAACCTCCAGCTCCAGAGGGCAGCTCTCTCTCCAGAAACACAGGAACTCCGTCCACAGCGCAGAGAGGACCTCCATGCCACAGACGTCACCTGGTAGGTCCCACCACGTGGGGCACAGAGACGAGCTGAGGTCTCCTCCTTCCTTCAGACAGACCCACAGGACCCAGGCCCACAGAGCCCCGGGAGGGCCGGTGGGCAACACACAGGCCTCCTTGGCAAAGCCATGTCCAAGACCGGGACCCACAAAGAGCCATGGGAAATACAGGCAGAGAGCCTAACCGGCAGCTCTTCATGAGTCAAGGAATTCTAGAATTTCAGAGATGGCTGAGGATCATCTGTCCTAATTTTCTCATTTTACCAGAGGAAACGGAGTCAGGGAGGCCCCAGGGACAACACCCTATCTGTGAGGGCAAAGGGTCAGAGGAGCCTCACACTCCAGGACGGGGACGCCACCCAGCTCTGTGCCCAGTGTGCAGCTCCCAGGCCCCCTCGCATTCCTCCCTGGCAGGAAAGATCCCTGCGCTGAAGGAACCTGTCCGCCCAGGGTTCAAAGGCCCACGCTCCCAGCTCAAGGGCAGACGGTCACAGCAAGCATTCACGGAGTGCCTGCTTCACGTCCCGTAAGAGGGGCATCTGAGCTAGCGGCAGGAAAGCCTTCTCCAGGAGGCACCAGGCCCCTCGGCCTCACAGGGTGTCTCTGCCTCGGCGGCTCCGTGATCTGCGTCCTGCGGTGGGAGAGGGTGGGACTGAGCCCCCCCAGGTCCCTGCTCAAGAAGGGCTTCCCTCGGACAGAAGACGACCCATCTGATTCCACGGGTAAAGCGGCCTTGTTGGAGCCTCTGCCCCCACCCCTCTCCCTAGGCGAGCAGGCTGCCCTTGGGACAAGGCAGGGACATCCTCCCCAACTGGGAACAAGGGCTTTGCCTCGCTCCCCGAGGCTAACACACACTGCACAACAGCTGACAGACATGGCCGCTTGGTTTCTAACAGAAATTAAGGTCCACGTGGACACGGTGGGTCTATCCTGCAGCTCTGTGAGAAAGACTCCGCTCAGTCTTCCAATGGCACATCATCAAAGTGGCCTCATTTGCTTTCTTGGAAACACCCATTGCAATCTGGGGTCTCCGGCACTTCCGTAACCCTCCCAAGCAAAGCCTTCAGGGCGACGGCGCTCAGAACCTCCAGCTCGACACACCGAATCCTGCCAAGCCAAAGCCAAGGATGCCTCTTGACATCACAGCCCCATTATCTGGGAAGGAAGTAAATCTCACTTGGGGCAGTCACGTAGGCAGGAGACTCCGTCTGGGCACCCAAGCCGAGGAGAGCAAGACAACAAGCAAATTTAAGAATGCCAGGCAGCGGGGCGCCTGGGTGGTTCAGTCGGTTAAGCAGCTGCCTTCGGCTCAGGTCATGATCCCTGGGTCCTGGGATCGAGCCTCCCACGTCCAGCTCCCTGCTCGGCGGGGAGCCTGCTTCTCCCTCTCTCTTTGCCTGCCTCTCTGCCTGCTCGTGCTTTCTTTCTCTGTGTCAAATAAATAAATAAAATCTTTAAAAAAAAAAAAAGAATGCCAGGCAGTGTAGGGAACCTCAGGCCCCACCTGCGACAGTGAAGTAACTCACAGGGCCACTGAAGGACAGGAACAGCCGGAGGGCCACGTCCTCGGAGAACGGGGGGTGCCGGGCCACCAGGTTAATGAAGCGCCTCAGCGCCCTCCGCCGGGCCTCGATGAACTCCCGGTCAGCTGCGGGCAGAGAGCATGGGGACGGCAAATAGGCTGGGCAGCACCCCCACCCCAGCCCCCCGCAAACACGCTCGGGTGCAGAAATCTGCCAGGAAAAGCATGGGTCCCTTTTGTTTGAACCAACAGTGATCCACCTCTTGCGGACCCCCGACAGGCAAGATGGGCACTGCTCACTGTGAAGGCGCAGGTTGGGTTGCACTCCCCCCCCGCCCCCGGCCGACCTGGCCTTCCTGGGCACGTCCCTTGCCAGCCAGACCCCCAGCTTTACCTCCCAGCACTCTCTTGGGCGGCAGGGCCGGCACCATGCGGTAGGGGAACTTCTGCAGCAGCATGTCGTGGAGAACCACGAAGTCATTGTACCGTCTGTACACAGAGGACTTGAAGCGCTGCAAGAGAACGGAGGGCCCTGTGCTCAGACGCCAGAAACCCCCCCGCCCCCCACCCCCGCCACCAACCGGAGCCCGCGGGAGCGGTGCGGCTCGGTGCCTCACCCTGCCGCCCAGGCTCTACCGAGGACAAGCCCCGTCCTCCCCGGCGGCACGCACCCGGCTTCCCACCGCCCGATGCTCGGCTCTCCTGAGGAGACCGGACTCCTGGCAGGAGGCCGCGCCTGCACAGCTGGGCCCACCCCCCATTAAAGGCAGCTGGTGCGAGTGATGCCCTCTTCACTGCGTCCCACGGGCGCCCTCCCGAACGCGGTCACGCAGCGCCAGCGCGACAAGCACGAAGGCCTCCTGGGAGAGTGCCGACCGTCGTGGCAGACCAGACACCGCCCAGAAGGCTGGACAAGTGGACGTCGGACGCCCGTCCCGGACAGACCCGCGGGCTCCGTGAGCACCAGCCCCCACGCGCAGAGGAACCCGACCTGGCTCCATGTCCAAGCTCACACGACGTGCGCGTATGAGCATCGATCCCGGAAATCACACACACTGTACTGCTTGTAAATAACGCTGCTCAGGGACAGCAGCCAGTCTGACCCCGACGACCGGACGCCCTGGGGAAGCAGAGCTGTGCACACAGCACAGGAGGGCCGCTGCCAGGGGCTCGGGGCAGAGGAATGAACAGGTGGGACGCAGGGGACCTTCAGGGCCGGGAACACTGTGGGACAAGTGGCAGTGGATACCGGCTGTCACCGTCCAGACCCACAGAATGCGCGCCCACCCAGAGGGACCCTCGCACCGACCGTGGTCTCTGGTGACAACATGTCCGCATGGGATCACCGGTCGCGATAAATGCCCCGTGTGGGGGACACTGATCATGGGGCAGCCTGTCCTGGCGGCGGGGAGCAGGGGGATATGGGAAATCTCGGTTCCTTCCACTCAATTCTGCCGTGAACCTCAAAATGCCCCCCAAAATATAACGTCCATAAAAAAACCGTAAGCTCTACGAGAACCACGACGTCAGGCAGCCGCTCTGCTGGGGACGGCACACGTCGTGCCACGTCTGTATCCACCACGGCCTCTGGTGAGCAGGGTGCTGCTGGGGCTGGAGCAGCGCATCCCAGGAGGGGGCCAGGGCAGAGCGGGGACAACAGACTTCCTGAAGAAACGGGGCACCTGGACGACACGGGAAGGGCCAGCCGCCAGCGCCCATCCAGGGGAGAGCAGCCCCCGATGCTCGGAGCCACCACACCCTGGACCGCATCCTGGGCCGGGAGGCCGGAAGGAGACACGCCCGCGCCGGCTCCAGCCCGCGGAGGAAGGGGCTGGGCCCCCCCGACCCGCCCTCGCCCGGGGAGCAGCACCCGCAAGCGCACTAGAACAAAGCTGACTCGCCGACTTCGGTCTCTGCAGCTTGAGAACACCTTGAAACAAAAATCCCGTGACTGCCGATTCCCACAGCACACGCACACAGCCATTCGGTTCGGAAAACGCGCTTCCTCCCCGGGATGACAGAGACTCTTCCAACCGAAGCCCCACAGCAGCAGGACTCTGTCGCGCCCGCGGGGCCCTGCTCCGCCTGTCCTTGTGCGGCCCCCACTGACACAGCGGGCCTCCACAGGCCCAAGGATGCTGTCGGCTCATCGATGACTTAATCCTAGGTTTCCAAATAAAAACTACCCCCAGGATCCATTCTAACAGCACCAGGATATAGAAAGAGAACGGAGGAAGGGACGGAAGACTAGCACTGCAGATGCCACCCCGCCTCCGCACAGACGCACAGCCAGGTGCCCAGTGCCTCCTCGACTCCGGTATCGGGGGGCCCCTGACAGCGCGGGCAGCGTCCTTAGTGGGGATGAGATGGACACACACCAATCCTGCCCTCCGAACGGGACCCGAAGCCCATACTCTACCCTCAGGGATTTCCCACCACTGCAAAACCACATCAGGCTGGCCGGCTCCCACGGCGTGTGCCCTGCAGACTGGATGAGCTCCTCCGAGCAGCATCCCAGCATAGGGACGGGGGGGAGGGCAGGCTGAGCTAGCTGGGGGTGTGGCTGAGCCAGAACAAGATGCGGGGACACCCAGGCTATGGAAACATGTGTTGGGTGGCTTGGCTCTCGGCGTCCAGTTTTGGATCTTCCCTTTAAGCCCAGCACACGGATTCTCTCTGCGGCCCTTCTCCCCCTCAGGCCACCCCACCCCGCCTCGTCTCCCAGCAGGCACACACCGTTTACCCCTCACCTGGCTGGAGACCTCGTACTCCACGTGCTTCAGGAAGAGGCCCTTCTTCTCGGGAATGAGCTCCACCTGCACGGTGTCCCTGGCCAGCAGCTCCTGCAGGGTGTGTGAGAGCAGCAGCGGGTTCCCCTGCGGCACCTGCATTCGACCGGGCTGTGGGTCCCTCCGCTCGTGGACCCGGGGCGTGGGCAAGTCTGGAGAAGGGAAGGCGATGGCCAATAAAAACAGCTGCTCGGAAAGTGGAGGCTGCCACCAGCCAGCCCTCCCTCCACCGCGTGCTCATGCAGCACCGGACTGTGGCCACGTCAACCCCCGTTCGTTCATGCCGCGGGGCTGGCGCTCAGGGGCACCTCCTTCTGCTCCGAACAATCACCACGCCGTGATGTGTCCACCCGCCTATGAATCAGCAAACACACCCACAGATCCAGGACCAGTCGGATCTAGTTTTCAACTTGGGCAGAAAAAAGTCAACTATTTACAAGTTTCATGGAAAAGAGCCCTCCTTTTCTCTAGAGTCCAGAAGAAGGTTAGAACTAAAGAAAGAGCCATATAATTTCTCTGTCCCACTGTTTTTACAGTGAACACACATTACTCCGTGTGCCAAAACATTCCAATTCCATGTACGTAAAAAACCTACATGCTTGCTTAGAGCTAGGATTCCCAATCACACAAGTCAAAGAATCATACCCTCAAACCTCAGCTTCCCTACAGACAAGGAGTCACCCACACCTCACTCACAGAGCAGCAAAGGACAGATCAGAGAGATCACAGGCTAATAAATACGGAAGTCACATTAAAAAGTCTGTTTGGGGGGTGCCTGGTGGCTCAGTCGTTAAGCGTCTGCCTTCGGCTCAGGTCATTATCCCAGGGTCCTGGGATCGAGTCCCGCATCGGGCTCCCTGCTCCGCGGGAAGCCTGCTTCTCCCTCTCCCACTCCCCCTGCTTGTGTTCCCTCTCTCACTGTCTCTCTCTGTCAAATAAATAAATAAAATCTTTAAAAAAATAAAAATAAAAAAATTAAAAGGCTGTTTGGTTTTTAGTACAGAAAGTTCTAAAGAAAGAAAGTTGTTTTTGGTTAAAAAACATAGTAAAGTTAAGGTACCCCACAGAGGGGGAGGGGGTCTTACTCTAACCAACACTGCTATAAATAACCACAACAAAATGTAGATTTCTTTCCTCTTTTTTCCAAATTTTCTACAATGTGGTTGTATCATTTTTCATGATTTACTTTTTTTTTTGTTAAGATTTTATTTATTTATTTGACAGAGAGAGAGACAGTGAGAGAGGGAACACAAGCAGGGGGAGTGGGAGAGGGAGAAGCAGACTTCCTGCTGAACAGCGAGCCTGATGTGGGGCTTGATCCCAGGACCCTGGGATCATGACCTGAGCCGAAGGCAGACGCTTAATGACTGAGCCGCCCAGGCGCCCCCATGATTTACTTCTTAAAACAACACTTCAAAGTAAGATTGTGCTTTATATTCTAAACAGAATTAATGACGAGATTATTTTCATCTGTGAAATTACTCAGCATTTTAGAATTTAAATGTAGTTGCCTTTAATTGACCTTAAAGTTTAAGACAGAAAATAAAGCAAGGCCCTAATACTTACTTGGGAACCCCACGGGCCTCATAAAAACTCCACACAAAAACTCAGTACCGCGTGCTCTAAAGCAGTAAGCTCCCAAGCGAGGGCACATACCTTAGGGTGAAAACCATCCACAGGGTGCAGGAAGAAAACAGAAGCAAATCTAGTTGTATTTTCATCTCTCGTTTTACACTTTACATTCCTGTGACATCATTACATACATAATAGAGTAGTACAGCGCATGCATGTAACTCACTAAAACCTGTACCGTGTAGATGCACACGCGTGTATGGTGTATGTGAGTGTGAGGTGTGTGTGCATATGCAAGTATGTGTGCATGAGTGAGTGTATATGTGTGCACAGAAGGGAGCGTGTGCACGTGTGTGTGCATGAGTGTGACTATACATGGACACAGGGAGTGTGTACATGTGTGCGCATGTGTGTAGGAGTATACATGTATATGGGGTGTGTGCATGTGTAAGTGTAAATGTGCAAGTGTGTGTATAAGCATGTATTTGTATGTATATCATGGGTGTGTACATGTATGAGTGTGTACACGTGTGTATGTGAGTATGTGTGCATATATTAAGAGTCCCCAATATCTTTTGTGTTGTTGTTATTTATTTGACAGAGAGACACAGCGAGAGAGGGAACACAAGCAGGGGGAGTGGGAGAGGGAGAAGCAGGCTTCCCGCTGAGCAGGGAGCCGGATGTGGGACTCGATCCCAGGACCCTGGGATCATGACCTGAGCCGAAGGCAGACGCCTAACGACTGAGCCACCCAGGCGCCCCAAGAGTCCCCAATATCTTAATGGCCAAAATGTGGAGACCACAGCTCCAGAAGGTTCTCCCATCCTAATAACCCAGCCCCTTTCTGTGTAAAAATATTTTGATGGCCTTAAACTGTGTTTACCCAGTCTCTTTAGGGACCACATGTACTCTCAGTCAACGAGCCAACAAGTGTTTCTCAAGCACCCACTTGAGTACAGCCACGAACAATACAGGGTTACTGAGCTCATTAACAAACACTAAGCACACGGCTACGGACGGTCCCCAATGCTGGGCACAATCCGTGAGGATCCAAACTCCAGGGCGAATGGGAATCCCACTGTGACGTAACTTTATGAGCACCGTGATAATGAGAGAGGGGGCCCAGACGCAGCGCCTGAGCACCAACTCCGGGGGATGCATCCCAGCTGCTGGGGGCCTGGCACGCAGAAGGGCCTTAAGGAAAGCTTGCCAAATGACTATCTGCTGCTATTTACTGCATTTTCAGGAGTGAAAAGTAGCATGTCTGGGAAAACAAGGTCTTGTGTAACTAGAGCACAGAATATGTGGAATGACAGGAAAAAGTGAAGCAAAAAGGTAACAGGGGAAGACTATCTTTATCAGAGAAAAGATATGCAAATACATGTATCTGAGAAGGAACTTATATCTGGAATACATAAAGAACTCTTAGAACACAGTAGAAATAAAAACAGACAACCCAATTTAAAAATGGGCAAAGGATTTGCATAGACATTCCTCCAAAGATATACCAGTGGCCAGAAAGCACATAAAAAGATGCTCAACATCACTGACCGTCATGGAAATGCAAAGCACAGCTAGAGGAAGATACCACCCACTGTGACAGCTCTAATTTAAAAAAAAGAAAAGGACTAGTTAACATTGGCCAGGACGCGGAAAAGCCTCACACATGCTGGCAGAGGCTGGCCTCAAGAACAGCCTGGCACGTCCTCACAACATGAGGCAGAGCCCCTCCGTGAGCCCACAGTTCCACTCCTAGAAGTACACCTGAGACGTGAACATGGATGTCCACACAGAGACCTGTAGACAAATGTCCATGGTGGCACTGTTCATAGGAGCCAGAGAGCGGAAAAACCCAAGCGCCCACCAACTGTCAGGGAATAAATAAAAGCAGCTTATCCGTACAATGGATTATTAGTGGCCGTACAAAGATTCATGCTATAAGATAGATGAACCTTGAAAACATGACAGTAAGTGAAAGAAGCCAGGCACAAGGACCACATATGGGATGAATCCATGCAAACGTACAGAAACAATGCAGATGGGTGCCTGCCTAGGCCTGGGGGTGGGGGGCAGTGACGGGAGAACTGGAAAGTGAGGACTGGAAAATAAGGGGTTTCTTTGGCGGGTGATAAAATGCTCAAGGCAAGGGATGCACCACCCCGTGAACATGCCAACACTGCTATGTTGTGCACTTTGCATGACTGAAGTGTATGGAACACAAATGAGAACTATGAATGCCTTACATATAAAAGGCGAGGGCGCCTAGGTGGCTCAGTCGTTAAGCATCTGCCTTCGGCTCCGGTCATGATCCCAGGGTCCTGGGATCGAGCCCTACATCGGGCTCCCTGCTCCGCGGGAAGCCTGCTTCTGCCTCTCACACTCCCCTTGCTTGCGTTCCCTCTCTCGCTGTGTCTTTCTCTGTCAAATAAATAAATAAAATTTAAAAAAAAAAAAAGAGGGCGCCTGGGGTGGCTCAGTTGTTAAGCGTCTGCGTTCGGCTCAGGTCATGATCCCAGGGTCCTGGGATCGAGTCCCACATCAGGCTCCCTGCTCAGCAGGAAGGCTGCTTCTCCCTCTCCCACTCCCCCTGCTTGTGTTCCTGCTCTCGCTATCTTTCTCTCTCTGTCAAATAAATAAATAAATAAAATCTTTAAAATAAATAAATAAATAAATAAATAAATAAATAAATAAAAGGTAGGCGACACGGGTAAGTGGCAGAGTAAGAACCTCCAAAATCCTCCCTTCGACAGAAGCAAAAATGGTCAGAACCACTTTTTCAGAACACCAGAAATTGAAAATGTGTGGCAAGCCAGGGTATATTTATTGATGCGATAATTAGTTAAAATGAGGCCATACTGGGGGCACCCAGGTGGCTCAGTCAGCTAAGCATCTGCCTTTGGCTAGGTAATGATCCCAGAGTCCCAGGCTCAAGTCCCATGTCAGGCTCCCTGCTCAGAGGGTAACCTGCTTCTCCCTCTCCCTCTGCCTCTCCCCCTGCTCTTGCTCGCACTCTCTCCCTCAAATAAATTAAAATCTTTTATAAAAAAAAAAAAATCAGGCCATACTGGAGTAGGCAGGCCCTCAATCCAGTATGACTGGAGTCCTCATAAGAAGAGGGAGGACCACATGAGGACCCCAAGACACCCGACACCGGGGTGGGTACGCAACCGCAGAGGCAGAGACTGAAGCCACGCAGCCACAAGCCAAGGAATGCAGAGGGTGGCCCGCCACAGCCAGACTCTAGAAGCGGCAGGAAGGGACTCTCCACTATGGGGTTCGGAGGGAAAGCAGCCTTGCCCACACCTGGATCTCAGACTTCCGACCTCCAGGGCTGTGAGACATTACTGCTGTTCCAAGCTACCCAATTTGTGGTGCTTTGTCATGGCAGCCACATAACACCCACACAAGTAACTTTACAGAATTCATTCAGAGAGGTCATTAAATAAAGTCAACAATGAGAAGCAGCAACACCTTGGGGAGGGAAGAAAATCTGATTTCAGAGTTGCCACAGTGTATTATTTAAACTGTCCAGTTTACAGCTTAAGTTCGTAAGACATGCAAAGAAACAAGAAAGGATGGCCAAACGTGAGGAAAAAAACCACCACCAGAAACCGTCCTCAAGGAGGGCCAGGCATTGGACTCATTCAACAAAGACCTTACAGCTGTCTGAAATAGGTTCCAAGAACTAAGAGGAACCATCTCTAAAGAACCAAGGGAAAGTAGGGAGAACCAGGTCTCAGCAACAGAAAATATTGATACACAGAAGTTGTACAAGAGAAGCGGATAAAAATTCTGGATTGGAGAAACTCAATAAATGAAATGAAAAATTCACTAGAGGGACACAACCGCAGATCTGACTGGCAGATGGGAAGACAGGCCAATGGAGATTGTGTGGTTTGGAGGACAGGAAGGAGAGAGAATGAGGAAGATGGACAGACCCTCAGAGACCTGTGGGACACCACCAAGTGCACCAACATCATCATCATGAGAGGCCCAAAAGGAGAAAGGCTCAGAACAAATATTTGAAGGAACTGCTATAATTTTCCGAAATTTGATTTTTAAACTCCCAGAACCCAAGAGGTGCCTGGGTGGCTCAGTCAATTAAGTGTCTGACTCGGGTTTCAGCTCAGGTCATGATCTCGGGGTCATAAGATCAAGCCCTATGTCAGGCTCCACCCTCAGTGCAGAGTCTGCTTGGAATTCCTTCCTCTCCCTCCCCCTCTGTCCCTCCCTGACCCTGTGCATGGGTGCACGCACCCTCCCTCTCTCTCTAATAAATAAAATCTTCTAAAAAAAAAAAAAAAATCCAAGACCCCAAAACTCCCATTAAGATAAACCCAGGAAGATTTACACCTAGACAGATCACAACTGCAGGGTTCAAACCGTCCAGAGACAAACAGAAACTCTTGAAAGCATGAGGAGATCAGCAACTAGTAAAGATGAACAGATGAGGGGCGCCTGGGTGGCTTAGTTGGTTAAGTGACTGCCTTCAGCTCAGGTCATGATCCCGGAGTCCTGGGATCGAGCCCCACATCGGGCTTCCGGCTCAGCGGGGAGCCTGCTTCTCCCTCTGACCCTCTCCCCTCTCGCGCTGTTTCTCTCTCGCTCCCTCTCTAATAAATAAATAAATAAATAAATAAATAAATAAATAAATAAATAAAATCTTAAAAAAAAAAAAAAGATGAACAGATGACTCCTCAGAAGGCTCAGAGGCCACGAGGCAGTGGGATGGCACAGAGTGCCAGAGGACAGAACGGTCAACCGTATTCTACATCCAGCCAAACTATCCCTCCAAAACGAAGGAGAAATTAAGACAGCCCCAGAAGACCAAAAACGGTGAATTCACCTTGGCACCCACAGCCCTTCCTTGCAAGAAACAAATCCACATGAAGAAAGAACTACACTGGCAAATAGACAAGGCAGTAGAAACTTATTCCTTACTTGTAACTGTTTTCCTGGATGACTTTAAAGACAACTGTGTTAGGCAATCACCACAAATGTGCTTTAACAGCATACGATTTACAGGGATACAATCTGTAGGATAGTAAGAGAATGGGGAGCGGAAGGGAGCTGTACAGCGGCGAAGTTTCTACACACAACTGAAATTAAACTGGTACCATCCAAGCTGGACTGGTACATATTAAAATGTGGAACACCCAGAGCAACCCCTAAGAAAATACCAGAATCATATAGTGATCAAAACAAGGGAATTTATTTTTAAGATTTTTTCTTATTTATTTGACACACAGAGAGAGCACAAGCAGGGGGAGCAGCAAGCAGAGGGAGAAGCAGGCTTCCCACTGAGCAGGGAGCCCGATGCGGACCTCGATCCCAGGACCCTGGGATCATGACCTGAGCCGAAGGCAGATGCTTAACCAACGGAGCCACCCAGGTGCCCTAAAACAAGGGAATTTAAACAGTACACTAGAAAACACCTATCTGATGTAAAACAGGGCAATGTCAGAACAAGGGAGGAAAGATAAAAGTAATGAGGGAAAGATAATTTGGGGAGCACCGAGAAGTCTCTATTAAAATTTTTAAGATGGAGTTTTCTCTATCCAGCATGTATTAGTTTTGTTCTTTTCCTGATGGTTAAAGTAAGATAATATCTCAAGACAGAACATACACTCAGTAACGATTACCAAACGGTCACATGCTGCCAAAGAATCTGAACTCTGACCACAGGAGAATCTAAAAGTCAGAACAAAAAAAAAAAAAAAAAAATTTTTTTAAAGTCAGAATCCAAAAGGCACATTTTAAACTAAAGACACAGCACGCACTCTTGATGGGACCCCACCACCCTAAGAATAGCCCCTCTGTAGAAGTTTCAATCTTAAGAAAGCTATGACCCCAAGTATCGGTTGCCTGAACTAGGACATCCATGTTTTAAAAAAAAAAATGTTTAGGAAGGAAAACAGGTCATGTCAGATCAGCTACCTGTCATGTAATGGCCCATTCACCATGGAAAGAGCAGGAACACATAGAGGAAGACTCTGGTTTTCTGTGGGAGTAAATGTCAAGCTCACAGGACCTGAACACTCTCATGAAATGGAAAACACTGCGCGCCCACCCAGCCCTGACAGGTGATGCAGACGGGGAGAGAGGCGGCTAGGCCCCGACTGAAGGGCTAAAAGGATGGGTTCTGACGTCAGACAGACATGTGCTGACATCTGGTTTCTGACTTCCTCACCACAGGGCCCGGCAGGTGACCACCGAGCTTACCATTTATCACCAGTAAAAAGGCGGTAAGGGCGCCTGCCCCTTACCCTCGATGCACCTCGATGACTGCAACAACCCTTCCTCCTAGCAGTGCTCCCTCCCTGCCCCAACCCTTCTGGCACCAAACTGCTCAACTGAGGGGTTCGGGCTCAACCCGGAACCTGCAGTTCCGAACAAGGCCTGGCCTTGAAATGCCACTTGCTGCCCACCAGCCACTGGGAAGGAAGCCGCTCTCAGTGCCACGGGCTGATTCCACCTTGCCCCAGTGGCCCTTGTGGGAAACGGCACATTGGACCTGAAAATACCTAGCCCCTAGAAGTCACTCAGTAATCCCCCTGCCTCCCTTCCAGATTCTGGTGTTCGAATCCAAAAAGCCTTTGTACATCTGTGGACTAAGATGTAGAACCAACTGCCCACAACAACAGGTGTCCGGGGCAATGAGCTGCAGGCCGGCCCGCAGATCAAGGCCTCACGCGCGGCAGGGATGAGGCTCTGGACGCCTCACTACTATCGGACAGCCTGGCAGGTGTCAGGGAAACAGGCGTCACTCCCAAGCCAGCCACCAAGGCCCCGTGTGACCCCCAGGGCACGCCTCTGCCTCTCTGCAGCGCACAGACAGTACCAGCGAGCAGCCTTCAAGATCCCTTCAGCTGTGAAATTCTGTGGTTCTCCAAGCCAGCTATCCACAAACGAAAAGCACCGAAACGTCAAAGACGGCAATGCTTCCCAACACACTTGCCTCAGAGCCTCTGGGCGGCAGTCCTGCTCAGGGCAGGCACCCGGAGACATGGAGCCCCCATGTCCTGACGGCAGCTGTCCGCTGGGGCCGTACTCACTCACCACAGGCCAGAGCTTTGGGAAAGCCACAGCATTCGTGCAGTGAGCCGCGCTCTCGTGCACGGCCTTGCTGCGTCTAGGCCAGCCTCAGCAAGCGCGGACTGCTGCGGAAGTCACGGGCTGGGAGACTGCACAGCCGCACGGGCCAGCCCCTCCCGGGAGGCCGCCCCCTCGGGACGCACGCCCACCCACGAGCAGGGGCTGCACGGAGCACGTGCAGGCGTCCCTAACTCCGCTCAGCCCAGGCGCTCCCCGGGGTCTCACCGCTTGCAGAGAGCCCCTCCCAGCATCAAGGGCTGTTCAAACCACGATAGGTCATTTGTCCTCCAAAGGCAGCCAGGGAGGAAGGTTCCTACTGTCTGAGTTTAGCAGGAGGGTGCACCGGGACACATGTTCCGATGGACTCCAAGTTCACGGTTCTCCCACCACACACATCTACCACGACCGCCATCCTCGGCCGTCCATTCACCAGAATGTGGGATGACAAGGGCCAGCAAGAGACAGCGCAGTCTCAGGGCTACAGCCTCCAAGGGGAGTGTGCATCAGAATCACCGGGTGGGCTTGATCAAAGGCTGACAGGTAAGGTAACTGTTATTTTAAAAAAAGATACAAAATACGTGCTGGCCAGGATGTGGAGGGACCGGAAGCCCTGTGCGTGGCAGCTGGAAATGTAAAATGCCGTGCTGCATGAAACAGCCTGGCAGCTCCTCACAGAATAAACACAATCACCGCGTGACCAGCAATCTCACTGTGGGTCTCTCCCCACAAAAACTGGAAGCAGGGACTTGAAGAGGTGCTCACTCACCCACGTTCATGGCAGCATGATTTCCAGCACCCCGCGTGTCCACTGACAGATGAACAAAACACGGTCCATCCGCACCGTAGAATAGTATTCAGCCTTAAAAAGGAAGGAACCCTGGTTCCTTCCCCAACATGGATGAACCTTGAGGACACGGTGCTCAGTGAAAGAAGCCAGACACAAAAGGACAAACACTGTGGGATCCCATTTATAGGAGGTCCCTGGACTCACCAAAATCACAGACACAGAGAGTGGACGGTGGGGCCAGGGGCTGGGGGGGGTGGTCAGAGTTTTGTGGGGGGACAGAGTTTCAGTTTGGGAAGATGAGAAAGTTCTGGAGACACATGGTGGTGACGGTTGCACACTAGTGTAAATGTTCTTAACGCCATGAACCACACAACTGAAAATGGTTAAAAGTGTAGGTCATGTATGTTTTACAACTGAAAACCCACACAGGTTGCTGGGCTCTGCGCCAGAGTCTAGGGTGGAACCTAAGACCCTGAGTTTCTAACAAGCTCCCAGGTGAAGCTGCTGCTGGTCCAGGGGCCACAGTTTGAGAACCACAGACGCAGGATGAGCAGAGGAAGGAACTCAGTGCTCAGTGCCTTGCCTGGACCCATGGCCCAAATCTGACAAAAATCAGGTAGGTGTTCATAAATGTGGCCACCATGCTTTACTCAGAGAGAGCAGTGACCAATGGCATTCCAGATGACAACTCTTTCACCAAAATAACAAGAAATGGAACCAGCAGGGGTCCCCAATTTTCAACAGGAACATTCCTTGTCAGGCTCATGAAACAGGTTTCTACCTATGATCAAGAACTGTTCTAAGCTACTCTGTTATTCTGAAATTCAGCTGTTCTCAGGAAACAGAAGCAACAGTGTCCTCGTCCTTATTGCGACCATGGCCTCAGAACTGAGAGCTCAGCAGGTGCATGACCAGGGAGCGCTGTGAACCCCCGAGTGGGAGGGGGGTGGCGGACCCCTAACTCGGAGCTCAGATACACAGAAACTCTCATGGCCTCAGCTTTGCTACCCCTCGGATGTGGCTTTCTCTTACCACCTTATTTTATGTACCATGACGACATTTTTTAGATAAAGAAAACCACTCCAGGGGCGCCTGCGTGGCTCAGTCCGTAAAGTGTCCGACTCTTATTTCAGCTAAGGTCATGATCTCAGCGTCATGAGACTGAGCCCCGCACCCAGCTCCACACTCTGCAGAGGCTGCCTGAGATTCTCTGTCTCCCTCTGCCCCTGCGCCGCCCCCCCCCCCAAAAAAAAGAAAAGAGAAAGAAAACCACTCCCCCCTACAGCGGGCACACATCTGATTCCCCTTGCATATAACTCCCCACCCACAACAGACATACAGGGGATTTTTTTATACACAAAGTGTGTTTCCATGTGTGTACATGACCATGTTTCTCTTTCAAATTTTCTGTAAAAGCAAAAACCTCCAAGCTCTTAGCCACTCACATAACACAATCACCACGAACACTGTTTTCCTTTCATTCAACCTTTGTTCTTAGGTACTTTATAAATGCGTTTACATTTGTTTTCATTGTGAGATATTTCAAATGTACATAATGTACAGAAAATATCAGAATCCATGTATCCACCACGGAGATTTCACAGAAGATAACACTGTGCCATATTTTCCTCTGAAAAAGTGTTAAATACAGAAAACACGTTACAAAGGCACGCCACCACCTCCCCCTTTCCTATTTGACAGTGGCCACTGCCCTAGAGCCGATGGACAGCATTCGCAGGCAGGCCTGTGTGCTTTCTCAGTGTCCGTACGCGTCCGTAAAGTGCATGCGAGTATCGTCTTCCACATATACAAGAAACATAATCATTCCCTTTGTCTGAGTTTTCTCATCCTGGAACACAGCACGTGTCCGGAAAAGTGCACATATCAACTCCGCTCAGCTCCATGCACAGCAGTGTGGCGGCAGCCAGACAGACGGGACACACAGTCTCCCCACACTCCGCTTCTCCATCTCGGCCACGCCCCCCAAGGGTGACTGCCACCTTCCAGCCCCACACGTGACTTTCGCCTGTTGTCACATAAGTGGAATCAAGCTGTAAGTCCCCCCAACTCTGCCTGCTTCTGCTCCGCGTGATGTGTGATGCCCGCCCGTGTCCCCGATACAGACCACACGGTGTGGTCAGGCCACAGTCTACCTCCTGGTTCTGCCGCTGGACACCTGGCTGGTCCCAGGTTTTCCTAGGACGCGCGGCGGGGCCAGGAGCGCTTAGCCCACGTCGTGTGGTGGGCACGTACGCTCATTTCTGTTCGGTACGGACCTTACAGTGAGGTCCCTGGGTCCCAGGGCTTCCCAGGTGCGGCTTGGCCAATACTTCCAGAGTGGCCAGTCTTCCAGAGTGACTGAGCCACATCGCACTCCCGTGAGCAAGAGGTCCGGCTGCCTCACACCCGGGCCACTCAGTATTTCACCCGCTTCCCCTCACCGTTCCGTAACGCTTCTCCCCCACGCCTGCCGGTAAATCACCTTTTCATCTTGATTTTTTACATAACAACCACTATTCTGTCTTCCTAAAAACTATTACCTGTAGTGATTGCACAATATCTCAGGTATGCAACTAAAAATCAGGGAGCCATTCTCCCGTTAACTGTTCCCTGCTACTGAAAATGCATGAAGAATAGCCTCATTCACAAAACATTCTGCTGTATTTTTTTATTCTGTCTTTAGCATCAATTCCTAGAGAATGTTACATTTTTTTTTCCTAATGGACATTTCCCTGGATGGCTTTTATACACACACATGTGGAGTAAGACTTTCTTCAGAAACCCTCTTCCAAGCGTTGGTGCAGTGACCTTGGTAATCTAATGGATGTACCACAGTGGCATTAAAAAGATAAAACCAAGGGGCGCCTGGGTGGCTCAGTCGTTAAGCGACTGCCTTCAGCTCAGGTCATGATCCCAGGGTCCTGGGATCGAGCCCCGCATCGGGCTCCCTGCTCGGCGGGAAGCCTGCTTCTCCCGCCCCCTCTCCCCCTGCTTGTGTTCCCTCTCTCGCTGTGTCTCTCTCTCTCTGTCAAATAAATAAATAAAATCTTTAAAAAAAAAAAAAGAACACTGGGGCGGCCCTTCCTGAGCCACTCGCCTGTCGCCTGGGCCCGAAATGTGAAGATCTTCCCTATCCTCCACGCCCACGGTGGGTCAGCCGGGGAGCTCTGATGACTGAACCCGCAAATGTTCTGCAGTTGGGCCCCGCCGCCCGGCCCGGCGCCTCTGCAGACTCTTGCTGCCCTCCCAGCAGGCCTTCCTATGCAATTCCAGCCCACCTCCAGCACCCGCTCCTCACGGCCTCCCCAGAGCGATTTTTGGGCGCCTGGGTGGCTCAGTTGGTTAAGCGACTGCCTTCGGCTCAGGTCATGATCCCGGAGTCCCTGGATCGAGTCCCGCATCGGGCTCCCTGCTCGGCAGGGAGTCTGCTTCTCCCTCTGACCCTCCCCCCTCTCATGTGCTCTCTCTCTCATTCTCTCTCTCTCAAATAAATAAATTTAAAAAAAAAAAAAAGATAAAACCAGGCACCTGGGTGGCTCCGTCAGTTAAGCGTCCGACTCGGCTTCAGCTCGGGTCATGATCCCTGGGTTCTGGGATCGAGCTCCATGTCAGGCTCCCTGCTCAGTGCAGAATCTGCTTAAGATTCTCTCTCTCCCTCTGCCTCTGCCCCCACTTACACATGCTTGCTCTAAAGAGAGACAGAGAGAGAGCAAGAGAGAGAAAACTAAAACTTTAGCTTCCCACCTGTGGATCAGAACGGCAATCACGGAGGGGAATAGAGCCTAATGCAAAGTTTCCTCAAATCCACCCCTACCACCCCCCAACACTGTTCTTTTCTCCTTTCTCAGCCGGCAGACACTCCAGTCCTGCTGCCCCCCTGCTCACCTCTCCTTAGCCACAGCAGGACCTGCAGCTTAGAGCCTGTCTGCTGGCTCACGCGAGGGCCACCCGCTCCCCAGCGACCCACAGACCAACTCCTTCACCTTCGAATCTTGGTACCACCACCACTTTCCCGTGACAGGTACTCGGTGACAACTGCAACTTGCACCCTCTCCCCACTCCCCACATGTGCAAGCACATGTCACTGGCTCAGTACCTCTGAAAACTGTCCATGTCCCACAACAAGACCATCCACTCCAGGACAGCAGGCCTCCTTCCTTTGTCCACACTTGGCATCCCACCCAGCACACAGTAAGTGCTCAAGAATCATTCGCCGCCTCAGTGAAAGGAATCAAAGTCACGTGAGCAAGAAAGCCACATACAGGAATCGAGGCCTGCTCGCTATCTTAGGCAGGCCCGCTCCGCCCGCACCAACAAATCTCATCAAGGTCCCACCAGCGACAGGAACCGTGCCTCAGTGAGCTATGGCGAGAAGTAAAAGCTGGTAATGCAGAGGATGGCTTTCAACAGGCGCCACCATGCTGAGCCCTGAGCAGGGACAGCCTCACGCCAGCAGCACCTCCCCACCCCCACCATGGCCTCCCTGCCAATTTTCAGCTATATCCACTCTTCCCCAAAATAACAGAAGGCAAAAACCCGGATTATATAAAGCCATAACACGCCATATGGATAGTCAACCTGCACAGCAAGAGAAGAAAGGTTTTCATCGTCCTGCAATTGTTTAAGTGTTTTTACCTTGAAGCAAAGTAAAAATAAACAATCTCTTCAGGTCCTTCCAAGTCCTCTGGTACTTCTTAGCCGAAAATTTCTGAGTTGAATCCTCTCCAAAGTTCAGTTCAAACACTCCTGTAACGGTAAAGTGTTTCCAAAGCCCTGCTAAGAGTCTAGGGATCCTTCTTACTCTCCGGGCTGAATCTCCTTGCTGAGCTTCCTCAACGTCTCATCCACGAGGGCCTCCCACACCCGAACATTCACCACCTCCCCACCCCACATCCGGGAACTCTGGCTCCCCGACGCTGCTGGGCATGGGGGTGGCACACAGTACATGCCACCTGTGTGTTCCGTGTGCGAAGGAACACCGCCGGAACCCTCCCTCACACCATACAGGAGAACTAAAACATTCAGGTCCAGGGTTCACTTTGAAAGCACTAAAACTACAAGCTCTTAGCAAAAACTATAGAACTAGGTCTTCCGACCTTGGGTTAGGCAAAGCCTTCTTAGTCATGACACGAGAAGCACAAACAACAAAAGAACAAAAGAGATCAATTGGACTTCATCAAAATTAAAGGTTGTCCTGCTGCTAGACACCATTAAGAAAGCACAAAGACAACCCACAGAATGGGGGGAAACATGGAGGAATCACAGATCTGATAAGGGGTGTGTGTCTAGAATATAAAAAGAAATTCCAAAAACTCATGTTTTTTTTTAAAAAGACAAACTACCTAATTTTAAAAATGGAAGAAGGATTTGAATACACATTTCTCCAAAAAGATACACAAAAGGCCAATACGAAAAGATGCCCAACCACAATGAGATTCCATTTCACACCCACTACAATGGCGATAATCAAAAGGACAGGCACCAAAAAAAAAAAAGAGGCAATAACAAGTGTTGGTGAGGACACAGAGAAATTGGGAGAGCTCATACTTGCTGGAAAACAGTCCAGCAATCCCTCCAAGGGTTAAAGAGAGGTTACTATTCGACCCAGTCATTCCACTGCTAGGAATGAAAAATATGTCCACACAAGAACGTGTGCATGAACGTGCACAGCAGCATTATTCACAGCAGCCAAAACGTGGAAACAGCCCGAATGTCCACCAACTGATGAATGGATAAGTAAAATACAGTCTCAACACAATGCAAATGCTATGCAGTCATAAAAGGTCACGGCGCGCTGGTCAGTGCCACAACGTGGATAAACCCTGATGCTCAGTGAAGGAAGCCAGGCACGGAAGGACACATACCACAGGCTTCTATTTACATGACATCCCCAGAAGAGGCAAATCTGTAGGGACAGAAAGATCAAACACCACCTAGGCTAGGAGGAGAGGGACTGGGGAATGAAGACTGACCATAATGGGTGCGGGGTTCCTCCCGGAGGAGATGAGAATGCCCTAAGACTGATGACAGTGGCAGCTACACAATTCTGTGAATATACTAAAACCCCTGAACTGGATACTTCAAATGGGAGAATTATGTGGTGTGTGAATGAGAGCTCAGTGAAGCTGTTAAACATGTTTTATGAATTCCCCCTCTTCTCTCAGCTTCTCTCAGCTTGTGAATACAAACCGCTTCTCTACGCCAGCGCGGTGCCTGGAACACGGATGGCCTGCAATCTAGAACAAAGGTGTCTATGAAGAAGGGGAAAAATCATCTACCTGTGAAATCCTCTGGTTGTTCCGGGCACAAGCAGAAAAGTCTAGCTGGCAACACTGCCAAAGAAACTTCCAGAGGCCCATGGGGTCCCTGTCGCCCCTATGGCCATGAAGCTACAAGTCAGAACTGGAAGCAGCTGCTGAATGCCCAGATGCTAACAGAGTTGCCCTTAATAAATGTGTCTCCCCACTCCCCTAAGTCTTCCCACAAATTCAAAGGCAGGGATGAAGCCAGCCATCCGGACAGCTGTGTGCAGTACACCCCACCATTCAAACCAGGACCACTCCCAATGAAACCTCTTTGTGTCTGGAACCTTACTGAATGCTTTACATAACATCTCCTTAGTCCTAGAAAACCCTCTAAGCAGGTGCTTGGTCCCATTTTACAGATGCGAAAACGAAGCTCAGCTAGCAGCAGGGCCGGCCCGAGGGTCACAGAGCTGGCAAGCTGAGTCTCGGGGCGAGAACCTGCACCACGCTACCTGATGACGCCCAATCCCGTGTTCCCTCCCTGACGCACGGGGACAGGAGCAGGAACAGGCACACCCCATGCCCGGGGCCAGAGGTCAGATGGGCTCGGTGCACATCCCCGACTCCTGTATGACTATGGGCCAACAGCTCACCTCCCTCACCGCACCCAGTTTTCTCGTCCCTAAGATGGGGACCATACCATGGACATCACTGTCTGGCTGCAAGAATTTTTTTTTTTAAGAAGGTATGTGAAAGCATCTAGCATGGTGCCTGATGCTCAAGCTTTTCTTTTCCCAAGGACCTGCAGACCAGACACAAAGCTTCCAGATCAAACCACAGACCCAACGAACTGCAGGCCTGGCGTGCTCGCCGCCGCAAGCGCTGGGTTCTACACTGTGACAGAGGCATCTTGCTCCGGTCAAGACCCGAATGACGCCTGAAGTTCCGTGCTAACCACGTGTGGCTGGCCCCTGGGATCTCAGGGACACATGTGAGCCACTCACACACAATTAGGACATCCTCAGCTATGAGGGGCTACCCCTTTCCGAGGGAGATGCAAGAGACCAAACCACAGAGGGGAAAAAAAAATCACGGGTCTGTTTCCTGAAGACATCACAAAACTGAAGCTGAGTGCCAAAAACAGTCACCTATCAGATGATTTCCTCTGACTCAAACTGGAGCAAGAAGAACCAGCACAGGGGCCACCAGATCTGTTTCTCCATGAATCTCACCAAACCTGCTTCTGAAAGGGCCCCATTCAAGTTGGGTCTATTCCTCAAAAAACCTCTTCAGTCTCTCACTTTTGGAATGTTTACATGTGGGGAGGCCCAGTGATTTTTTCCAGAGTTTAAAAGGAATACTATGTTAGCTAATATGCGGAATCTTGGAATAACTTACAAAGAAGGAGTTCAAAATTCCAAAAAGAATCATGGTCTCTCTTTTAACTAAATTCAATCTGATTTTGGTTTTTTGTCCTTTCCTCAAACCCTCACCCCGGGTCTGGGTGATTCAGTCTGAAAGCGTCTCAGGTTTTCTACGATCTCTTGCCGTGAAAGTGAAAATATTCCAAGATATCCAGCAGGGCTAAGTGCATCTCTATCCCAGTGAAGGCTAGGAGGTGACATGTGCCACTTCCGAACCAGAGCCACACGCTTCACCTACGTGTGAATCCCACTCTCTGGTCCCGGGCCAGTGACGGGACTGCTGCCGCCTCGGTTTCCCCACCCGTAAAGTGGGGGTGACAGACTACTTACTTCGCAGGGTTACTGTGAAGGGCACGGCATCTCCTCCATCAGGCCCCATCAGAGCGTCTGACACACAGGAAGCGCTCTGCAAGGCTTCATCATCAACATGACCCGTACTCTGCACCGTGAAGAATGCCGTATGTGGAAGCCCCTCCCGGGAGGAGGCAAAAGACACCCTCCACCCGTGACGCGGTCCATCTCGGGAAACACGCCACTTCCACAGGTCACAGTTAACCTCTAAACGCTGCAGAGGCTCCGGGAGACCCCCACCTTCGCGGTCTGGCTAAGAAGGAAGATCAGCGGCACACCTGAGACACGAGATAAAGGACCGCACCTACAGACCTTCCTCGGAAGAGCTACAAATGCAATCTCCAATCTCCCCTTGGCGCAAAAACCCAGCAGTGAGTGGCATTTCTCAGGAGCCGTGAGGTGACCCTACTGTCCCAAAGACAACTAACAGCGCTAAGTCACGACTATCGCCGCACTCCTTTACAGTAGATGGCTTTGGCCAAGGACATTCTAGAACACCAGGTGAGGTCCCCAGACAGCTCTCCAGCGGTGACACAGGCCAGCAGCCCTAAGGTCTGAGTCCTGCGGGTCCCAGGGGCCACCGAAACGGCTGGACTCACCAGCGCCAATAATATTCAGACACAGACATCACAAACAGTGGAAGCCGGGGCGGCGGGGGGGGGGGGGGGGTGTCTCCTGCTGATTCAGTTCAGGATTCTCCATTAGGAGTGGACGTTGACACAATAAAACATGTATTTCAGTACAAATGCATTTCCAAAATTAACTAGAGAGTAGAAACCGAGAGAGTTCAAAATGCCTACAAAACTACTTTAAAACAAGACCCCTTGCACCCACCTCTGCTGGGCAAGCCTCATCGTTAGCAGATGCACGTGACATCTTGGGATTTCGGGGTTTCCCTCCATGTTTTCCACTGTGAAATAGATAACACCCACACAGAAAGGGGTGTAACACGTCTATGGACAGTGCAACAAAATTATATCTCAAACACACAAGCAGGCAGAAAATTAAAAGACCACCAGCACCTGAAACCCCCACTTGCCCTGTATCCCTTATAGGTCAAACCCCCTTTCTCCTACCAGAGCGACCACTGCCTACTTTTCATTGTATTTTGCTTGCTCTTCATTTATAGTTTTATCACCTAAGGAAGCATCCCCCTACACGACAGAGTTGAATTCTGCATGTTTTTTAACTTCACAGAAACTGGAGTCACCAAAATGTGTGTTTTCTCTGGCTTCTCTGGACACCCTCAGCAGTGGAAGGGGGGACTCAGTTCTGACATTTGCAAAAGTCCCTGAACAGGTCACCTAAGGGCATCTACCAGTTCTCAAAGCCGGATAACCGAGTTTACAGAAACTCTGATTCAACTGCAAGGCTGATAACAGCCATAACCTCTAAGGTGGGGAACTAATTTAGTGGGAGACAGACTTCCTGTACCAAGTGCAAACTGGAGGACAAGTTTAACTTTTTTTTTTTTTTAAAGATTTTATTCGCCCACTTGAGAGCGAGAGCACGTGACCATGATGGGGGTGGTGCAGAGGAAGACACAGACTACCCGCTGAGCAGGGAGCCCGATGCGGGGCTCGATCCCAGGACCCCGGGATCATGACCCGAGCCGAAGACAGTCGCCCAACCGACTGAGCCACCCAGGCGCCCCTTAAGGACAAGTTTTACCATTGGTTCAATTTAAAAGAATCATTTTCTGAAAAACATATGGCAAGAGTATCTTTAACACAAATTGTATGACATTAGTACTTTAGAAACACAACAGAGAGCTTGATGCATTATCATGCAGGCATTCAACAGATAACGATAAAAGCTATTTTTACCAGGGTAAAAAGAATGTTCAGTGAAAAGACCAGGCTATAAAGGGTATATACACTGAGGATAGCCACGTAAAAAACATATGCATGGGAAAAAGAAAATAGAGTTGACACTCAAGCACCATGGGGGTTAGGGGCGCCAACCCCACGCCCTGTACTGCTGAAAATCTACATGTAACTTCTGATGCCCCAAAACCTTAACTACTAACAGTCTGCTGTTGACTGGAAGCCTCACTGATAATAAAAGGTCAATTAATACATCTTTTGTACATATATGATATAGCCTAACCTTACAATAAAATAAACTGGAAAAAGAAATGTTAAGAAAGTCAGAAGGAAAACACATTTCCAGCACCGCACTACATTTGCCGCATATGGCCGGCACCTTGTCGCTCACAAGTCAAGTGCACGCTAACATGCAGCGGTTGTGTTGAAGTGGTGGGATTATGGGTAAGTTCTCCGTTTATAAAATGTTCGAACTTGCAGTTACGTTCTTGTACAACAACATTCTCCTCCAAGAGCCAATTCTCATACAACAGTGCAATTTTACTGGTTTGATTACAACTCACTCGTAAGACTTGCGGTAAACAAACTCTACCAGCGCAAATCAGTTAGGAAAGATCCTCGGAAGACCCGTGTAAACGGACTTCTCGGAGACAGTACCTAACCCACAAGCCTCTCCAGTCCACACCGAGCTTCCCTGGAATTAATGAGGCATCACGTAATTTCCCCTCACCTCTGCTGAGCACACAACCTCCAAACTGGTTAGGAGTCCTCGAAAACCCCCACCGACCACCGGCTCCACAGGCAGAAACAGCCCATGTGCTCCCCTCCAGCCACCCAGCCAATAGAAAATGTGAAGTGTGGCATCAGAGGCCCCTGTAAGTCAAACGACTGACAGAACATGCATCTCAGGCCATCCTGGACCCCCGGTGCTACAAGATATTTTAATCCTGACTATTTTAACAAAGAGCCTCTACCCCTGAAGTCTGGTTATGGTTTTTGAGTGATTCTATAATAAAAACACACAGCAAAAACACTGCAGTTCCTCAGAGGGTAACAGGATCAAGAGTCACGGTCTCCACATACCCTGGGGTCCAGGCATTCCCCCTGCGCCTCCAGCCGGCCCTGCTCACAAACAGGCCACCCCTTCAGCCTCTCCCCAGCAAGTGGGATGGGCAAACATCTCTTTTTGTGTTGCCTTTTTCTTAGGAAGGAAAAAATAATACCAAAACAGAATTCCCCCACCCAGAACACATCACTTTCTTGCTAACCACAAATTCTGGCAAAATCTGTTCTACACAATAGTGATTCAGTCAGTTCCTCTTTCTTCAAATTGACACATTTTTACCTTGCAAATTGTGTACGTCTATATGAGAGTTTAAAGACCAATAAAGCAAACTTAAATAGTATTTCTACAGCTATCATCATCAAATTAAAATGTGGTATTATCCTTAAAAAGACTTACAGTAAAAATTCTTTTGAAACATTTAAGCCTTTTCTACAGAGCAGATCTTACTCTAGATCCTGGGAGGTAAAGAAAAATAATAATTTCTGCCTACTGAGAGTTTACAATCAAAACATGCGTAGTGATGAGAGGAGGATGGACAGGAAGAGTTTTTTCCCGAATGCAAACCGCACTTTGAGGTATAATTTAACCCAAATGCATACATCTTATGTGACAGCTCAATGAATTCTGATGAATGTACACCCAGAGAAAAAGCAGGTAAGGGGTGGTGGCTGGGGCCGAGAGACCAAGGAAATCGCCCAGGCATGCAGAGAAGGTGGGGGCCCCTGTGCAGGAGCTTGGATGATAAGAAGAACTCAGCAGTGACCCCAGAGAAAACCAGGAGACAAATGGCTGGGAGCTTCCTAACCAGATGGAATGTATGGAATGCCATCAAGTTAGCCACTCCAACAGAAGTGAAGCTGATTCTCCCGTGTTCTAAAACAAGTTTAGGTCCATTGGATTGCAGAAAGTGGGGCCATTTGTCGTTTGTGTGTATTTTTATCAGGGTATGATGCAATCTCAAAAACTCAAATTACACAGTCAAGCATATATCACATTCATCCCCTGCCATTCTTACCCTATGTCCCAACTGCTGAACTTCAAAACCTCAAAATAGGACCTGAAATAAAATCTCATCCTGCACAGAGAACAGGATGTTCCCACTGGGCACTGTGATAGTAATAATTTTAACATAAAATCCCCAAAGGGTCTATGTTCAAAATGAAAAAAGAAACGCAACAAATCTACAAGGAAAAAGACACACTCCTAAGAAAAGGGGCAAGAGATACGAACGGTGAGTCAGTTCAGAGAGGCCACACAAGATGAAACTATGACAAGAAACTAAACTCCACTAATACCGGAGGAAAAGAAGTCCAAACAAAAATGAAACACTTTCTGAATGTTTGTAAGTCTGAAGGGAGTTTATAAGAATGGTAGTTAGCATCCAGGAGGTCACGAGGAAATGATGTTCTTAATAGGGCCTCGACAGTCACAGGAATAAACTGGTAGGAGCCCCCAGAGGATAAGGTGTGGGTGTCCGCTAAAACAAAAGATGTGTACACCCATGAGCCAGCGATGCCACCCCCAGGGCAGCTACTTTGTTCAAGGCACACTAACACGCCCTCCCCCCACAAAGCGGTCCACAACCTAAGCCCTGGAAACTGAATTTGTTGTTTCCACAGTAAAGGGGAACTAAGGTAGCAGGTGGAATTCAGGTGGCCAACCGGTGGACCTTTAAATAGGCCACGGGTTGCGGATTATCCAGGTGGGCCCAATGTAGTCCAGGGGTCCTCAAAAGTGGAAGAAGTAGACAAGAAAATGGGAACCAAAGAAATGACAGCACGAGAAAGACGTGGCCCATGGCTGCTGGAGAAAGGGGACCATCATCAGCTAAGGAATGTGGGAGGCGTCTGCAAGCTAGAAAGGCCAGAAAATGGATTTCCCCCTAGGGCCTCCAGAAGGAACGCAGCCCTGCCCACACCTGATAAGTAGCTGAGGAAAACTATTTTGGACTACTGACCTCCATCCAGATCTGTGAGACGATAAATTTGTGTTGTTTAAGCTACCACGTTTGTAGTAAGTTGTTACAGCAGCGGCAGAAAACTCACACACTGGGCGCCTGGGTGGCTCAGTTGGTTGGGCGACTGCCTTCGGCTCAGGTCATGATCCTGGAGTCCCGGGATCGAGTCCCGCGTCGGGCTCCCTGCTCGGCGGGGAGTCTGCTTCTCCCTCTCCCACTCCCCCCTCTCGTGCTCTCTCATTCTCTCTCTCTCTCTCTCTCTCAAATAAATAAATAAATAAATCTTAA
>NW_023270763.1:1701131-1728247 GCF_011800145.1 Mirounga leonina
CCGCATCGGGCTCCCTGCTTGGCGGGGAGTCTGCTTCTCCCTCTCCCACCCTCCCCCCCTCGTGCTCTCTCATTCTCTCTCTCTCAAATAAATAAATAAATAAATCTTAAAAAAAAAAATTTAAAAAAAAAAGAATAGGGCGCCTGGGTGACTCAGTTGGTTAAGCGACTGCCTTTGGCTCAGGTCATGATCCTGGAGTCCCGGGATCGAGTCCCGCATCGGGCTCCCTGCTCAGCAAGGAGCCTGCTTCTCCCTCTAACCCTCCCCCCTCTCATGTGCTCGCTCTCTCTCATTCTCTCTCTCTCAAATAAATAAATAAAATCTTTAAAAAAAAAAAAAAGAAAACTAACACACTGCCCCAGGGGAATAAATATTTATTTATTTTGTTCTCAGGCACCTGGGCGGCTCAGCTGGTTAAGCGCCTGCCTTCAGCTTAGGTCATGATTCCGGGGTCCTGGGATGGAGTCCGCATCATCGGGCTCCCTGCTCTGCAGGGAGTCTGCTTCTCCCTCTGCCCCTCACCCCGCTCCTTCTCTCTCTCCCAAATAAATAAAATCTTAAAAAAAAAAAAAAGGTTTGTTCTACCACTTCGCCTGCCTCATAGGATGGTCAAGAGGTTTTAAATGGAATGAAATGACAGGCTACATACCAACAGCCGGTGAACCCCACTTGAGACTCCCCCGGCTATAGAACGGCACCCCATAAACTGTCCGCATGGTGGGCACACCTAATAAAATCACCACGACCCCAAAGAAGGGCGACTACCATGGTTATTCCCGCGAAGTCGCAGGGAAGGCAAGCTTGCGAGCTCGTGCCATCCATAAACGGCGGCCAGGGGGTGAGTCCCGCGTGACACGTCCAACCGCAGACCCGTGCGTGCCAAGAGAGCCCCGAGCCACCACCACACCCAGCAAGCGTGACCTGCTTCACAATCCGAGTGGAAATGAGCCAATGACGGCCTCCCATCCCCAAGAGCGCCCAGCCAAGGGGTCCAGGCTGCGGCCCTGGTATCGGCGGGGCCGACTGCCCACGCCGGGCTCAAACGTGCGACCTCGAGAACACAATGTTCTAATCAACAGCAAGAGCCGTCCCATGCTTCCCCTTACACAGCCGCAAATGAAATGAAAAGTAACTAAAACCAATTCTGGAGGTGGGGGGCTTCTTTCTGGGCGCACACTCACCCAGGAGCTTTCGTACCAACGGGTCCAGTCCGATGCCCCCCGCCCCGCAGCTTCCCTGCCACTCCCCTCCCTTCTCTCCCTAATGAACACTCTTTCTGGGGGCCCTCCAGAACTCACCGTCAGCACAGCCCCCTGGGGACACCTCGCAGACCGCCCCCGCGGCGTCCCTCAGCCGTGTGCCCGCCCCCGACCCGCGCCGGCGGCGGCAGTAACTCCTCCCGACGCTGCCCCTCCGACCCCGCTCCAGTTAGAGGACGGAGGAGGGAGCTTTCCAGGGGCGAGCATCCTAGAGAAGCCAAGCCCCGCGCGCGCTTCCCCGTGCTGACGCGCGTCCACTTGGGGCAGAAGCGCTCGCAGCGAAGTTGCGCCCGGTCTGCGGACGAGAACTCGCAGGCCCGGGACCCCGCGCGATTTCTTGTCCGAGCCCCGCAAGTCCGGCGGCTGCGCCCCACGCTGCGGGCCGGGGCGGCACGGCGGGGACGGGACGGCGGGGACGGCGGGGACGGCGGGGACGGGCCGCCGCCCCGACGGCCTGCACAGGGAGGCGCGGCCAGGACAAACCGGAGCAGGGGCTCGGGTCCCCGGGCCCGCGGCGCGCTCGTCAGCGTGGCAGGGGCGCGCGGGGCGCCAGAGGGCAGCCACGGAGCCGAGCGCGGCGGGGTCCCGGGGCGGGGGCCGCGCGCGGGAGCAGGGGGCCGCCCGCCATACCTGCCGCGGGCGGGTCCGCCTCCTCGTCAGCCTCCGCCTCAGCGGCCGCCGCGCCTAGCGCCGCGCCCGCCTCCCCCGCCAGCCGGTCCATCACGCCGCCGGTCATGTGAGCGCGCGCCACGTGACTTCCTCCGCGCCGGCCGGCCCGCCACGCCACGCCCACCTCGGCACGCCCCGCCCGGGCCCGGCCCGGGCACGCCCTCGGCACGCCCCCCGCCCGGCCTCGGCACGCCTACCCGGGCCTGCCACGCCCCTTGCCTGCCCTCGCCACGCCCCCCGGGCCCGGCACGCCCCCTGCCCGGCCTCGGCACGCCTACCCGAGCCCGGCACGCCCCTTGCCTGCCCTCGCCACGCCCCCCCGGGCCCGGCACGCCCCTGCCCGGCCTCGCCCCGCCCCGCCCCGGCCACGCGGCCCCCGCAGGCCCGGCCCGCGCTCCCGCTCGCCCGCTCGTTCAGCCGCTCGCTCGGCCGCTTGTCGTCACACTCACCCCTTCCGTGTCCGCTTACTCGGACTTCCGCGCGGGCCGCACCCGCCCCGCGCGCCCCTCGCTCACCCCGCAGCCCTGCCCCAGGCTCTCGCCCCGCCCCTCACTTACGCGCCCACCCTCCACTCGCTCGTTTGTCCCGCACCCGCGTTCACGCATTCATCCACTCCCACCCCGCTCACTCCCTCGCTCACCCCTCCCTGGCTCGCTCCTTCACTCATCCGCCCACCCCCTTTCGCACCCGCACCCGCACTCATTCATCCGTCCCCTGCCTTGCTCACTCGCCCCCTTGTTCGCCCCCTCGCTGGCTGACTGGCTCACTCATTCATCCGTCCACCCACTCGCTCACCTGCTCTCTCGCACACCCGCCTCGCCCGGCCACCCCCCCACACTGCCCCGCCCCGCCCAGAGCGCAGGCTGCCCAGTGCTGGGAGCCCAGGACACCCGGGTGCGTTAGGTGCCTCCCCCAATCTGGAGGACACAACGCCAGAGCAAGTGTCCTGGCTGTTCCAAAGGGAGGCTGTGGGGGCTCAGGGAAGGGATGAAGGGACCCCCGGTGGGGCGGAGCCTGAGCTGATGCCGGGGACGAGGAGTTAAGCACCAGGAGGAGGCGGCGGCCTCTGGCAGGCACAAAGTCTCCGAGGCATCAGGCAGCTGCAGACGCTGCGGTCCTCCTGGAGCTAAAAGGGTGGGTGTAGAGGGGCGCCTGGGTGGCTCAGTCGGTTAAGCGACTGCCCTCGGCTCAGGTCACGATCCTGGAGTCCCTGGATCGAGTCCCTGGATCGAGTCCCGGGATCGAGTCTCGCCTTGGGCTCCCTGCTCGGCAGGGAGTCTGCTTCTCCCTCTGACCCTCCCCCTTCTCATGCTCAATGTCTCTCAAATAAATAAAATCATGGGGCGCCTGGGTGGCTCAGTCGGTTAAGCGACTGCCTTCGGCTCAGGTCACGATCCTGGAGTCCAGGGATCGAGTCCCACGGTGGCCTCTCTGCCCCTGCCCCAAGCTCATGTTCGCTCTCTCTCACTCTCTATCTCAAATAAATAAATAAAATCTTAAAAAAAAAAAAAAAAAAGGGCACCTGGGTGGCTCAGTTGGTTAAGCGACTGCCTTCGGCTCAGGTCATGATCCTGGAGTCCCGGGATCAAGTCCCGCATCGGGCTCCCTGCTCGGCAGGGAGTCTGCTTCTCCCTCTGACCCTCCTCCCTCTCATGCTCTCTGTCTCTCACTCTCTCTCTCTCAAATAAATAAATAAAATCTTTAAAAAATAAAAGTGTGGGTGTAGAAATGGCAGAAGAGGAAGCTGGGGCACCAGGAAGGGCTCCATCCAGGAGGGCCTCCTTTCCAAAGCAAGGAGCTGGGACCTCCTGATTCTGATGCCTACCAACACCCGCTGGGAGCTGGCTACAGCGATCAAGAGCCCTCAAGAGCCCAGACCCGGCTCTGGGTCCTCCCCCAGGAAGTCCTTCTCCTTGCTACAGCTCCTGGACCCTGCCCAGGTTACCCATGACCGCACCCAGGACGTCCCTGCAAGCTGACACAGTCAGAGACGCTCTCCTCCACCATAACCTGGCAAGTGCTGGTCCCTGCTACTCATAGGCTTCCCCAAGTCACAGGGGGATACTGCGGATCCTGTGATACACAGCCCCCCTCGGATGCTGCTTCCTTCCACCCCATGGCCTTCCTTTCAGCTGCTCTTGCCTCAACTGATGTGCTCAGCACTTTCCCTGACTCCGCAACTCTCCACCCCCCAGACACACACACACTCTCTGCTAAAGTCCCCGTATTAGCCAGCACGTATCTCTGTCTCTCACGAGAGGATACGGTCTTGACTAAATGTCTAAGAGTTCACTGCAGGGCTCCTGGGTGGCTCAGATGGTTAAGCGTCTGCCTTCGGCTCAGGTCATGATCCCAGGGTCCTGGGATCGAGTCCCGCATCGGGCTCCCTGCTCACCGGGGAGCCTGCTTCTCCCTCTGCCTCTCTCTCTGTGTCTCTCATGAATAAATAAATAAAATCTTAAAAAAAAAAAAAGAGTTCACTGCACTTTGCAGAAATTGTAAAGCACTGTACAAGTGCACAGACATTATTCAAGAATGATAACATAAATGTATTATTTTAACAGCCCTAACACAACCTCTAGCTCAGTGGTTCTGGATCTTTGCTGCACTTTCCAATCACCTGGGGAGAGTTCGAATATACTCAGCCTGGAGCTCACCCCCAGAAGTTCTGATTTAATTCATCTGGGATGTGGCCCAGACTTGGGATTTTTTATTTTTTAAAGCTCCCCAGATGATTCTAATGTGCAGCCCAAGTTGAAAGTTTTATTCCTGCAAACATTGCCTGAGCATTTACTAGGTACCGAATTTAGGGGGGTGGGGGGCAAGGATACAACAGGATTCTCACAGCAGAGCAAAGAAGCTGTTAGGGCTGGAAACATAGGTGTGTGGGAGGAAAGGGGAACAAGCCGTGGGTTCTGACGTGACCAGTTCTGAATGCCTCCAGAAAAGGGAACTCGGTCCTTACAGGTTGTGGGCCCCATTGTCAGATATCTCCAACCGTTAGAAAGTTCTTGGAAACATGCACTGAAATGTGTCTGCCTGCAACTTCTTTAGATCCTCACCAAAGAAGACTGATCCTTACACCATTTCTGTTTCATTCGGGGAACAGCAAACAGAAAACCAGAATTTCTGACTTTTAAAACCTTTCGATTAATGGCAAGAATCCAGTTATATTAAGACTGTTCATCCATTGCTCCAGTCACATTGGCCGCTTTCCATTTAGGAAACTGAGAACGACAGAGGCAAACTGACGATTTGGAACACATAGTGGAGTCGGGACTCGGGACTTCACGATGCAGGTGGACACACAGAAAGGGGCTATTATCAGCTGTCCTACCAAAATGCAAGGATTTCCACGTCCTGCTCAGGAGCTTTCAAAACAGTTGTTAAAATGCTTTGAGTACTGTATCCTCGACTATCAATCTAGCTGATGTAGATTTGTCAGGATAAGCGATATCATGCTGCGGTATTTCCAAGACCTGAAATAACAAGGGGATTATGCCCACCACGGTCATTCGGAAACCCAGGACGATGGAGCGGCCACCGTCAGGGATTTCTGCCATCGTGACAGAGGGAAAGCTCCCTGGAGGGTCCAGCGTGAGCACTGAAATGCTCTGGCCCAGAAGTGACACAACACTCCACTCACAACTCCTTGGCGAGAACTGGTGACGTGGAGGGTTGACACCACCATGTGCCTAGAGGACAGAAAGCCAGAAATATTTTGCAAACAGCTGTGAATACTAGCCACACTAACCAAACTAGCATTTACTGAATGCCTACCTACTATGTACCTACTATGGGCTTTTTATGGGAGACTCCCTGAAGCCCCACAATAAATCTACAAAATAGTAGCACGATTGTCTCCGTTTTCCAGACAACTAAGGCAGAAAAGTCCAACACACTGTGATGGCAGAGCCAGTCCATAGAGGAGCCGGGATTTGAACCGGGCTGTCTGGTGCCGGAGACCACCCTCATAGCCCCTGTGGCATTACCCGATGCCATAGAGCCAGCAGTTGGTCCTCAACACTCTCACTGTGGAAATTCCAGTCCCTCCCAGAACCTCTTGTTTGAGGAGGCTTGGGGCACCGGTGACCTATGGCTCTATTAACTCATACTGGGGGGAAGGCGAGGGACTCTGAAGGCAGGGAAAATGGTAACAGCCCCCAAACATTTATTAAACCCGAATATGTGACAGGCATTGTGCCAAGTGCTGACTGAACGAGTATCATCTCAATACTGTGAAGGTCATGAAATCAAATCCTCCAGGGACGCCTGGGTGGCTCAGCTGGTTGAGCATCCCACTCTTGATTTGGGCTCAGGTCGTGATCTCGGGGTCATGATCTCAGGGTCGTGAGATGAGTCCTGCATCGGGCTCTGTGCTCAGCACAGAGTCTGCGTATCCATCTCCCTCGGCTCCTCCTCCTTTCTCTCTCTCGCTCTCAAATAAATAAATAAAATCTTTTAAAAAAATAAAATAAAATCCTCCTGTGATGCTATAGGATACCTTCTCAAGCACCCATCCTAAAATTCCCACCTGAAGTAAAGAGATTTGCTCACATCCTCCATAAGCCCTAGCAGGGTTTAAATATCTCAAAAATGTTGGGGTCTCCTCATTAGACTTCGGACAAGCTACTAACTCTCTTTGGCTTCTGTATGCGTAAAGTGGAAATATCAACATTACTTTATTTCAAAGGTTTGTTCCTCAAAGGGTAAGGTTTAAATAAGAGACTTCTTCTGTTAGTCTGATGCAGAAGTACATTCACCCTCCTTCCCCAAACATACAGGCGTGCTGGCTAAAATTGCCCCCTTCCAAAGATGTTTTTAATACATGGCTGGTGTCGAAAGCAAGAAAGCGTACCGGATACGGGGAGGACTTTAAGTTACAGCAATGAACGAAAGTGGAGGCCAAACGACCCACAGAGCTGTCAGACATGATCACAACCTTAGGAACCTGGGTTCGATGGCAGAAGAGCAAGGCGTGGGCCCCAGCGAGGATGGGATATGGACCAAACTTCCCAGAGAAGATCAAGACTGACAAGGAGCTAAGCTGCCCACCTTTAGAAGCAGTGTGGGAGCTGGCTGTCCACACCAGACCAGGAGTGCAAAAAGGATGGCCCCTGAGACGACCCCACTCCTAGATATTTACCCAAGGGAAATAAAACTGTACGCCCACCAAAAAAGGCTCATTCCTCGAAGGCTCATTCAAATAGCTAAAAACTGGAAATACCCCAAATGTCTGTTAACAACAGCCTGGATGAGCATATTGCCGTGGAGACAGACAATGGCATGGCACCCGGCCACGGAGGAGCACAGAATCCCGGCGCTGGTCCACACAGGGTGGGCTCTCACAAGCACCTGCAGACATGAAACAGACCCCAGGGGTGGGCGATGGGTAGAGACTGGAAGAATTTCTTAGAGAAGCGTAACAGAAAAAGCCTAGATTGCCGTGAACAGATTGTCAGCAGACATGTGCGTGTTAAGTCGTCTAGGGAGGACTGGGGCATAGAAAGTCTGCATCATCTTAGATAGTAACACCCAAACTGCCATAAACAGACTGCTGATGGCTTCCCACATGACAGGCACTTCAGGGGAGGCCTCAGAAGGAAGCGAGGAACGCATTGCTGGGAACCAGGGGAGAAGCGGTCCTGCGCAGCTAGACTGCGTCCCCCAGGTACACGGAGAAGAACCTGTCCCGGTGGCCAACGATCGTAAAGTTAGGGGACTCCCGGTCAGGAAAGTGTGCTCTGGAGAGAAAGCCCGGGTGTGTGTGTGGATCTGGAAAGGGAAAAAAGCCACAGTCGTCATCACACGGAGAGCTCTCGGAAGAGATTAGGTGTGTGGCATTTCAGAAGGAGCGAAGAAAAGAGACGGAAGACCCATGGATGAGCCTCTCTAACGGCACGCACGGAAGGCCCACACGGTTTCTGAACATCCTGTATCAGCAGAAACACTACCAGCCTGGATGGAGAGGGACAGAGGAACATGAAATGAAAGAAAGCTGTCTGCCTCTCGAAACAATGCAGGCAGGAAACAGGCGGAAAATACTCCTCAGCTGCAGACATGTGCTACCCTTCACGAAAAAGGAAGGAAGACTCTGGGTGGAGCCGTGGGCCCGGAGGGTAGAACCTTGAGCCACAGACAACAATTCCTAGGCCTTGAAACCTGAATTTGCTCCCCTGGATTTCAAGATTGCTTGGGACTGCAATCCCTCCTTCCTACCACTGCCTTCCCGTTTAAATGGGAAAGTTTATGCCTATCACACCCTTGTATTTTGGGGAATGGATCGTTTGTCCTCTAGGTGCACCGATGGAGAGGAATTTTGCCTCAGGATGAATCACACACAGACACTCGCTCATATCTGATTTACCTTATTTAGATGAGGAGATTTGGGACTTGGAGTCGTGCTGTCAGGGGTTCGGACTCTGGGGGACAGTAGGATGGGATGGATGCGTTTTGTATATTGGATGGATGTGAATCTTCAGGAACCGGAAGGTGGGCTCTGGTGAGACACAGTACCAGCCCCTCAAAGAGCATCTGGTCCCCAGGACCTGTGGATATGTTACCTTACATGGAAAAAGGGACTCTGCCGATGTGTCAAGTTAAGGCTTTCTCTCTCTCTTTTTTTTTTTTAGATTTTTTTTTTTTTTTTAAGATTTTATGTATTTGCAAGAGAGAGAATGAGAGACAGAGACCATGAGAGGGAAGAGCGTCAGAGGGAGAAGCAGACTCCCTGCTGAGCAGGGAGCCCAACGTGGGACTCGATTCCGGAACTCCAGGATCATGACCTGAGCCGAAGGCAGTCGCTTAACCAACTGAGCCACCCAGGTGCCCTTTTTTTTTAAGATTTTATTTATTTATTTGAGATAGAGAGTGAGAGAGAGCGAACATGAGCTTGGGGCAGGGGCAGAGAGGCCACCGTGGGACTTGATCCCGGGACTCTGGGATCATGACCTGAGCCGAAGGCAGATGCTTAACCCACTGAGCCCTCCAGGCGCCCCAAGTTAAGGCTCTTGAGATGGGGAGAGAGTCTCCTGAATTATCTGGGTGGGTCTGATGTCATTACGAGGAAGGCACCAGTGCCCGAGTTGGGGAGAAGGCCATGGGATGTTGGAGGCAGAGGCTGGGGTAACACAGTCATGAGCCAAGGAAGGCCAGCAGCTTCTAAAAGCTGCTAGAGACAAAGAATGGATTCTCCACCGGAGCTTCTAGAAAGAACTGTTCCTACCAACACCTGGATTTCAACTCATGTCACACTTGTGACCTCCAGAACTGTTAGACAACACATTTTTACTCCTTAAAGCCACTAAATTTGTGGTGCCTAATGCTGTTGAATTTCATACTTAAAGAAATGGTTAAGGTGGTAAATTTTATGTGTATTTTACCACAATTAAAAAATTATTTTCGGGACACCTGGGTGGCTCAGTTGGTTAAGCATCTGCGTTTGGCTCAGGTCATGATCCTGTGGTCCTAGGATCATCGAGCCCCACATTGGGCTCCCTGCTCAACCAGGAACCTGCTTCTTCCTCTCCCTCTGCCTCTCCCCTAGCTTGTGCCCTCTCTCTCAAGTAAATAAATAAAATCTTTTTTTTTAATTATTATTATTTTTGGGATGCCTGTGTGGCTCAGTTGGTTAAGCCTCCAACTCTTGATCTCAGCTCTGGTCTTGATCTCAAGGTCGTGAGTTTAAGCCCTATGTTGGGCTCCATGCTGGGTGTGGAGCCTACTTAAAAAAATATATTTTCAATTAAAAAAAACCACATACACACACACACACACAGAACTTCCTCACAAAGAAAACTCGTGGTCTAGATGGCTTTACTAGTGAGTTCTACTGAACTTCTAAGGAAAAAATAATAGCAACGTCATATAAGCAGAGCTTTTGCCAGGAATGGAGTTGTTTTAATTAGTTGAAAAATCAGTGTAACTCACTATGTTAGCAGAAGAACCATATGATCATCTCATATGCAGAAAATAAAAATGGAAGAAAAAATAAATCATGCAAAAAATGCTCCCCAAAATGCAGCGGGAAAATGGACAATATTCAACACCCATTTATGATTATAACTTCTTCAAGCTGATAAGCAGTATCTTTGAAAATCTAAAGCTGAGTTCATGCTTAACAGTGAAGGGCCAAACATTTCCCCGTGATTAACAATAAGGCGAGATGTTCACTGTCGCTTCTAGTCAACACTGCCTGGGAGTCCTAGCCCACAGATGGGGCAAGAAGAAAACAGCATGAAAACTGGAAAGGAACGTGTATGTGGAAGTATCTAAAGAATGCTAAGGAATCTAAAACCACTACCACCCAGAACTAGAGCAAGTGAATTTACCAAGATGGCAGGATACAACACCAATATACCTAATCAACTGTATTTCTGTATCCTAGCAACAGACAGATGCAAAATGAAATTTAGAAACAAGGGGTGCCTGGGTGGCTCAGTTGGTTAAGCGACTGCCTTCGGCTCAGGTCATGATCCTGGAGTCCCGGGATCGAGTCCCGCATCGGGCTCCCTGCTCGGCAGGGAGTCTGCTTCTCCCTCTGACCCTCCTCCCTCTCATGCTCTCTGTCTCTCATTCTCTCTGTCTCAAATAAATAAATAAAATCTTTAAAAAAAAAAAAAAAAAAGAAAAAAGAAATTTAGAAACAAGCCATTTCCCCCAAGGTGACTAAACCCATGGAACGCCCAACATCCGGAGCGAACCCTAAGGTAAACTATGGACGGGATTATAATGAGTCAGGGCAGGTTCACTCTTGGTAGTGAGTGCACCATTCTGGTGAGGGATGCTGATGACGGCGGGGCGGGGGGGCAGGGGGATAAGGGAAATCACTGTACCTCCCTCCTTTCGTGTGTTTTGTTGTGAATCTTCAGCTGCACTAAAAAAAATCGCCTTAAAAAAAAACAACTATTTCCTCAAACTTTTGCTTAAAGATCTGATACCCAAATCAAAGATATTAGAAGAAAATTACCCTGATACACCACAAGGAAACTACAGATACTATTCCTTCATGAACACAGACACAAAAATCCTTAAAGGGGCGTCTGGCTGGCTCAGTCAGTTAAGCGCCGGACTTTTGATTTCGGCTCAGGTCATGATCCCGGGGTCCTGGGATCGAGCCCCACATCGGGCTCCCTCTTAGCGGGAAGCCTGCTTCTCCCTCCCCCACTCCCCCTGCTTGGGTTCGCTCTCTCGCTGTGTCTCTCTCTGTCAAATAAATAAATAAAATCTTTAAAAATAAATAAAATAAAATAAGTACTCAAAAAATTTAAAAAAATCCTTAACAAAGTATAAACAAATCTAACCTAACACATATAAAATGGATAAAATAGTGTGATTGAGAGAAATGCAAGTTTGGTTTAATGTTACAAAATCCATTAAGGTAATCCAACTATATATTGTTTTTCTAGGGCTGGCCACACAACACCACAATCTGGGGACTTAAAACAACAGAAATTTCCTGTGTCAGAGCCCTGGAGGCCTGAAGTCTGAAACTGGTTAGGGGATAAGACTCCCTTGTCTTCTCCTGCTTCTGGGGTTTGCTGCAGAGCCTTGGAGCTCCTTGGCTTGTAGACACGTCACTCGGATCCCTACCCCTGTTGTCAAACGGCAGTGTCTTCTCCACGGGTGTCCCTGCCTTCTCAGGGCATTTCCTTCTTCCTACAGGGACCCCAGTCACATTGGACGAGGGCCATCCTGACGACCTCATCTCATCACATCTGCAAAGACCCTCTTTCCAAAGAAGGACACATTCCTAGATACTGCACATTAGGACTTCCATCCATCTTTTTGGGGGACACAGTTCAATCCATGATTCCATATTGATAGATCAAAGGAGAAAATCCATAAGCCCAGATCCCAACAGATGCCCAGAAGCATTTGAAAAACGTCAGCATCCATTTATGATAAAACTCTCAGCAAACTACCAATAGAAGGGACCTTTCTCAACCTTATAAAGGCATCTTCAGGAACCAAGAGCTAGCCACCCGGGCCAGCATGATAAAACACTGAATGCTTTCAATATTTGAATGAAAATACTGAACGTCTGGGAACAAGGCCAACAACATGCACATTCTCATTGCTCACAGCTGACATTGAATCAGAGGTCCAGCCAGTGCATGGTGAAGCAAGAAACAGAAAAAACTGCACATGGCTAGAAGAGAAAATCTGGTCTTAAAAAGATGATAGTGTATATACTGAATTCTGTAGAATCCACAAAGGTCACTAGAATTTGTAATAAAATTTAGCAAAGTACGACATCAAATATCAGTATCTATTATATTTCTATATGTTAGCCATGCACAATTGGAAAATAAACTTAAAAAAAAGTACCAAAAGCATTAAAAAAGGAATTATTTAGGGATAAATGTTTAAAGATACAGGCAAAACTCCAATGAAATTTATAAAACATCGCTGAGTGTAATTAAAGAAGACCGAAATATTCATACTGACATATTGTTAGGACAGCAATTCTTCCCTAATTGGTTTACAGATGCTCATTCCGAGCAGCACAGATAACAAATTATTGCATAGTCATATGACAGAATACTGCCCAGCAATAAAAAGGAACGGACTATGGACACAGGCAACAACGGGGATGAATCTCAAAAACATTCTGCTGAGTGAACAAAGCCCGACACAAATTAAATCTATTTTCCCATTCGTCAAAACCTCTAGAATAGGCAAAACCATATAATGATCCAGGAAAATGGTGGTTCTAATGGTGGTCTAATGGTAGTCTAATGGTGGTTCCACGCTGTGGAAGAGTGCACGGGGGAATTGTGTGGGCTGATAGAATGTTCTAGCTCTCCATCAGGGCATTAGCTGGTCTGGCATGTGCGTTTGTCACAATCCTTTGATCTCTAATACATAAGATATGTGCATTCCCTTTATGTAAATTCCACCTGAATAAAAACTGGTAATAAACCGCCAGCTAAGAATCTCCAATACATGCGAAAGTGCAAAATAATGCATAATGAAATATAGATTATTTGGAATTGATGATGAAAGTCCTACTTATCAGAACTCAAGAGAAGCAGACAAAGCCATGTTTAAGGGGAAACATATAATCTTAAATGCCCACGAGAAAAAATGAAAGACTGAACATTATTAGCTCAAGGGTCACCTCTAGATACTAGAAGAAGAGAGGAAACCTCTCTGTTACTTGGGAAAAAAAGGAAGAAAACAAGAATTTACATTTGCTTCTACTGGGTACTGAGACAGATGACCAGTCTGAGACGACTTTGCTTTTGAAACTCAAGGTTTTAAGACCCCGGGTTTGGACTACAGCTCCTCAAGACGGCAGGGGTGTGGTTGAACTCAGAGAGAAGCTGGCCCTGGGCCACCTCTGCTGTATCCAGCCAGCTTTCCTTTTAATTCCTCGCTGTGCTGGCAAAGGTCAAGTTTAATTTTGCTTCCATCTTGCCCTGGAGATATATATATATCTATCTATAGATAGATAGCCTTTGGGGTCCCACTTTTAAGGCATAGTGGCTTTCTATTATTTTCGAAAGAGGGTACAGACCCCGGTCTTCAACCTGCCGTGCACCACGAGGCCATTTCGAGGAAGCTCACGGTCACCCAGGCTGGCAAATGCCCTTCATGGTCTTCCTATTGCATGTACAGTATTACATGCAATTATCTCTTCACTCTCTTAAATGCTTGTAATGAGATTGTTTTTACATTTTATCTAGAATTTACTTGTTTTCAGCAGAATAAATCCAAATACCCCATCTAGCCATATTCTCAAACCAGGGAGGCACAGGGGACACAAGCGATAAAGACAATTATTGATAATTGTAAGTGTCAGCATGACGAAGGTGTTTGATGAAAGACACCGTGACCAAAGGGAAAAGATAAGCCACGGGCGAGGAGAAAATACTGGAATGCATATAATAGGTTTAAAGATTATAAACAGAGTTTATAAAGAGTTCATACACTCAATATGAGGCAAAAGATAGGTATGGGTAACTCACTCTGACAAGGAAATCTGAGAGGCCAAAAAACATATTTAAAGATGTTCAACTTACTACTAATTAGGCATACTGGACATTTGTCATTTTTTGGCCATTGGGCATTTGGAACCTTTCTTTCTGTGTTTGAGGAACTCCCTCCACTGAGAGTCTTTTCCCCCAACATCAGGGGCGCCTGGGTGGCTCAGTCGGTTAAGCATCCGACTCTTGGTCCCTGCTCGGGTCTTGATCGCAGGGTCTTGAGTCCAAGCCCCGCGTGGGGCTCCACATCGGGGGTGCAGCAAAAAAGAAGAAGGTGCGACATCAGATGCACATTTCCCAGCTGCGCCCAGCCAGACTTCCCTTGGGGGCTGTGGGGTCGTGAAGCAGAACAGCCTCCCTGATGGTGGCAGCTCATGGGAGCTGCAGCACCTGCACCCCCACGTCTAAGGGGAGGCGGGGCGGTGGGCTTCCACCAGCATCCGGGGGCTACCGTCTGTGATCTTGAGCGCTGACATCTGTGACTCAGCAACGGACAGCGTTGGACAGCTATTGGCCGATCTGCACATTTCTGCCTGCCTAGCTTCGAGCCTGCTCTCTCAGCAATCCCAGAGACTTCAGTTGCTTTTAATAATTTCCTTTTCTGCTTTAATCAGAAATTTACTTACATCAGGGAAATGCAAGTTCAAACAACGACGAGATAGGGACCCTCTTCTGCACAGGAGATGAAGAGAAACAGAAATATTTGGACACTACTGAAGGAAGTGTAAATTGGTATAGATGCTTTGGAGGACAGTTTGTGGGCGTCTAATCAAGTGGAATGCAGGTATCTTATGACCCGGAAATTCCACTGCCGGTCACATTCTCTAAAGTATAGCTTGTGATGACAAGTACAGCACTCTTCACCGAGGAGCTATTTATAACACGAGAAAAAAGTAAAAAACCACCCCAAACCCTACTTTGATGTCAATATGGAATGAATAAAAAATTGCAGTATATTTATACACCGTGTGAACTGGAACGGAAAGTACCAAGATGGAGCGATTTTGAGAAGGACACAGCATTGCAGAAGGACATGTATAGCATACTGTTGGTGTTCATTCAAAGACGTAAGGGGCAGACACAGATGAGGACAGGTGACAGGAGGGAATCTGAAGATAGGTGGATTGTGTCAATGTCAACATCCTGGTTAGGACAGGGCACTAACAGCTTTGTCTCATTAGGGGAAACCCCACAAAATGTGTTCTTTCCTACGGCTGCCTGCAAATCTGCAACTAAGTTAATAAAAATTCAATTCAATGCCAAACAATGTATGTATTATTTATAGATACATGATGGCTTCTTTCCAGGAGAGGGGCGAAAACGGAATTTGGGAGAGACAGACAGGACCCATCAAATCTCCCACCGCTTCCCCGGAAAGAACATTTTTGAGGTAAATACGACAAAATATTAACACTTAGAATCAGCATGTGGGTGAATGAGGGTTTGCATACTACTCTGCACTTCTCTTTGTGTTAAAAAAAATGCCACCACGATTAAGCAAGATGACCTTTAGGAGGGGCTGAAGGCAGCGCCCGGCTGGCCGTAGGCGCTCCGTAAATCTCAGCGCCCCGGAGAACTACTGGTCTATTAGCCAGTGAGCTGCTTGCTTGGCTCCAGAGAAGTATGTTTTCCGTCAGTTCGTCAGTCTGTGCCGGGGTCGACACTTCATCGCGAGCCCCCCTTTCCGTTGCCGCCAGCCCTCCTCAGGGAGCACGGAGAAGGCACGGTGTCCAGGAGAGTCAGGCCCACCCCATGGAGGGGATGTGGTCCACACGCACAGCAGGGCCTGGCAGCTGGCTTCTGGTCAAGCTGGGCGTGGCGGGCCGAGGCAGAAACGCACCCTCCCCTGGACCCCCAGGATCGTGTTTCGAGGTCAGCTTCTCAACCGATGTTACCGTCAGGATCGGGTGCAGAGGAGACAAACGTGCCCGAGGCCCCTGGAGCTGAGCGGGGACTGATTGCTGACCAGGCTCCGAGTTGGAGCAGGTGCACATCTGAGGCTGGAGGCAGAAGGGGGGCTCGGTCAGGTGAGAAGGGGAAGGCGTTTGGAGGATTTGGGGCTGTATTCGGCCTCTCGAGTCCTTCTATCCCTCCTCACCCCCGCCCCCACTCAGCGAGCTTAGGGTCAGCCCCTTGTAGAGGAGATATCCTGGAGAAATGAGTGAGGAGCTCCTCTGGGAGCAAAGCACCTCGGGGCTGCCCAGATGTCAGGAATTTGGAAAGGAGTTGACAGCGGCTCGGTTCCTCAGCCGCAAAGGGAGGGCCGAGGGCTCCCCCTGCAGGCGAGTGGCTTCTTCTGCGACATCTTCGTCCTTGCCCGTACCCGAGACGCAGCGGGGACCCCTGCACATTGTGCCCACGGAAGACCAAGGCTGTCAGCTCAGCATCCTGTTCAAGGGTACCCAGCCGGCAGGCAGGAGGACTGCCCCGGAAATGGTACTTTCAAAAATAATGTTGTTGTTGTTTTTATAATTTTTTTTTTTAAGATTTTATTTATTTATTTGAGAGAGAGAATGAGATAGAGAGATCATGAGGGTCAGAGGGAGAAGCAGACTCCCCGCTGAGCAGGGAGCCCGATGCGGGACTCGATCCTGGGACTCTAGGATCATGATCTGAGCCGAAGGCAGTCGCTTAACCGACTGAGCCACCCAGGCGCCCATTAAATGTACCATCTTAACCATTTCCAAGTGTCCACGTCAGAACCATTAAAGACACTGACACTGCTGAGCAGCCATCCCCACCGTCCATCTCCAGAACATTCCATCCCCCCACTGAGACCCTACCCTGTCCCTGCTACACGCTGACCCACCGCACCACCATCTACTTTCTGTCTCTGTGATTTTGACGACTCCAGGGACCCCTTAAGAGTGAAATCGTACAGTGTCCATCCTTCTCCATCTGGCTCACTTCACTCAGCATCACATCCTCAAGGTTCATCCGTGTTGGAGCAGGTGCCAGGATTCCTTCCTTGTTAAGGCTGAATAATAATATTCCACGGTGTGGATATACCACACATTGTTTATCCATCCATGCATCGATGGGCACTCGGGGGGGGCTCCCCCTTTTGGTTGCGAATAGTGCGATGAACATGGGGGTGCAAATGTCTGAGTCTCAGTAATTTTGGATCAACTTACTTTAGAATAACTTCAGATTTGTAAAAATGTTGCAAAGATAATCCAGGGAGTTCTCATAAAAAAAAATAAAATCTGTGCAAAGCTGGCGTTATTGAAACTTTGTATAAACGTGCCATAACAATCTTGGGAGAGAGAGAACATGATCACCTATGGTTTACAGATGCAGAAAGTGAAGGTGATGTTGTCCCAGCCAGACCCCCAGGTCCCTGGTGCATCCCAGGATCTGCGGCTGTACCCAGCTGTACCTTTCTCTGGAAAATCGTTCCCAGCCCATGCCTGAGCTCCTGCTCTCCCTCCAGGTAACCCTCGGCCTAGAGCTGACGGGTGTGGGGTCCACTCTGGCCCTTGGCCTCCAGGTGCAGAGCTCCCGGGGAGCCTGGTGAGGCTGGACCTTGGCTCGCCTCCATCCCCCGCCCTCCTCTGCACCCCTCACTCCTCACCATCTCCCCTGAGAACACTGCCTCATCAGCCACCCGCCCAAGGATCCCCGCCGAGGCCCTGCTTCTGGGGTAGCTGGCCTATGACATTTAGGGAGGGCTGCTTTCCACAGCTGCTGAGTGAGAAGCTAGCTCTGCCTTCAGACGTCCGCCCCAGAAGCTGCACTCAGGCACTCTCTGCTCCGGCAAACTCAGCTCAAGGGCCGAGACATGAATCTGAGAGCTGACCATACGGTGCGGGCCCCTAACACGGTAGTCACCCCAGCGTGGCAGGACCCAGAGGTAAGGCAGCCCCAGGATGGCTGACCAAGCCCGGGGCAGTCCGCTTCGAAGTTCTGCCACAGATCCACTCCTTCCATCGAGTTACGGGAGGAGCCACTCCAGATGACATGGGACCGGCAGCCCTGATGACCACTAGACTTTTCTAGAAAGTTCTGAGGACCCATGACAGAGGTCAGAAAATGCAATGGTAGTTCAAACAGTGAAAAAAACCCAAAACAACCCATGACTGTATTTATTTTCCATTTTTATTTATTTTTATTTTATTTATTTATTTATTTATTTTAAAGATTTTATTTATTTATTTGACAGAGAGGGACACAGCGAGAGAGGGAACACAAGCAGGGGGAGTGGGAGAGGGAGAAGCAGGCTTCCCGCCGAGCAGGGAGCCTGATGCGCGGCTCGATCCCAGGACCCTGGGATCATGACCTGAGCCGAAGGCAGTCGCTTAACGACTGAGCCACCCAGGCGCCCCTATTTTCCATTTTTAAATGTACTTTTGCTGATTTCGAAAGTTTGATTTTGATTTAACTGTGTATGTTAAAATGACAATATTTGAATATGTTGGGTTAAATAAAGCGTAATTAAAATAGATTTTACCTTTTCTTTTTATACTTTTAGGGTACACAATTCTAGTTACACACATGACATATTCTTATTGGACAGCGCTGGTGTATTCTTCGGTAGGAGTGAGCTGGGCCATTTATTCTTTCGTTTATTTATTCAATCGTGCACTCATGTCGACAGACCTCTCCAAACACCTGTTACCTGCTGGGCCCTCTGCCGAGCTCCAGAGCTCTCCAGAAAAGAAATTGCAGCTCTTGTTCTGGATCTTCCTGAGTGACTGAGGTTTTCCCACCACTTCTATTCCCCACGGAACCCCACATGCTTCTTCTTGCAAGCTGTATTGATACATCGGAGTCCGTTTTCTTCCCATTTTGCAGGTGAGTAAACTGTGGTCCACAGAAGCATAAGGATCCATCCAAGGCCACTCACGGGGTTGGTAGCCGAGCACCTGCTGCTCATCCTGGTGAGCGATGGGGCTCCAAACTCTTGTGACACCCAGTACTGAGCTGTAGCCTCCTTACCACTGTCTTCTTAAGGAGACGTCACACCCAACGTGGGGCTTGAACTCACGACCCTGAGATCAAGAGTTGCTTGCATGCTCCATAGCCTGAGCCAGCCAGCCAGGCCTCCCCAAGCTGCAGCCTCTCAATGATGATATCATTACAAGAATTTCCAAATGTATGCACACTGATGGTGGAAGCTTTCTTCTGAGGTCTCCACGGAGATCAGCTGATTTGGAAAGATTAGACATCATCTTATAAAGCTGAAGACGCCCTACCCTGGCCCCATCCGTTCCAGCCCTAGATGGACATATTCTTCAGGTAAACTCATGCACACGCGTAAGAACGTTCTTCACAACATTGTTTGCAGCACCAAAAAGCTGAACCAACCCAAATTTCCAAGGGCCAGAGGAGGCATAAAGAAGCTAGGATGTGGTCTACAGTGGAATGCTATCCAGCCGTGCAATGAGTGAGCTATAGCTTTGTATGTGATAATGAATTTTTCTCATAAACATAACGGGAAAAAAGTGCAAATTCCAGGAAAAGACATAGAAATAAGGACCACAAACATGCATTATGTTCTCTGATATACGTGACACACATACATTACTAGACACGTCTGTATACTGCATATGTATTTTTACGTTGATGATGTCCTTGCCTTTCTCTGCAGATGTACGCTTTTACTGTACGTGTTATTTTATACTATATGTGGGGTGTATGTAATATACAATTTATATATTAGCTTATGTATATTACATATAAATATGTATTTTCTATGCACTTTACCTATAAATTGCTCTGCCTGTTTACTCTGTATGTTTACTATATATAATATTTTATATATGATTTTATCTTATAAATATACTTAAGCACTACAAATACTCTAATGTATAACATGTGTCATTTATATAATAATCTTACTAGTTTTTAATAAATATTATACAAAATACTATAGATAAAATACTACATACGTTATATATGTTTTGTCCATATACATCTCCATTATATCATATACAAATCTATATTATAGATCTATAACAACAGACCAGGGTGTGATAAACAAACTTCATTGCCCTCCCCGGACGGTTTTAAATGTTTTGCAAACCAGGGTCACCTGCGTGCACGCTGGCCCGGCGCTGGGCCACCCGTGGACTCCCAGCGCTCTGAGCATCAGCGCCTGATGACCACGGGAGAGGCAACTACCTCAGATTCTACCCACCGAAGTTCCGCTTTTAACTGGATAGGAAAATCACAGAGAGAGTGCAAATCTGTTCTAACACCCGGCCTCTCTTCAAATGTACACACAAAGCAATTCTGCAAGCAGCAACTTGGCGGGCATCCTGCTGGTTTTCAGTTTTCCCTCATAAGTCGCTTGTTTTGTTTTTGTGTTCGTTTTCTTTTCCCACCGCTTAGCTTCCTCGAGCCCAAAGCAGTGGTGCCTGGGTCAGGAGCAGGGGGGAGGATGGACTGCAAAGGGGTGTGAGGAGCCTTCTGGGAGGGAAGAGGGATGGAGACCGTGGCCTCCTGGACATGCAGACCTGTCCAAACTTACCCAGCTGCTCTCTCCAGAGGGAAGCTCGCAGATGCGCAGGTCAGAGCCCGCATGCAATATGTCCCGGGTGATCTGGGGTCGTGCACCTCACAGCACTTCAAACCACAGGACCGGGCTGCCCCTCCACAGAGCAGTGTCAAGAGGGGGAGGCCAGAGCCTCTGCCTCTTGTCCTCACTCCCTCTGGCACAGAGGTCTCCTTTCCGCTGTGTATGAGAGGAACAGGGTCGCTCCCTGCAGGCACACATCCAGTAAGTAAGCCGTGGCAATGCCCTCGATGCATTTCCCTGATCCCCCACCACCACCACCACCCCGTGCAGGTGCATTTCTCACCCAAACCCCACAGCCACGGGACAGCAGGCTGGCTGGGCACGGATCACCCAAATCAGGCCGTCGGAGCGCGGACTACGGGCCGGGTTGTGAAAGACAGTTGGAAGGCAGGCAGGCAGGGACAAGGGGACTCCACCCTAAAAGGAAACCACCATTAAACCTTTTTTTAAAGATCTTATTTATTTATTTAGTAGAGAGAGTGCATGCGCAGGCAAGAGAGAGAAAGAACGAGCTGGGCTGGGGGGGCCAAGGAAGAAGCAGTCTCCCTGATGAACAGGGAGCCCGATGCGGGGCTCCATCCCAGGACCCTGGGATCATGACCTGAGCTGAAGACAGACCCTTAACCAACTGAGCCACCCAGGCGCCCAAGGAAACCACCCTTAAAAGGATTTTACACCACCCTGGGAGGAGCCCTCCACCCTTTCCCACATGATAGATAGGTGACAAAAGCCTGATCAGATGACAGGCACAGAGAGGGTTAATCAGATTAAAGCAGCCCCTAAAAACCCCTAGACTTAGAAACTCTGGTGACAACCCTCTTGGGTCCCCTCCCTCCTCAACAGCTTCATACTATCACGTTGCTATTGCTCAATTAACCTTGCTCGGCTGCCCACCCCTCTGTCTGGTCTACCTCCTCATTCTTCCAAGCGGCGGGACGAGAACGGCGGGCACCGATGTAGAAAAAAAATCCTGTAACACAGGCACTGGTCTTTCACCAACGTAAGACGTACACAAACAACTCATTTTGTTTTCCCAAATCACAATAAATCAAGAACGGGCCTCCACTCACCTGGCTAACATGAAATTCAATTTCACATTTTTTTTTAATCTTTTTTTTTTAATAAAGATTTTATTTACTTATTTGACAGAGAGAGACAGCAAGAGAGGGAACACAAGCAGGGGGAGTGGGAGAGGGAGAAGCAGGCTTCCCGCCAAGCAGGGAGCCCGATGCGGGGCTCGATCCCAGGACCCTGGGATCATGACCTGAGCCGAAGGCAGACGCTTAACGACTGAGCCACCCAGGCGCCCCAATCATATATATATATATTTTTTAAGATTTTATTTATTTATTTGACAGAGACACAACACGAGAGAGAACACAAGCAGGGGGAGTGGGAGAGGGAGAAGCAGGCTTCCCGCGGAGCAGGGAGCCTGATGCGGGGCTCGATCCCAGGACCCTGGGATCATGACCTGAGCTGAAGGCAGACGCTTAACGACTGAGCAACCCAGGCACCCCACATTTTTTTTTTTTTAAGGAAGGTCCTTCAGGCTGCTGAGTTTGGGCCTCGATGCTGACAAAGCAGCCCAGGTGGGTCCCCGGCTGGGAGGTGAGGCGGGACGTCAGTCCCCTCGGGTACAGCGGGTTCCTGAGACTCTACCTCCACCCTTCAGAACCTGGTCCGCCGTCTTGAAAATACTTCTGATTCTCCCTAGCCTTCCTCCGAGTTACCTTCTATTATCACTCTAGCTTCAGGCAAGGAAGCAGGCTCAGGGATGTGAAATGAATCATCCCACATTGTCTTCCAGGCAAGGCACCCCGGCCTCCATCCAGGCCTCTCCCACCCAAGCCCCAGGCTTCCCAAGGCGGGATGTGGCAGATCATTTAGCCCATCAGACTTGTGATTTCATGGGAACTCTAAATTTCACCTATACATGAATTTAAGTTTTTAAAATAGTGTTTTGAGGTGTTGAGATAACTTTCAGGGCTCAAGATGCATGGAGCTGCTCCGGCCATCACTTCTGGTCCCTGCAGGTACTCCGAGGACCCAGTCCCTGCAGTCCCCACACAGCTCCCACCCCGGGCTCCATCCTTACTTCCTCGTTCCTTCTGACCCCAAACAAGGGTGACTGTGTGGCCCCCGCCAATCCGAAATATTCTGTTTTCCTCTTCTTGTTCTCTTTATTCTATAGAAGCTTCCTGCCTTGCTCCGCTTTGCGAAGTGTTAAGTTAGGTTCGCATCTCCTTTAATCATTTAACAGATGAAGATGAGAATACTACCTCTGGAAGTCCAGTGGCGGGCCGCACTGCCTCACAGCCAGCCGGCCGGGAGCTGAGCCCCGTCCCGCACTCTGGCCCCGGACTGCAGGTCTCTTTCTAAGTAAACATTCTTTTCCCTGGTTTGCTGGTAACCATCGTCTATTAACTGTTTCCCTCAAACGAGTCCATTTAATTTGCATGTGGAGAACATTCACACGTCCGAGTTATTCTCTGATAATCCACTTTGTGGTGAAAAAGGAGGTGGATCTCTATGTGCGGACATGGAAAGATCTTACGATAAATGAAGTGAAATAAGGTGTATTATGGTGCATACGGCCTGCTGCCACTTGTGTAAGAATTGTCAATTAACTGTTTAAAAGGCCAGGAAAAGAAGGACAAAGAACAAACTGAAAACAAATTGTAAATTGGTGGACTTAATCCCAAATGGAACTGTAATTACATTGGACGGAAAAGAGATAAACACTCCCATCAAAAGCAAACATGAACAGATTGGATTAAAAGAGTAAGGTCCATGGGGTGCCTGGGTGGCTCAGTCGTTAAGCATCTGCCTTCGGCTCGGGTCACAATCCCAGGGTCCTGGGATCAAGCCCCGCATCAGGCTCCCTGCTCGGCGGGAAGCCTGCTTCTCCCTCTCCCACTCCCCCTGCTTGTGTTCCCTCTCCCGCTGGGTGTCTCTGTCAAATAAAATCTTAAAAAAAATAAAAGCTTAAAAAATAAAATCTTAAAAAAAAAAGAGTAAGGTCCTACTATATGCTTTCTGTAAAACCCTCTTTAAATATCAATGAACACAACAGACAAAGAACACAGCCTGGGTAGTTAAACAAATTTATTCTCTCAGTTCTGGAGGTGGGACATCTGGAATCACGGTGTCAGCGGGCCTGTTTCTCCTGGATGCTCCGAGGGGGAAGCCGTTGTCCGGGCCTCTCCAGCTTCAGGTGGCTGCCCACAACCCCTAACTGTTCTTGGCCTCTGCACCCACCACTTCCTCTGTCTCGATCCTCACATGCTCTTCTCTTTTGTGTTCTGTCCAAGTTTTTTTCCATCTCATGAGGACACCGGTCATTGGATTAGGGCCTGCTCGAATCCAGTGTGACCCCACTCAACTTGACGACGTCTGTGAAGACTCTATTTCCTATAAGGTCACATCCACAGGTCCTGGGGGCTGGGACTGGAGCATGTCTTTTTAGGAGACACAACTGAATCCAAGACACTATGCAAACACTGATCAAAAGCAGGCTGGAAGTTAGCTCGATTCACATCACACACAACAGACCCTAGAACAGGACATGTTAGCGGGAAGAAAGAGGAATATTTAAAATGGTAAAGGGGGTCAGTTCTTCAAAAAGGCAAATCAACCCTCATCGCGTGTCTGCTCCAGAACTCGATGGCCCATGAAGAGGGGGACAATACAAAGGGGAAATAGACAAATCCTTCACCAGAAGTGGAGATTTCGACATCTCTCTCTGAGCAATGGTAGAACCAGCACACAGAAAATCAGAGAGGTTTTCGAATATTCAAACAGCGCGTCACCCACTTGACCTGACACATAACACTCCATCCAGCAGCAGTGGTACCTTTTCCAAGTGTATGAGGAACCTTCACCAAGGTGGGCCACGCTACGGCCATAAAGCAAATCTCAAACTTTAAAAAGGACTGAAATCCTACAAAGTATGTTCTCTGGCCACCACATCATTACACAAGAAACTAATTTTGGAAACATACCTGGAAAATCCTCACATTTTTGGAAATCAATGACACATTTCCAAGTAAACCGTGGGTCCGAGAAGAAATCATCATGGAAATTAGAAACACCATTCTCAACAGAAAGCACCAAGTAATTGTGTGGGTATAACTAAAGTAGTGTGTAGAGGGAGAATCACAGCCTCCAAAGGTATGTGAGATTCCGACCCTCGTCCCTCCCGTTGTTATTTTATAAGGGTCACGAAAGTTCATTTCTTTAATTTTCCTGATCCTCTGCATTTATTAGCTAAAATTCTTCTTGATAGAACCAACTATTTTACCTTGAAGTATAAGGTAAAATATGAAAGGCAAGACTAATTACTTTTTGCTTGAGTCTTTGGTTTATTTTCAGAGTCATGACACGATGCTCAGCAATATTCACCTGAGATTATATACGATTTTTTATTCTTCAGAAGCTCACATGGTCCCGGGGAGCGGGGGACTCTTGAAGCTGGCTCAGTCCTTCCCCGCCCCCAACAATTTACTATAAAATGTGCAAACATATAGAAAAGTTGAAAGAACTTTTCAGGAAACAGTTACAAACCTACAGCACGACTCTGCGGTGATTACTTTGATCGGCATCTCCAATGCTACCACCTTCTCAGAGCCTGTTTTCAGTTTATGTGTCTCCTTCTAGGTCTTTCTCTGGGCACCGTACATATTTCCCTGTCGTGCTAGTCGGCTAGGGGCAGCCATAACAGAATACCACTGAGCAGGTCTCACAGTTCTGCAGCCTGGACATCCAAGGTCAAGGTGCAAGCAGGTCCGATTCCTCCGGGGGCCTCTCGGGACATGGGCAGAGGCTGAGGGTCCCACCGCCATTTCTCCTGTCTGACAACCCGGTGCCGATGTCAGCCGGGGGTTCCGTTCCTCCCGACCCGGGGCCCTGCCACATTCTGCTTGAGTATCCTCTGGACACGCGGGGGCTAGCTTCTTTCAGAGCCAGTGAGCTGAGAGAAGAGACCGCGTTCCAGGTGGAGACATACCACTTTTAGGACGCAGATTTGGAGGGGACATAGCGTCACTCTGCCCCATCCTATTCCATAGAGTGATTAAGCGCACTTGCCCCGAAGGGGAGCAGGGTCTGGCTTGGAATTGATGAACCCATCACAGATGAACATGGACGCCCACTTCTGGGACCCTTCCATTCGTGAACATTGTCTCTCTTAACACTGAAATTCTAAGATGGCAAGAATCGTGCATTCCTTGCTCACCACCATACCCTCAACGGAGCACACCCCCGACTTGGGCCCCTCACACACTCAGAACTGCTACTGTGGTGCGTCTCAGACCTTTGGGGGTGGGGGGACAGCTGACGGTCTGCAGGCACTCTCTACAACACGAAGAGATGTCTTCTGAAAACACACAGAGGTTGTTTTGCATTGGGGGCACATTCACATCACCTGTGTTATGGGGGGGCGCTGGGCTGGCTCTGTATGAAGAACATGGAACTCTTGACCTCGGGGTTGTGAGTTCAAGACCCACGTTGGGCATGAAGATTTTGTACATAAATAAATTTTAAATATATATATATATATATACACATATACATATATTAAGGGCGCCTGGGTGGCTCAGTCGGTTAAGCACCCGCCTTCCACTCAGGTCCTGATCTCAGGGTCCTGGATTGAGCCCCGCATCTGGCTCCCTGCTCGGCGGGGAGCCTGCTTCTCCCTCTGACCCTCCCCCCTCTCATGTGCTTGCTCTCTCTCATTCTCTCTCTCAAATAAATAAATAAAATCTTAAAAAAAAAATGCAATGGCTTAGGGCGCCTGGGTGGCTCAGTTGGTTAAGCATCTGCCTTCGGCTCAGGTCATGATCTCAGGGTCCTGGATTGAGCCCCGCATCCGGCTCCCTGCTCAGCGGGGAGTCTGCTTCTCCCTCTGCCCCTCCCCCTGCTCATGCTCTCTGTCTCTCAAATAAATAAATAAAATCTTTAAATATATATATATATATAGAGAGAGAGAAATTAGTAAAAACCATGACGAGGCCCCTCACGGGGAAGCAGTGACGAGCAGTCAGGGGCCTCGCTGCACATGCATGCCCCGAAAGCCTTCCCCAAGACACACACAGCTGCCCAACTGAGGTCAGCTGTTTCCAGGCTTTTCTGTGACTATCTGCTTCCTGTTGGTGGATCTGTCACCTTCAGCACTTTCTCCAAGAGAAGGGCTGGCCGAACCCAGTGACGGATGAAAACTGCGGACGCAACTGGAAATTAGGCCAACTCTGACCTCCAGGGGGAACCGGTCCGCCCGCACAGACGGGGAAACTGAGGCAGAGAGGCCACACAGCTGGAAGTAGGACAGCGAGGATTCGAACCCGGTGTCAGGCAAGCCGAGAACGTTCTGTTTGAAATAAGCCCCCGTGTTGTTTCAACGGGGGGAAAATACATCTGACATTAAGGGTAGCTCTCGCTGTTTCCCGCGCGCAGTGGAGGGGTCCGGAGCACAGCGGCGCGGCTGTGCGGCCGTCCCCCCCGTGCGTCTCAGGACGTCCCGCGTCCCCGCCCTGAGCCTCGGTCCCCGGGGCACACCGACCCCCGCCGGACCCCTTCCCACTGCAGCGGGCCCGCTCCCGACGCGTCCCCACCGCACCTGTCAGCTCTGGGCCCGCCCCGCGGCGGCAGGCCCCGCCCCGCGGCGGCAGGCCCCGCCCCGCG
>NW_023270763.1:1728257-1729009 GCF_011800145.1 Mirounga leonina
CCCCGCGGCGGCAGGCCCCGCCCCGCGGCGGCAGGCCCCGCCCCGCGCGATTCCCCCCCACGTGACCCCGCCCCCGCGCGCTCGCGCGTCTGAGGCGGAGGCCTCCGCGGGCCGAACCACCGTGCCCGCCGGGGCGGGGGGAGGCGGAATTGCCCCCGCCGCCGCCGCCGAGGGCTCGGGCGTGAGTGATGCAAGCAGCTCGCCCCCATTTTGGGGTGGCGCCGGACGGGCGTCTCTCCAGCGGTGCCGGCCGTCTCTGGGCCGCCGGGAGTTCCTTTTCTATTTTGGACTCGTCCGTGCCCTTGCCCAGTCAGTGGGCGAGTCTAAAGGCCCACCGGAGAGGGGAGCTTGCCCCCGAAAGTGGAAGCCTTTGTCTGGTGAAGGCTGGGCTCTCGCAACAAGAGGCGCGATGAGCTCGCGGCTCTTCGGGGCGCAACGTAGAGCGCTGCGCACGCGGGTGCGGTCACTCCGCCGGCGCGCGCCCCTCCCTCGGCGCCGCCAGTGGTTCGCCCCACGGCGCGGCGCCCGCCGGGAGGAGGCCGCGCGCGGCTGCCATGTTGGGCGGAACCACCGCAGCCCGGGCGGGGGGGCGCGGCTCCCCGTGGGTCTGCGGGCGGAGCCCCGCCGGCGCGGTGCGGGGCCTCGAGCGCGCGCCTGCCGTGGGCGCGCTGCCGCGGTCCGCGGGGCCCACGCTTGCGCCCCCCGGGCCCTCCGGACGCGCTGCGAGCCTCGGGGCGTGGGCGCCCCCCCCC
>NW_023270763.1:1729409-1775399 GCF_011800145.1 Mirounga leonina
GCGGAGGCCGGGCCGGAGCCCGACGTGCTGGCCAAGCCGGCCGCGCCCGCGGCCGACGGAGGGGGGACGGCGGCCTCGGCCCCCGGCTCGCCCCCGCCGCCGCCGCCGCCGCCTGAGGCGCCCCCCGCCCCGGCCGCGGGTGAGGCCCCGGCGGAGCAGGCCGGGGACGCGGGGGCCGAGGCCCGGTCCGAGGGGGCGGGCGGGGAGGATGGCGGCGCCGACGAGCCCTCCTTCAGCGACCCCGAGGACTTCGTGGACGACGTGAGCGAGGAAGGTGAGGCGGCGCGCGGGCGGGCGGGCGGCGGGGCGTCCCCGCGCCGCGCCTGTCGTCCGGCCTGCGGGGGGGGCTGGCTCGCCTCTCCTGTTGCCTCTGCCCCGAGGAAGGGGGGGGGGGGCGGGCAACTGGGGGACAACCTGGGAGCCTCCCGTGTGCACCGCGGCCGGGAGCCTGGGGGGTGGTGATGGGCGCTCCGCGCAAGCCTGTGGCAATTAAGGTCGAGCAAAGCGGGACGCTCCACGTGCCGCGCTCTCTCGGGTGACAGTTCCCTGTCTGCGGGCCCGGGGGCCCCGAGGGACGAGCCACACCTGTCAGAGGCCTGGGACCACCTTCGTGTGCACGCTCTGTGGGGTTGACGCGGGCTGGCCCTTAGAACAGGTTGGGGCAGGGCTGGGTTCCTCTGCCCCTGCTGCGTGGCAGCTCCTGCCCCCAGACAGTCCCTTCGCAGGACTCCTGAGCCCACTGCCGCAGTCCTGCTTGCTTCTAAGTGCGTAGGTGGACCCCTGTCCTCCTGCTGGCAGATGATCTTTCCAGGGTTTAGCGTCGCTCGCTGTAGCTTGCTTTGCTTTCCTTTTTACCCTGACTCAGTTTACAGGTGTCACGTCTGCTTTTGCCCTGAGAGCTTGTCTCCTAGCGACTTCTGTAGGTGGTCAAGCTCATTTGTTTTGTTCGTTTGTGTTTTGTTTTTAGCCATTTGAACTCTCCGAGCTCTGAGGACATCAGTGGATTCCTCTACATTACAGTAAAATAGGAAAGATAAGCCATCCGTGAAGCAGCTCAGGCTACACCAAGAAAATAAGATGTCACATAAAGATACGGTTTTTTGGGCGCCTGGGTGGCTCAGATGGTTAAGCGTCTGCCTTCGGCTCAGGTCATGATCCTGGAGTCCCGGGATCGAGTCCCGCATCGGGCTCCCTGCTCAGCGGGGAGCCTGCTTCTCCCTCTGACCCTCCCCCCTCTCATGTGCTTGCTCTCTCTCAAATAAATAAATAAAATCTTAAAAAAAAATGCAATAGCTTAGGGCGCCTGGGTGGCTCAGATGGTTGAGCGTCTGCCTTCGGCTCAGGTCATGATCCCAGGGTCCTGGGATCGAGTCCCGCATCGGGCTTCCCGCTCCTTGGGAGCCTGCTTCTCCCTCTGTTTCTCTCTGTCTCTCATGAATAAATAAATAAAATCTAAAAAAAAAAAAAAAGATACGGTTTTTTTTGATCACACTGAGTCAGAATCAAAGAATCTCAAGTTAAAAAAAAAAAAACGTAGAGAATGAACAGCATCGTGTGCTTTTAAATGTAATATTAAACCAATAAGAACAGGAAAGGCTGCACAGCTCGGGAACACTTGGGCTGCAGGTCCAGCTGCGGTCCCCTGCCTGCGAGAAAACGTGTTCCTCGTGGTGGGGCAGGTGGCGGAGAATTTACAAGGAGGCAGTGTCATTGGGACCCCCACCACACTGTCCTGCCCTGACAGCATTCATTTTTACTGCACCAATTTTTCTTATATTTTAAAATCTAAGTTTTGGGTTGAAAGTCCATTTTGAGCCCCTGAGTGTTTACTCTGCAGTTGTTTTTTTTTTTATTTTTATTTTTTTTAAAGATTTTATTATTTGAGAGAGAGAGAATGAGAGACAGAGAACATGAGAGGGAGGAGGGTCAGAGGGAGAAGCAGACTCCCCGCCGAGCAGGGAGCCCGATGCGGGACTCGATCCCGGGACTCCAGGATCGTGACCTGAGCCGAAGGCAGTCGCTTAACCAACTGAGCCACCCAGGCGCCCTGCAGTTGTTTTTTTAAAAAGCAATTGTTTGAGCACAAGATTACTAACTGGGCTGTGTGACAGGATGCTAATGTGGGCACAAGCCAGCCAGGCCAAGTGACTGCTGGGAGGGCCTTGGGGGGCCCTTGTGATCTTGCTACTTTTGCCAGAGTGCCCCAAAAGGCCCCTGGTCCTGGGGATCCAAAACTGAGCACGTCGCCAGTGTTTTTGAGGCCATCTGATTGTGGTCAGTAGGCCAAGTACGTTTTGTGTTTAATGAGAAGAACTGGCCCTGTGGGGTCAGCGAGATGCAGAAGGTATGGGTGGTATGAAAGCACACGGGGTCTCATGAGTGCCCGGGAGGTACCCGCAGCTCCGACGTGGTTGTCCGACTCCTGATTCTGAGATGTTAGACTGTTGCCCAGTTGCCTTGTTCCCTCAGTCATCGGTCATCCATTTAAATTTTCAGCTGCCTTTGATGCTCAGCTAGACAAGCACGTGACAAAGTTGGGTTTGTTTGTATTTGAGAGAGCGAGCAAGTGAGGAGAGGGAGAAGCAGACTGCCCTCCCTTCCACCTCCAACCCCTGCTGAGCAGGGAGCCCAACGCGAGACTCAGTCCCAGGACCCTGTTCCAGGACCCTGAGATCATGACCTGAGCTGAAGGCAGATGCTTAATCAACTGAGCCACCCAGGCGCCCCCATGACGAAGTTCTTAATTCAAGATGGTTTCTTTTGGGGCCTGTCGAATATTATTTATCTTTACATTTGGTATTTAGTTTTGAGAATTGCTTTTTCCTGTTTCTCCTGGGGCCGGGTTGGGAGTCAATTCGGCAAGAGTAACCAGACACGTGGGCTGGTGATGATGAGGGAAATGTCTCTTCATTGTGCAGTTGCTGTGTTTATTCACTTATTGTACGTGGTCACATTCTTATAAACTATAGACACTTAAAGATTGTGGGAAGGAGTCCACTGTTGTTATAAAAGCTGAGCTTTTTATTGTAAACCTTGTAAATTCAGATCAGGCTAAACAGGCCCTTTAATTGTATGGTAAAACAACCCAAGGAGCTGACTGCAGCCTCACTGGTTGAAGGTGTCCCCCATTGCCGTGACTCTGGTTGGCCTCTTTCCTTTTTTCTCTTTGCTTGCTCTCAATTTTAGCCTCTTTGAAGTTTAAGAGGCAATTATTTTTTTAAAATAATGTTTTAAATATCATGTATGAAAGCATTGAAATTAAAGAGTTTATAACAGGGCTTGCTTCTTGAAATTAAAATACCTTTTCTTTTTGAAAGACCTTTTTAACTTATTATGGAAAATTTCTAGTGCAAAAGTGGAGAAAATTCCGCTTGTGGGAGTGAAATGCAGCAAGGGATATTCGGGGACATGTGTCCTGTTCAGCATGCTGAAATTCTTAAGAGTGAATTCAAAGCGTGGAGTAGCAGTTAGGTTCCGGGACGCACAGTACACAAGGCAGAGCCGCCGCCGTTCCTCAGCTGTTTCGGACCTCAGACTCTCCTTTGGGCTCTGTGTCTGCTGCAGCTTCTTCTGACCTGGCGCTTTAATCTGTCTTAGCTCCTCGTGTCGCCAGTGCTTTGAAACTTCGCAGCTTTCTAGACCAGCTAACTGGGTTGAGGGCTTGTGCAGAATTGGTAATAAAAAGATCTCGGGTCCTCCACTTGACCGGTGAATGTCCATCTCTAGCGGCGGGTCAGGCAGTGTATTGGTGGTGAGGCTTCACGGTCCAAAGGCCTCGAGGCCAGCACGGGCTGCAGGTAGGACTGCGCCGGGCCAGCAGCCAGGTGGCATTGCAGCTCCTGGGCAGGCTGCGCCCTCGTCTGCTCCCACACCTGTGGTCCGTTCCCCACATGCTGCTTTTCCTGCTCCTCCCACCCCTGTCCTTCTCTTGCTCTCATCCAGCCAATCGTCTTGCGGAAATGAAGCAAATCTAAGATGTTAAGATTTGGGTTTTATGATCCTAATTTTTAAAGTAGGTGACGTGAACATAATTTTCAGTTTTGTTTTTACATTTTCAGTTTTTGAGTGTAGTTATGAAAATAATGGTTAACACGTACTGTTTACTGTATCCCAAGCACACTCCTAAGCATTTGTGGATTTACGGTCGGACTGGCTGGTGCCTTCTAAGCACCCTGTGAGGCATTTCGTGGAATCAGGACACTTTCGGTAGTGAGGGGCATTGCTGTCAGGGGCTTGCGGATCCTCTAGTCTCCTCGCTTACGAGTCTGTTGTACGTAGTGTTGGGTCCTGTTGGGTTCGAGTTGTTTGTTTTGTCTTAACCTGAATGGGGAGAAAGTGCCTGCTGGTGGGTTTGATTCAGGGTGGGTCAGAGAAGGCTCACCACAGGTGGTTGCTGCCCTGCTTTCCTGGAGAAAGGCCCCGTCCTCTTTGTTGGCATTAGAGTCTTTAAAAAAATTTCATTTAAAATCTTGCATTATTTTCAGGAATGAATGGAAATATCGACAGACAAAGGGAGCATTGAGTTAAAATCTTCCTAACTTTTAAAAGTTTAAATTTTGATTCAATTCAGGGCCTTGATTTCTTTTGTTCGCAGTGAAATCGTTTATTCATTTTTTACTTCTTGGAAATTTGTTCAACGTGCTAAACTAACGTATCAATGTTTTGCTTGGCCCAAAAAAAGTCCTTTGTCCAATCTCCCACCCATATAGAACTGCTGGGGGACATTCTCAAGGACCGGCCCCAGGAGGCCGACGGGATTGACTCGGTGATCGTGGTCGACAACGTGCCTCAGGTGGGGCCCGACCGCCTGGAGAAGCTCAAAAACGTCATCCATAAGATCTTTTCCAAGTTTGGGAAAATCACAAATGACTTTTACCCGGAGGAGGATGGAAAGACTAAAGGGTGAGTAGTGGCGGTCAGGTGGCGCCGGGGTCCCTGTGGACGCACACGGTGCTCGCCTCACCTGGCGGTTCTGCTCTTTGTGATCCCCCGCCCTCAGCTGAGGGCTCCAGACGGGCAGCAGGAGATCCCTGTGCTTCTTGAATTCAGGTGTTGTGGGCGGGCTGCTGAATTCTTAAGAAACCAGAACTTGGTATTTAAATCTTCTGTCGTCAGAGCCGTAATTGACACAAGAGACATCCTGGATGAAGGGACCAGCAGATTGGAAGGTGGCAAAATTTCAGGAAAATTTTACATACGGTATTTTACTGATTCTAAAATGAGCTTTTCATTCCCCCCCTCTGAAATGGGGATACTTCTTAGAGTTGAGGTGAAAGCTGTGTCACTGCTTAATTGGCAGCTTGTCCCCCTACTGTTCCCTAAAGTAGCACATCTGTTAAAAATGGTAGCGTGAGATGGCATCCTAGAATTTGCTGTTTAAATTCAGTGTGAGGTTTTGTGTGTTGTAAATGTGACTCGGTTCCTTCATTTTCTGCTGTGCTGTTCTCTGGTATCACGCGGCTGTTCTAAGAGTTGACCTTTGGCGTCTCACAGTTAGGAACAGTCTTGTACCCCTCCTCCCCCTTTAGGACAGGCGTGAGTCTTTACTTGCTACACACTTTGGAATGGAATTGGCTTAAGATGCCCATCTGCAGTCCCATGAGACGGCATCAAATTGTGCTCGGGTGGTTGTAACTGTTTCCACTCGACCAGCAGAACACAAGTTCTCTTTGGGGCTCCGCAAGCTCGTCAGACTTTTCTCTCTCAGAATTCCATGTCATACTGGTCTCAGAGAGTATAGGTAGCTCGTCTTTTATAGGACAGGAATGAGAAGATGATAACATTTATGCTTTTTTAACTCAGATTTTGAAACTACCTGTGATAGCTTTTAAGAAATCATTTTTAGGGGCGCCTGGGTGGCTCAGTCGGTTAAGCGTCTGCCTTCGGCTCGGGTCATGATCCCAGGGTCCTGGGATCGAGTCCCATGTCCAGCTCCTGGCTCAGCGGGGAGCCTGCTTCTCCCTCTGCCTCTCCCCCTGCTCGTGCTCTCTTTCTCTCTCTATCTCTGCGTCTCAAATGAATAAATAAAAAAATCTTCAAAAAAAAATCATTTTAAAAAAACTGCCAAATGCCGGTTACGCTCCTTGCATTTTTTTTAGAAATCAGGTGGAAGGATAACCTCTTTTTGACCAGCAGTTGCTTGTGTTGTATGTTTTGTTATAATGAAACATGCTGTGAAAGCTTTTATGATTTTGCTTTTTATAAAAGATGTATTTGTGGGGGAGGGGCAGAGGGAGAAGGGAGAAAGAGTGCCAAGCAGACTCAATGCTGACTGCGTGGAGCCCAACACAGGGCTCGATCCCACGACCCTGAGGTCATGACCTGAGCCAAAACCAGGAGTCTGACGCTTAGCTGACTGCACCACCCAGGTGCCCCTATAATTTTGCTTTTAATACACAATATCATGGTCTCAGATTTTCTAATAGCTTTATTTGAAAATTGCCATGCTTGCATAGTCTTAAAGTGCATGATCTCATAAGTCTTGACATGTACGTATCCGTGAAACCATTACCACGGTCAGGGTAGTAAACATTTTGATTCGTTAACTCTTGTCTGATTTGTGACCGTGGCATTAGGGACTTCAGATCTCCTGTTAGGATTTCACATGTGTTTAAGGAACCGCTCTGCCGGTGACTTGACTCTGGGGGACGTGGCAGTAGATAGGGCACAGGCCTTGATGGTGCTTCCGAGTCACGTGGACGGGTCTTGGTGTGTTGAGCACAGCCTGCCTGGTCTTAACAATCTGCCTTGCACTCTGTCTCAATTCAGGTATACGTTCCTAGAATACGCATCCCCTGGCCACGCCTTGGACGCCGTGAAGAATGCTGATGGTTACAAGCTGGACAAGCAGCACACGTTTAGGGTCAACCTCTTCACGGACTTTGACAAGTACGTTCCAGCTGTGTGGGAGCCTGGGCCTTCACCAGGCGGGAGAGGCTCCCCACTTCTGGGGGCCGTGTTGGTGGCCCTTCCGGGGAGCTCTGTTCTCTGGGCACGCTGCCACCGCGGGACTGTTTCCCATCCCAGCCCCTGACACTCCTGGCCAGTAGCACCCCTCACCCACTCTTCCCTCCCCTGTCCCCACCCCCACCCCCAAGGGGGACGGGGTGGCGCCATGCTGCCTGTGGCCGAGGGCCGCCAGTGTCGCTGCCCCCCTTCTAGTTGTGCTGCGTGTTGCTAATCGGTTCCTTCTTTTCTTCCAGGTATATGACCATCAGTGACGAGTGGGATATCCCAGAAAAACAACCTTTCAAAGACTTGGTAAGTGGGTGGAACCTGTATGAGGACTGGGAAGGCTGGGCAGCCCTGTGGCTTGCGGGGGTGAGCTCCTCAGGAGTCGCCGCTGCCGGCCTGAGTCGGTCAGACCTCCAGGTGCACGAGGCAGGAATACGGCTTCCTGGATGAAAGTTGATGAGACATACTCTATCCCTTGCCTTTGGTTCTTTTCCCAGGGAAATTTACGTTACTGGCTCGAAGAGGCAGAATGCAGAGATCAGTACAGTGTCATTTTTGAGAGTGGAGACCGTACTTCCATATTCTGGAACGACGTGAAGGATCCTGTCTCTATCGAAGAGAGAGCGGTGGGTATTTGCTGCCACGTGGGGACTTACTCTGTATTTTCGTGGCAGGGGAACTGGGTACCCGAGCAGGTGAAGTGTCATGTTCTTCCAGACTGCATCCCTGAGAACAATATCCTTCGCTCTTTCAGTTTTGAAACAAGCCACGAGACGTGAGGAGGCTTCTTGTGTTTTCCAGTTGAGTCGGAGGAGTCGATTCCTTCCCGAAGGAGGGGCTTTGTGCTGGTGTCCTGTAGTCACGTTAACACCGGTCTTTTTCCACAGAGATGGACGGAGACGTATGTGCGCTGGTCTCCCAAGGGCACCTACCTGGCCACGTTCCATCAGCGAGGCATTGCTCTCTGGGGCGGAGAGAAATTCAAACAAATCCAGAGATTTAGCCATCAGGGGGTTCAGCTCATTGACTTCTCACCTTGTGAAAGGTAAGCAGTGAGGAAAGGCAGGCGGAGTCTGTTCTCACTTCGTGCTGGCCTCTGCGCGTGATTGTACAATTTTGCAGTAATTTCAAACCTAACGGAAGTTTCGCAGGAGGTGTAGAAGGAGCTCGTGTGTACTCTTTTTTTTTTTTTTTTTTAAAGATTTCATCTATTTATTTGAGAGAGCATGATAGAGAGAGCACCAGCAGAAAGAGAGGCAGAGGCAGAGGGAGAGGGAGAAGCAGGCCTCCCGCCGGGCAGAGAGCCCAATGCAGGGCTCAATCCCAGGACCCCGGGATCATGACCTGAGCCGAAGGCAGATGCCCAACGACTGAGCCACCCAGGCGCCCCTCGTGTGCCCTCTTTACCAATGTGTCCCGCTTAGCACTTTGTGGCGTTTGCTTTATCATTTGTCTGCACAGACACATGTGACTTTGTCCTGAGCCGTTGGGAGTGAGTGGAAGCTTCGAGTCTCTGTCCCCCTGTGTGCATTTCTAGGGGCAGGGAAAGCTCCTCACCTGTCCGTGGTGCCGCCCCGACTGCAGGAGATCTAGCGCCCATCTGCTACTTGTCCTTGAGCACCATCCTGTTCCCACGTTTCACTCGGTCTCCTCAGTTCCGGGGCTGGTCCACACTTGTGTCCTGTCCTCTCATTTCAGTGTGAATGGCGTTTCCTCACCAGGAGGCAGCAGAGGTTTGGGGAGCAGCAGGTGTAGCACCAGGACCTAGAAGCACTACTCCCGGGGCCAGGCAGGGTCTTCCTGTCCGCTCACGGCTTCAGTGCCTGGCACGCCCTCCCGCACCACTCTCTGTGCCTCCTGCTCAGGGCTGACCCCGAACTTTCCTTGTTGTGTCCCCTCCTCTGTCCAGAAGAGTTTGGCCTCCTGCCATGTGGTCTGACTTCATCGTGGGTCGTGACCGCCCCTTGTGTTCCCGGGCTCCTGAGATGCGGCTCTCCTGCACTTGCTCTGCTTTTGAGTTTTTTGGTATAAAGTTTTCCTAACACTGGGAAAACTAGAAAGAGGACTTTAGTAGCATCTCCGCGCTAAATATCTAGCTTAAAGGTTTCTCATTTTGCCGTATTTGTTTAAAAACAGTTTGGGGCAAGGGCGCCTGAGTGGCTCAGTCCGTTAAGCATCTGCTTTCAGCTCAGGTCGTGATCTCGGGGTCTTGGGATTGAGCCCCGCATCTGGCTCCCTGCTCAGCGGGGAGCCTGTTTTTCTCTCTGCCCCCCCTCCTGCTCTGCTCTCTCTTGCTCGCTCTCAAATAAACACAATCTTAAAAAAAACAAACCACTGTTTTGGGCATTTTGGACAAGTGCTAGGTTCCTCTAGGAAATAGGCATCGGTCCAAGGGAAGGTGTTCATGGTCTGTGGTCACGATTCTTCCCCCTGCGCAGCAGCCCTGACCAGTTCCCTCAGCATCTTCTAGTGTCCACGCTCGCTCAGGTTCCCTCTGTCCCACAGTCTCCATTGTTGGTGGCTGGTTGTCCACAGCCGGGTCCAGCCCTAGCGCTCGTGTGTGTGGCCCACCTGTCACCCTGTGCGGCTGCCCTTGCTGGGTGGTGCTTTGGTGGGGGCTTAGGAGGAACACGGGGCCGGGGGTGTCGGATCCTTCCTCAGGGCATCACCTACTTGGTTCCTTCCATCCTTGTGTTTCTGTAAACCGCAAGTTCTGCATGACGGACGTTTCTTAGCTTTGATAAAGTTGTTTCTCTGGTGTGTATTCTTGGAGGACTCACGAATTCACAAGCGCTTGGCATCTGCTTGGTACAGAACACTTGAGCTGCTCCTCGCAGTGTTAGACCCGGGTGTGCGTGGGGACTCCCGAGCTCTGCGGGCGGGTGGCGGCTGTGGGGAGGAGCCCCCGCGGGCTGGCAGAGGTGCTTCCACCTGCGCACTTGTCGTTTGTGTGTGTAGACCTTTTTCTGCTTCCGGACGGCACCTGGGCCCTCTTACTCATCGTGTCCTGGTGCTCCGCAAGGTACCTGACACAGGAAGCCCTTGGTGAGGCAGCAGTGCGTGCTTCGTCCTGCAAATTAGTGTGAAAAGTCCTATTTTTCAGGGGCGCCTGGGTGGCTCAGTCGTTAAGCGTCTGCCTTCGGCTCAGGTCATGACCCCAGCGTCCTGGGATCGAGTCCCGCATCAGGCTCCCTGCTCCGCGGGAAGCCTTCTTCTCCCTCTCCCACTCCCCCTGCTTGTGTTCCCTCTCTCTCTGTGTCTTTCTCTGTCAAATAAATAAATAAAATTTAAAAAAAAGAGGGCGCCTGGGTGGCTCAGTCGTTAAGCGTCTGCCTTCGGCTCAGGTCATGATTCTGGAGTCCCGGGATCGAGCCCCGCATCGGGCTCCCTGCTCAGAAGGGAGTCTGCTTCTCCCTCTGACCCTCTTCCCTCTTGTGCTCTCTCTCATTCTGTCTCTCTCTCAAATAAAAAAATAAAAAATTAAAAAAACAAAAAGTAACGTAGACCTGAACTTATTAAAGAAAAAAAAAAAGAAAAGCCTGTTTTCCAGATAAGCACCGAATCAGGCCGTTTCTGTCATTCAGCATGGCGTGACATTGTTTACGCAGGTGTACAGGACAGTCTGTAGAGGGAACTTCGTGACTTGGGGGAGGTGACACCAGCCCTCATTGTTAATTAGCACACCAGGATGATAAAGGGTCCGGGAGGCCCTGGGGGCCCCTGGACAGGGCCTGGGCTCTGTTTCTGCCTCTTCTGCCTCGTGGTCTGAGAGGACACCTGGCTTAGATGGCTGTGCCGTGCATCAGGAAGGTGAGCAGGGGCCCTGGGTGTGGACAAGCCCGTGTCGGCAGAGGGAGAAGCCCCAGGCACAGAGGCTGGGCTAGATAGACGTGTGCTGGCTTTTGAACCGCATGTGGGTGTTCTGTTTGCCTTCTTGTCGTAACTAAATGTCGATGAAAATCAAGTAGGAGAATTGCACCCCAATCAGCCTAGAGCGCACACGTGCACACTTCGGTTTGGAATCTGTTGGGTCTTTCAGTGTCCTGATTTTGTGGAGAAAACCTTTAAGCGGGGGGTCCCTCGAAGTGCCCTGGTGCCTCGGAGGTGGCCTGCTCTGGTGGGAGAGCGTTCTCGGGAGCCGGGGTTTGGAGGCCGTGCTGGCTGCAGGAGTCCCGACTGCTTACTCTGGCAGCCCCCCCGCCCCCCAGGCCTGGCGCCGTCTGGAGCGGAGGCTCGGTGGGTTCGGGTGCTCATCTCCTCCACACTCAGCGTGGTGCTTGGGGAAGAGAAGGTGGGGTGGTGGGCGGATTATCAGCAGTGTCCCCTCTGTGACAGATACCTGGTGACATTCAGCCCCCTCATGGACACCCAGGATGACCCTCAAGCCATCATCATCTGGGACATCCTGACCGGACAGAAGAAGAGGGGTTTTCACTGCGAAAGCTCAGCCCATTGGCCTATCTTTAAGTGAGTCAACCGCGGTAGCCCGTGGAGGGCTTGTCGGGGCCTTTTCTTCTCACCGACAGAGCCTGGCACTTTTTTTCTTTCTCAGGTGGAGCCACGATGGTAAATTCTTTGCCAGAATGACACTCGACACTCTTAGCATCTATGAAACTCCTGTAAGTGACATGGTTTCCTGAGTGGTGGCGTCCCCGTGGGTGAGGGGAAGGGAAGAGCAGTGTTGTGTGTGCAGAACGGGGGGAGCTCCTTGCGCCTCTCCGCGGCTGCCCCTTTCCCATCACTGCCCCGGGTTCCGGCCCGATTTGCTTTTGCTGCTGCCGGCGGTCCAGGACGGGAGCAAAGAGAAGGGACCTTGGAGATGGATGCTTTGCCGCTGCGGGTGACCTGTTTCCTTGCTGTGTGTCCCCTGCTAGGCTTACTTGCTGGGCTCATTCCAGAAATGGTGGTTTCCTTTTCGTGAAAATGTGGGTGTATTATGGAGACAGTGGTGTGATTTAACTCCATTGTCGCCTTTTTATTCTGCAGTCTATGGGCCTTTTGGACAAGAAGAGCTTGAAGATCTCCGGCATAAAGTAAGTGAGCGTTCTTCCCGGCGGGCGGTAGGAGCTGGGCCCCTCCTCTAGCGCTTGGCTCTTGCTCGGTGGGAGAGGACACTGGGTCCTTGCTCTGGCCACAAGCGCGGACCAGCAGGCCCCAGCCCGCCACCACCGGCCTCTTGTGACTCTGCCGGCCTCCCGGCCCACGTTCCCTTCTGCACATAGACCCTTCGTGAGGCCACAGGTTCTGTTTGTGTTCTGTTCCTGCCTTGGAACTGACAGTCGGGCTGCTTTCTTTGGGGAAGACGGGGGCGGAGGGTGAAGGAGGGCACTTAGTCGAGAGGCTTCTGTGAACTCCACTGAACGAGTGGGGGGCTTGGGGGGCTTTGGGGGGAATGGCCCAGGGCAGGCACGCTTGGCTTATGTGCCGTCTTGAGGGTGGCCTGTCTCTGCAGAGAGGTGCCAGCCGTGCAGGGATGCAAATGGTTCTGACTCCTTTTGTGGTGAGTTCTCGGGCACGGGGGGTGCTCACGATACGAGCTACACCAGGAATTGGGTTTCCGTCACCGTCACAGGAAAGGTAGTCTTTGTGGTTCATGAGGGCGCCAGGCCTCGAGGTCACTGCAGGGTGGAGGCCGTTGTCCTCCCGCCGCGGGATCCTCCGAGCTGTGCTGTTCCCTTAGCGCCAGAGAGCGCATCCGGCGTCCTCCGGGTCCAGCAGCCCAGGGTGTGGCCGTGTGGAGCCCCGCCGCCCCTCGCTGGCAGAGCGAGCACGCTGACGCCCCGGGTGGCGGGGGCCAGACGGGCAGCCGCCAGCTGTCAGGGAGGCCTGGGCTGGTTTCCAGCCGGCGAGCCTGATCTCCGCTGCGCCCCCTTCCCCACAGCGTCCTAGCCAGTGGGTCGGCTGACACTGTGTTCTCTTCGTTCTGCAGGGACTTCTCGTGGTCTCCCGGGGGTAACATCATAGCCTTTTGGGTGCCTGAGGACAAAGATATCCCGGCCAGGGTGACCCTGATGCAGCTTCCCACCAGACAAGAGATCAGGGTCAGGAATCTGTTCAACGTGGTGGACTGCAAGCTGCACTGGCAGAAAAATGGGGATTACTTGTGTGTTAAAGTGGATAGGACCCCCAAAGGGACCCAGGTGAGTGGGTACCCCCTCCTTCCAGCTCCACGCCCGCCTCCTGCTTGACGGGTGTTGAGGGATTACTTGTTTGAATTTGGGGGTCATGTTCAGACCCATGGGTTACTGAAAGCGGTTAGCTGGCTGTCCTGGCTGGAGCCCTTGTAACCTTCTGGCTGAGGAGCAGGGTGACCCGTTCACAAGGTCGCGAGGACGGGTCCAGGCACCCGCCTGTCTTCCTATAGAGGGTGAAAACAAAAGCGTTTTTCTCTTAACTCCCTGTTTAAGCACAAAGAGGAGCCAGCACCCAGATTGTTTTTGTTTGTTTGCATCATTTCATGCCTTATGAATTTGTCTGATCTGTTTCTTTTCGTGGAAGTATTCCGTCTCCTTGAACAAAAGACACCGTTGACACGGACTCCTCATGCTGTAGCCTGCGTCCTCGCAGAGTGCACGGTCCGGTGGCTTTTCGGGACATTCACAGACTTGTGCGGTCCTCGCCACGATCTTAACTCGAGAGTGTTTTCATCACCCAAAAACAGAAAGCCCGCACCCCAGCGCCCCACTCCCCTGGGCTCCCGACTACTCCACTTTCTCTCTGTGTGGCTTCGTCTGTCCGGGACACTTGGTGGGAATGAAGGGATACAGCGCGTGGCCTGTGGTGGCTGGCTTCCCTCACTGAGTGCATTTTCAGGGCTCACCCGAGCTGTGGCAGGTGTCTGCACCTTGTCCCGGGTCAGGGCTGAGCTGCGCCAGCTCGCGTGCTCCCGCCTGTGGGTGAACCCGTGTGTCGTTTCCACTCTCGGGCTGTCCGGGACCATGCGGCCTCCTGGTTTCCGTTTAACACCCGTGTCTGGAAGATCCCTGCAGGGTGCTCCCCTCCCCGTGCCTGGGCCTCGAGAGTGCTACGGAGTTTGGCGGACCAGCTGCGGCTTGGTGCAGGAGTGTGGCGGGAGGGCCGGAGGGGCCCTGCTGTCCTGCAGAGACTGTACCCGGGGACGCCTCTGGCGGCGCAGGATGCTGACTTGACCCTGCTGTGCTGAGTTCCGTCACTTAGATACTCGCACGTCTTTACCAGCTGTGTGCACATCCTCTTCCATCCTATTATGTTGTTCTTGAGGTACAATTTTCTCAGGCTTTCAGCTTCCACCATTTCACTCCCTTCTTTTCTCTCCCAAATAGGGCGTGGTCACAAATTTTGAAATTTTCCGAATGAGGGAAAAACAGGTACCTGTCGACGTGGTGGAAATGAAAGGCAAGTTCCTTGTGGTCCTTTGTGGTTGGCGGTCCCTGTGCGCGGCCTGGAGCTCTGCGTCCCCGCCAGCGCAGGTGGCCACGGCCCTGACCACGCACGCTGTCTGCCTCCCGGGCCCGAACACGTGCGCCTCAGTTCAGGCTGCTGGGCGGCTCGCCCGCTCCCTCCTCACACCCCGGCCCGGCCTGCCCGGCGTAGGAGCGAGGGTCCCGTGGTTTCCTGCTGAGAGACACGTGGGGAATGGGTTTCCTGACGCTTGCAGCGACCGGCAGCAGAAGGGATTTTCATGTGACAAATGAGTTCTCGGGTGACGGGAGCTTTATTCTGGGCCTAAAACCGTGCAGGCGCTCTGCTGGTGCTTCTAGGTGGGAAGTGGGGCCTGCGTTGTTGGTTGGGTTTTGTGTTGTAGTTTGTGTTCTGGTTTGCAAGGGAGAGGAGGACAAAGGGGAGGTGGAGGACAGAGCAGGAGAGGGTCCAGCCTGGCCGCCCTGCATTGTTAGCCCCTAGGGTCCGTGGAATCCTATACTGGGGATGGCGGTGGGCGCCAGCAAGCGGACGCCCTTCTGCAGCGTTCCCGCCGGGCCAGGATGGTCTCACCCAAGTCCCCACACCCTCGTTCCTAGGCCCGCTGTGTGGTCTTTTCAATGAACTTCAGAATTTGGGGCATTTTCTCTGGTTGAGTAGTGAAGGCTGTGCAGGAAGGTTGTTTGATCAGGAACATGATTTCATTAAACCGTCAAAAGGTGGTTTATTCTTTTTCTTGATTGCAGAAACCATCATAGCCTTTGCCTGGGAGCCAAACGGGAGTAAGTTTGCTGTGCTGCATGGGGAGGCTCCTCGGATATCCGTTTCCTTCTACCATGTGAAGAACAATGGGAAGATTGAGCTTATCAGTAAGTAGCCTTATAAGCCGTTGATGGGCACACGGGAGGGAGAACAGACAGACGGGCCCTCTGGAGGGTCGCTCCACACGCATGTTCCCTTGGCTAGGAGCCGTTGCTCAGGCCATCCGGCAGCTGTGAGGGCCCCCGTGGCTCCAGCTTCGCTCGTGGTGGCTGCGTAGGCTGTGGGCCCTTCAAGAGAGGGGTTCTGAGTGGACGCGCTCTCCCTCTTGCGGCCACAGCTATCGTCTCTGGGCTGGGGGCTCCCCATCCCCGCCGTGTTCTGCTGAGCCTGCAAGGGGCCCTCCTCGTTCCCTGGCCTCCCTTGGTGACCTGATCCCCCACCCACAGTGGGCTCCTCCAGGGCGTCCTGGGTTCTTAGCACAGAGCTCAACGTGCAGTAGGTCCTCGTTGTGCAGCGTGGGGACTGCGGTGGTGGACGTGGGCCATGTGTCCCCGTACCCAGAGGCTTGGGTGCTGAGCTTGTCGTGAGGGAATGCCAGGAGCTCAGCAGTGTTTGCGGGAGACCGGCTGGCTGGCCATCACGAAACCCAACTGTGCTGTGAATTCCCCGTGACAGAGGAAATGGTTTGCACCATCTCTGGTTAGAAAGCAGGTTTGTAAATAGCCAGTGTAGGAGTGCATTCCGCTTCTGAAGGCTCTGGGTCGCCCGCTTGGAAGGATGACCACACGGGTCCTGCTAACACGTGCGGCTCCATTCCCAGCACCTTCATCTTGGTCTGAGAATCTTGCCCAGCAGGCCACGCCGCCTTTCCCCATCTCCCTATCCCCCCTGGCCCCCATCTGTGGATCCACTGCAGGCCCAGGTCAGGCTGGGGTTCACTTTGTGCCCTTGACTGGAGACCCAAGCTTGCCGCCTGAGCGGTAACTGTCCGCTCTCTGGGGGCCCTGTGGGGACCTCGTCAGGTGGAGGCAGTCCTTGTGTTGGGAGACACGGTGGCTTTTTTCCCACGGTGGGAGACACGTTTTTATGACTGCAGAGCTTGAAAAAGATGTTTGAGTCACTGGAAGAATGCATCTTGGGCTTTTTTGGGTCACGTGTCTCTGCACTTGGTGGGTGTGTTTACGGTGACTTCTCTGTCCAGTTTCCCGGGAAGTTAAATTGTTTTGAACATGAGACATTATTACAAACGGTAACGTAGCTTCAGAACGTGTTCTCTCTTTTTTCTTGAAGCGTAGATCATGACTTAAAGCGTACTCAGCCCAGGGGTTTTCCAAAATTGTCCTCACGGGCAGCAGGCTGGTGTGGGGTGTGTGTGAGAAAGTTCACCCGCAGGGCAGCGTGAGCCTGTCGCCCGTCCTGGCCACACCCTGCCTTCAGCGCCTTGACAAAGACTTAACAGATGTTCTCTTCATTTCCAGAAATGTTTGATAAGCAGCAGGCAAATACCATCTTCTGGAGCCCCCAGGGACAGTTCGTCGTGTTGGCTGGCTTGAGGAGGTGGGTTTCTGCTGCGTGATGCCATCTGCTCGTGGTGAGCCGCGCTCTGCGGGCCGCTGTGGGGGCCCTGACGTGGGGCCCTACGGGTCACAGCGGTTCCTTGACACCGTGATGGAGCGTGCTTGCGTGAAAGGACTGTTCCTGCTTTTTTGGTGGATGGGAATTTATCGTGTTTCCGTCTTGCCCAGACTTGGGCTGAAACCAGGTCGATGAAAGTCCCCCGCGAGTGTTTTCAGTCTGGAGGAGGTGTGAGTGTTGGGATTTCCTCGTGGTTGAGCAAGACCGCTTCCTGGCAGGGCAGCAAGCCTGGTGTGAAACCCGTGTCCTCTTGTGGGAAGGCTGTGAGCAGACGGCTGCGAGTGGCCTCTGCAGTGAGACCACGAGTGTGGCAGTGTTCACCCTCCCGTGGTCCCTGCTCACCTACTGTCCTAGCCGTGCATGGGAGCCTGAGGAGCCCGCGCCTGCCCGTGGGTTAGCAGAACGCACTTAGAGTCGCTCGCTCTCCTGACTTCGTTGGAGGTGCTTACTGCGTTTCCAGAGGGTTGGCCTCCGATGATCCGGTGCACACACTCCCCACGGCTCCACTCCCAGCGCCCTCAGGAGGTAGAGGGCTCTGGATCACCTCCTCCTCGACGGCAAGGCTCCCGAGTCCGCTCTGGAGCCTCCAAGGAGTGGGACACCAGGAGGGTATGCGCACTGACCCTGCTCTGTCTCCCCAGTATGAACGGCGCCTTGGCTTTTGTTGACACGTCGGACTGTACGGTCATGAACATTGCAGAGCACTACATGGCCTCCGACGTGGAGTGGGACCCCACGGGGCGCTACGTTGTCACGTCCGTGTCCTGGTGGAGCCATAAGGTATGGGGCCCCTGTGTGGCTGGGTGCAGCGTGGGACCCGGCTGTGCCGGGCCTGGTGTCCCCTCCTGCCCTCCCGGGTCTCCTTGCAGTGGGCACCGTTAGTCACTCTTACGCTGCCCTGCCCGGCCGCCCCACAGAGCTCCTCGGCCGCGCCCCTGAGCCAGCCAGCTTTTCCACGAGTCGGTTGGCGTGCCTTGATTTCCCTTTCCTGAGTCGGACCGCGTCTTAGGCTGGCTTCAGCCCGAGTTCAGGCCCCCTCCGTCTGGCGCAGGAGCCGGGGAGCTTCTGACAGTGTAGTGTCCCCCCCGCAGTTGAGAATTCACCCACACTGGTCTCTGTGGCTCGGGGCGGGGGGAGGACGCGCCGCGCTGTGCACGCGCTTTCCCGTAGGGTTAGCGCATCCTCGGAGTTCGTGGTTTGGACCGCCCTTTTCTGGTGGAGGCCCCTGCGTGTGTGACAGCCGTGTGTGGCCCGTGGGCGCCTCCCCTGCCCGGAACGTGTTTCCGCGTGTGCGGCGCCGCTCACCCGCCCTGCTCTGTGTTTTCCCGGTGCTCGAGGGGCACGACGTCCCCGCGGGCCGTTAGCACCGTTTCCTCCTTTTGCCGCGACAGCTCAGTGTCGTGTGGGCGGGGCCTTCTCTCTGGCGCTGCCTGGCGCGTGGTCCTCGTTCAGTCGGGGTGGCTGGTGAGTGAGTGGCCCGCGGAGCCACCAGAGAGAGGGCTGCTCACCCGAGGGTCTGGGCCATCCCGAAAGGACGTGAACGTGTGTGCGCGCGCACGTGTGTTCAGTCTCAGACGTCCAGCTGAGGAACTGAAGCAGCGCCACGCTCCGTGAGCGGGAGAGGCTGTGGCCAAAGCCGGTTCCGTGTGGCGTGTGCGTGCTGGCGTGTCTGCAGCGAGGTCCCTCTCGTTGGTGCTCCCGGGCTGCTGGTGAGCTCAGCCGAGTCTTTCTGCCACGTGTGGTCAGGCTTTCTCGCGGGTGGAGGTGCGGAGACTCGAACGAGCTCGTGTGCGTGTGCAGAGCGTAAGCCATCGAGTCAGGGCGGTTCTGACGAAGCACGAGCGTGCAGGAGCTCAGACTCCGTCCCCGGGCACGGTGTCCTGAGAACAGTCTGGATCAGGGCGAGCGTGTGCGCGGGTTCGAGCGCCAGGTGGCGCCGGAGTCCTCCAGACCCTGGGCCACTGCGAAGCGCCACAGGCTGCCGAAGTGCCGGCCGTAGCGAGGGTGCCGGTGCCGCCTCCATCGTCGGGAAAGGCGCCAGCTGAGCACGGCAGCGCATCTCTGGGCGCAGGCCTCTGTGTCCTGGCGGGCGCCCTGTGGCAGGCCGGCAGGGTGCCCACGCGTGGGGGCCCGTCCCGGCTGGGGCACAGCTGCGCACTGCGCGGGATGTCACCTCCTGTCGGCCTCAGGGACCGCGTTCCCCCTGCCGCATGCAGCCGCGCTCCCCCGCGGTCTCCCAGGTGCCAACCGCTGCCACGTGCGGGCTCTCGGAGCGCGGGGTGACACACTCGGTCTGCTGGGCTCTGGGCCGGTACAGGTCCTGGGCGCCTGTGTCCTGCCGGGTCTTGCGGCAGTGAGCAGCTCTCGGGCCTCTGTCTCTCGCAGGTGGACAACGCCTACTGGCTGTGGACTTTCCAAGGACGCCTCCTGCAGAAGAACAACAAGGACCGCTTTTGCCAGCTGCTGTGGAGACCTCGGCCCCCCACGCTCCTGAGCCAGGATCAGATAAAGGTCTGGGGCTCCCGGGGCCCAGGCAGCGCGGACGCCCTGGTGGCCCTGACAGGAGAGATTTCCCTTTTCTGTCACCATTCGGGGGCTCTCGCCTGAGGAACGGAAACGGGACGTTTGGGGCACCCTTTGATGAGATGCGAGAGCACTGGGGACCCCACGGGAAGGAATAGTCTCAGGATCGTAAATGTGGGTTTGCAGGTCATGCCCGGCTATGTCTGTGCCCTTCTCAGACACGTGCACGGAGCAGAGGGGATGTGAACCGGGCTGGCGGCGCTGGGAGAGGGTGTCCGTGGGCTGTGGCCCCCGTGAAACCTGCAGGCCGGCGCCCGTGCATGTGTGTGCAGCCACGTGCTCGCGACCCTGAGGAGGCCGCTGCGCGTTGATAGCTTTGAAGGTGCTTTGAACGTTTAAATCCTGACTGGCTTGTCTTTGTTTTCAGCAAATTAAAAAGGATCTGAAGAAATATTCTAAGATCTTTGAACAGAAGGATCGTCTGAGTCAATCCAAAGCTTCAAAGGTTAGCCTGCTCCCGGGACTGAGGGGGGGGCCGGCGGCATCTGCCGCAGACGCTTGCTGTGCCTCCGTCGTGTGCACAGACTGCTGGGCCCTGGCACATGTCTCCGGGTGGCCGGCCATCCAGATGCAGGGGGGTCGGTCCGAGTGAAGGGAAGGAGGAGAGCACCTCTCTCCATTCCAGTCCCGAGACCCTCTCTGAATAGAGGGGTCCTCGCGGCACCCACTGCGGCTACGGTCCCGTCAGCCCCGTGACTCCCCCTGACTCCACGCACAGGAACTGGTGGAAAGAAGACGCACCATGATGGAAGATTTCCGAAAATACCGGAAAATGGCCCAAGAACTCTACATGGAGCAGAAGAGTGAACGTCTGGAGTTGCGAGGAGGTAACTATTAGCTGAAGACGCATGTTTCAGAGCATGCGTCTGCGGAGACGTTTCACTACCCGATCGTGTGAGTTTTCTTGTCAAGCGTCCGGTGTCGTAAAGATTCTTAGATTGTCGAGGAACCGGGAGTTTCCCACGGTTGTGTGCAGGGAACCTTGCTGTGTTCGTGCCGGGCTCCCGGCCGAGGCGGCTGCGTGTGTGTGGGTGTGTCACGTCACCCTTCTCCCCCGCTCACAGGCGTGGACACGGACGAGCTGGACAGCAACGTGGAGGATTGGGAGGAGGAGACCATCGAGTTCTTCGTCACTGAGGAGATCATTCCCTTGGGAAATCAGGAGTGACCCGAGCACCGTGGTAAGACCTCTTCAGATGGGGACGAGCAGAACCCTGACATGTTGTGTTGTTCCTCAAGTGAGAAAGTCCCCAGGTTCACGTGCTTGGGCTCAGTGGGACCCTTGTGCGGGAGCTGCAGAGGCCCCGATGCACATCTTGGCTGTCAGAGCTGGGGCTTTTCCTCTGGGAATGGCAGGGCCTCGAGCCCCAGACTTAGGGCAGGGCGTCTCGGGAGCCGGGTCTGGTTGTGGATAAGACACAGGGCTGGGGAGGAGGAAGGAGGCTGGCTGCGGACCGTCTCCGGGTGTCTGGCTGGGAGAAAGCCTCAGTGTGCCCGGCGGAGCCAGGAGCCGTCAGAACCCGGTCAGTCAGGCGAGGTAGGGCACTTTCGGGGGGGGTGGGGCGTGCGAGGCCCCAGAGTCTCGTGCCTGGGGCAGCCGGCGGGACGGCTTGGCAGCTGCTCGGCGAAGCTCTCCGCGCTGGAGGCTGCTCCCCCGGGGCATCTGTTCCTGCTCCTCTCGGGCATCACGTTGAAGCGGACCCTGGGGGTCCCCTTCTGAGATGGTGTGGTCGGTGGCCCCTTGTCTGGGCACGCTGTCGGGGCTTGCTGTGGCTGACGCGCCCCTTGTTGTCAAGGCGCGGAGCACAGAGCGAACGCCTGCTCCCTCGTTGCAGCGTCCCTGCGTCGCGTGCTGGACCCCGGTCGTCCTGCTGCAGGAAGCCTGCACGAGGCCTGAACTCTCCCCTGTGCTTTCTCTGGCTCCAGACTCTGCACCCGGACTCCCCCATCTCCACACGTTACTGTGCCTTTCACCCCTGGTCTCCACCGCAGGGGAGGATCCAAGGCACCGCTTGCAGTTTTTTCTCATTCGGGGTTTTTAAAATCACGCCACCGGTGTTGGTTCCTCACAGTCCTGCGCCGCTGCGGCGGCCCCTCCCGCCCTGAGCGCACAGCCGAGCGGTCCCCCTCGAGGACTCATCTTGCCCTGTGCGCGCGGCCCAGTCTGGCCATGTCCCGGGCACCGCAGGGAAGCAGCGCCCCGCGGTGTCCTGGCGCCGTTCGGGTTGGGCCGGCTTCTGTCAATGGGCTGAGCGTGGAAATAAAAGCAAACCTGTACGAAAACACTGTCTTTCTCCTGTCTTTACACGTACGTAGCAGCCTCGAGGTTGGTGCCCGTGCCCCGGCCGTGGCGGCGCTCTGGGCTCGGCCCGCCCGCCGCTGCTGGCCCCCGAGGCCCACGCGGCCAGGAGGCAGGCCTCCAACCTCGTCGAGCGGTTGTGCGTTCCAGCCGAGCTCTGTAAAGTGAAGTAGCAGCCCCGTCCAGCTTTTTTGCGTCCTGTGCTCATTTCGCCTGCTGGGAGAAGCCCCTCTGCGCTTTGCTCGGAGCCCTGCACACTTGATCTCGTCCACGAGAGTTGCCACTTGAGCCACTGTTGTGTGGGCCTCCGAATACCTTTGCTCCTGAAACGTGGGCGAACGAGTCCGTGTGACCTCAGCCGGTTACTTGCGTCTGCTACGCGTCGATGCATAGGTGCCTTGTCCGCGGCCGCGCTTCTGTCTGTCGTCCGGGAGTCCCAACGCGTGGCGTGCGAAGCAGCGGAGCACGGGACGGGCATGCCGCAGACGCATGGGCCTGAAATGTTCTGGGATTGGAGGATAAGCGGTCGTCTGCGGGGCCTGGGCTGTCCACGACCCGCGGGGGCCGTGCCGGAGGGGCGGTCGGGCGGCCTGCCGCAGCCCCAAGCCCGGCTGCGAGGCACGCTTGGCGCTCCATCCCCGGTTCCAGTCGCCATGCTTAGCTCCCCGTCGACACACGGGGCCCGGGGTCTCGCTCGCGCTCACGTCCTTTAAACCTTAGCGTGCCAAGTCCTGGGTTTTACGTTTGATGGCGGTGAGAAGGAAGAGGTCCAGGCTTTGGTCACTTTCACGGATTTTTAACAGAGCTTTCAAAAAATTTTGACTGTTTTAAACTTGCTAGTTGTAATTGTTTTACATAATTTGTTAATAAAAGAATTTCTTGAAAGATGTGTGCTTGTTTTGTTCTGTTCTGCTCGAGAAATGGGTTTCCCAGGCCAGACCCAGGCAGAATGGCCTGACCCATCCGGCCGGGGCTGGGGCGGCCTCCGTGCTCTGGCTTCTGCTGGGGCCTCGGTGGACGCAGCCCCCGCCCCCCGTGTGGACCTGCCCTCCTGGTCCTGTCTCCAGAGAAGACTTGCCCTCGTGTGGGCTCTCTGGCAGCTTGCTGTGGGTCGCAGGCTGGAGGCTTCGTGGAAGGGGGCCGTGGGCGTCATGGGTGGCGCTCTCCTCTGCTGCCCGTTGCCTCGTGGTGTCCTTGCGCTTAGCACCAACCTGACGCCTGGAAGAGAACGGGCAGGCGGGGACAGCCGTGCTGACCTGGAGGGAGTCGCTTGAGCTTGGCCCGCCGCCGCACGCAGCTGCAGTCTCCCAGTCGGGTTTCTCAGACGTGAACTTAATGGGATCTGGCCTCCGTGGGACTTTATCAAATGTAGGATCAGCTTGTGCATGCCAGTTGTTCTCATCACGAGCGTGCCCTGCTTCACGGCCGGGCAGCGGCTTCCCTGGAAGCTGCTGGGGAAAGCGGGGTGCAGCATGGCCCGCCCACACAGACGCCTGGTGGTGAAGACCAGTCGGGCCCGGGGTGTGGTGCAGACGGGCAGCCGGCCTGGGAGAGGCAGCTAAAATCCACGTCCTGAGCAGAAACTGGACGGTCACTTCAAGTTGTTCTAGAAATGCATCCATGGGGAAAAACATTTATAGCCGAGATGAATTTCGTTAGGTGTTTGTTGGTGGGATTGGCCCCCCTTTGGTGGAAAGGCTCCAAGGCCAAGCCTCATGGCCCTCAGGCTCACCTGGAGCCCGGGGGTTGCCCTGACAATGGGTGAGAGCACAGACGTAAAGGCTGGGCCGTGGTCTGGAGCCCGACCCCGTGTGCCCAGTGTGCAGCTGGCTTATGGCCACCGGGGCCTGGGCCACCCAGCTGCTTGGGGCCTCCCGAGCCACGTGTGGGGTCCCACGTGTGCGGTCCCACGTGTGCAGTTAAGGACTGGCTGGGCTCCTGGGGCCTGCTGATGTCACCAAGGCAGGGCAGGTGGAGGAGGCGGCACGGGCCGGTCGCCTTGCCTGCCAGGAGAGCAGGGAGCATGTCGTGCCCGCCGTTCCCACTGCCGGCCCCGCTGCTGGCCCTTCCCCGGCCCTGGGCAGCCCGGCCACGAGAGAGGTGGAACCCAAGGACCAGCAGCTCATGGTGAGCATCCTCCCCCGTGTTCCCGGATGGCCCTACGGCTGCGTGTCCCTGAGGCCGCCTCGTCCTGACCCACTGCCCGGTGCCCATCACTTGGCACAGGTCAGGTCTCGGGGTACTGGTCCCCGTCAAGGGCCCTACCTCTCCCCTGCCCCCCCAGCCCTGTGATCTCCCCAACAAGCTCCAGGCCCTGCGAGGGCTGCCCGGACCCGTGTGCTGGGGGGCTTGAAACTTCAGCCCACTTGGTGGTGGGTGGATGAGCTGAGGCCCGGGCCTTGCCCCACACCTGCCGGCTGGTTACCCTGGTTACCGGAGAACCCCTGTCATGAAGCGGGGGCCCTGGTGCACTGGGAGAATGGGGAGCAGCCTCGGGGGGGCCCCTGGAAGGCAGCTGCCCTGGGGTGCTGCCCACAGCACTTCGGATCCGCTCGCTCAGTGACACTGAACTGGAAGAAGGGGCCACCGTCACTGCCCACAAAGTGGGGGACCAGGTGAGGCTGCGGGGGCGTGGGCATGCAACCACGGGGTTGGGACGCTCACCTTCTGCATGCGCTTCACTGACCTGCTCCGACTGAAAAGGGCCCTGGGTGCTGAGGGTCACAGCGGGGTCTGCGGGGACCCCTGCTCCTTGGAAAGCCTGAGACGCTGGCTGAGCCGGGTTGCGGGAGTCACGTGGCAGAATGAATGCCAGATGTGGGGTAAGACAGATTTTGTCAGAGGAATTGGATTTTTCCACTTGTCATTAGAAAGGCAGCTCTAAGGAGGGACTGGACGTCGTGTCTGGAAGGTTTGCACTTCCGAGGCGAAGGTCCAGGAGGCTGGGGAGCCCTGAGTGCTCCTCCCCATCGGGTGGGGGTGCCCAGTGCTGAGCGGGCAGGTGGGCAGCTGCCGAGGGCGCCGTGCGAAGAGGGAACAGGGCGTCTCGGCTGCGCAGGCCCCTTGGGGTGCGCTGGGCAGAGGCTGCAGCGAAATCGTGCTGAGCTCGTAGACCAGGAAGCAGCACCCTGTGACCGCTGTTACGCGGGGCGGGGGGGCCGGGGTTGCACAGGACAGAATTCAGCTCAGGTGTGCAGAGTGTACGTGTTCGTACTGTGGAAGCAGCATCGATCCCGCTGAGGTCATGCTGTAAGGGCTCAGGGATGCGACAGGAGACCCAGTGGGGCCGGTGTCACGTGGGCCCAGTGACCGCCCGCAGCAGGGACTGCCGTGTGCGCGGTCAGAGGTCCCATAGCTCTGAAGGCAGCGAAACAGTTTGCTGGAATCGACCGTGGTTCTCAGGATAGCGTCAGTAGTCCCCAGATCTCGGCACTGGCCCATCTGGGGACCGATGGACGTCCTCCCAGGGGAGCGCCCCCCCGTCCCCGGTGCCTCCCATCCTCCCTGATACTGGAGGTCAGAAGGCCCCCTTTTCGTCCTGCCGGCCACAGAGCTGGGAGGTGAGCGACCCACACGTGAGAAGTGTCCCCTGCTGGCCCTGGTCCTGGGCAGCTAACCCGTGGGCGTGAGGGCTCGGTGAGAATTTCTCCCACTTCCCTGGCTTTGGGGATCCAGTGACTTTAGGGAAACGACACTTCTGGATGGTGGGGAAAGGAAGTGGCTTTTGTGAGTTAGAGCTTCACGTGTCCCGGGGCCGTGGTCCTTCCAAAGCCTCGGACGTTGTGACCTGGTTGGTCTGCCCAGCAAAGGTGGGGCTGTGTGTGCGAGGGTGACTGCCTGTCACCAGGCCTCCCCGGGCCCTCACCGCCCTCCCTTCCCCCACATTCCGTTACAGGGTCCTCTCAGAGCCCACCTGGGGCCTGGCTCCAAGGCCGTCTCGCTCTGCACTGCACAAAACACAGCTGGGGTTTTTGATAAAAACCGGAGTGAGACTCCTAACATTCGGTTCACTGTTTTAACCCGAGCAACTCAGGGGCCACTAGGACATGCGGCGTTGTGCAGACCCCACATCTGTCGGGTTCGAAACGTTTCCATCTCCCCAGAAGGAGCCCCTGCCCACTCCGAGCTGCTCCCATCTCCCCCACCACCGCCCTGGCCCCGGCCCGGAGCCCTGCAGGGCGTGGCCTGCTCTCACCCAACCCGGCGGTTCTGAGGCTCGTTCGCTAACGCTGTGTCTTGATGTGACTTCACACCAGCCAGGGGCGGTGGGACCCGCGAATGAGCTCCCGTGTCGTCTGCAGCCATGTTTCCCACGTGGGGGTGCCTGGCCAGGTCTGCTCCATCCTCCTCTCCCTGTGTGTATGCGCTTCTTTTCCCTGGGCCGCCTGAGACATCGTGCCCTTCCACACCCAGAGATGTCTGTGTGTTCCTTAAAAACAGGGCCATTCTGTGACTCCAGGACAGCGCCAGAAGTCAAGACATTAATATTGATACCACCCAGTCTGCACGTGTGTTCACGGTTGGCTGATTTCTCTCAATTGTGTTACTTATAGCAAAGAAAAAAAAAATTTGGGGGGGTACAAGAGCCATTGCCGCTGATACTTCTTGGACACTGAGCACATGATCGCTTGTACCCCTTACGGCCGTGGGTCCTGCTACCGTCTCCATCTTACAGATGGGAAAACAGAGGCCATGTGGGTGGGGAAACTTGCCCATGGCCTCCCTGCTGGTGGGAGCCTGTTCTGAACCCACCCGGCACCCCGACATTCTGGCCTGGCTTACAGCGCACTCACGCGGTGGGAACTGCGTGGATGGGGGCTGCCCCCCGGGTCCCTTTCCTGAGAGCCTCTCCACGGCTGGATGGAGAAGAAGAGCATGAAGTTTGAAAATGGTTAGCTTATGTCATGGAAAACGTGCTGGCCTGAAGCCGGGGCAGGCCCCGGGGGCTCCCGGCCCCGCCTGACTCCCCAGGAACCTCTGGGCAGCCCTTGCCTCCTGAGGCCTCTGTTTCCAAAGCTGTGGACCAAGGGAGGAGTTGGCCAGGTGGCCGGGGGTGGGGGGGACACAGGGTGGCCAGGCTCTTGGTCTGCCCAGTTGGGCCCCCAGGACTCCCCGGGGGCGCATGCCCCCCACTAGCCCAGGAGCTCCTCCCAGAGTAAACAGAGCTGATTGGTCTCTAGTTGCCCTGCCCCCGCCCCCCCGCCCCGTCCCTAGAGGCCCTCCTACAACTTGCTTCATAATTATGTATTTGTGTGAGAGGGCAGAGGCCTTGGGGAGGGGGCCACCGTGCACGCTGGTTTGGAGAAGCAGAGAGGGGGCTGCAGAGCTTGGAGGGTAGACAGGTGGGGCATGGACGCACGCTCGGGCAGCTCGGGGGATGGGGGGCACGGAGCACAGCAGCTCCTGCCATCCCTTCTTCCTGCCGTTCATCAAAGGGCCCTGTCCCTGTTGGGTGGGTGCTGGGGGACAGAGCTCAGCAGACCCCAGGGGTGCAGGAGCGTGGACAGGAAGTGGAGAGGGTGCCCGGGGCTGGAGGACCCCCCGCCTGGCTGAGCACAGAGGCCGGCTGCCCTCCTGGGACACAGACCAAGCCCCCCACCCCCGGTGTCCTCGAGCAAGGGCCAGCCTGGCGTCCTTCAGGGTGCATGAGTCCGCCCTGATTCTGGGAGCAGCCCCTCCTCTGACACCTCCCTCCCGCTGCCCTAGATGGTGGTGCTCATGGACCCTGGCGAGGACCCTGAGGACACGCTGCGCACACACCGGTCACAGGAGAAGACCTTCATCTTCAACACTGTTTTCGACCAGCATGCGTCACAGGTACCCCGCGCCCCACGCCCCCTGCGTCCTCCCACGGGGCTTCACCAGACCCTGGAGCCCCCCTGGGAGGGCTTGGTGGCCAGGTGGTCCCGTCCATGACTTGTCACAGGAGTGTCCCTGCTGAACAACGAGGTTGGCACGTGCGCCGTCCCAGGGGCAGGTAGCGGGAGGCCCCGGGGTTCACACACGTTCTCATTTGTCCGTCCGTCCAGACAACAAGGCGGGGTCCCCTCTGCCATGTGGCTGGAGCATGCTCCCTGCCCACAGGGGCCCCCCTGGGGCAGCAGCAGGGGACGAGGGGCCCAGGCGCAGGCTTCAGCCGGCCCCTTCCTCAGACGTTTGGGCCCAGCGTCAGGTTGCACGCACCAGACCCCCGCCTGGGAGAGCCCGGGGGGCCCGGCAGAGCAGGATTTGAACTCGGGCTTCTGGAGACGGGCTGTCGCACGGCCAAGGTATGGTGTCTGGGGGATGTTTGGCCCCGAGACCAGTCCAGCCCTGCCCGCCCTGCCCCTGCAGCTGCCCGCTGGGCCCCGGCACGGCTTGTCTCGGACACACCGGCCCTCCCTCGGGACGCGGCCGTAGCTAGAAAGAGGACGGATTTGCTCCGCGTGGCCGGCCGGCTGCTTTCTGAGCAGACTCGCGGCTTTCGCCCCTGAGATCTTCCTGGGGCTGCAAGTAGGAGGGGGCTGGCCATCAGCATCTGTTGAGCAGTGGCTGCCTGCCGTCCTGGCGCACACGGTCTTGCCAGCCCCTCAGCAGCCCTCTGCAACGTCCTGTGATGTGATCCCCATTTTACAGACGGGGAAACCGAGGCTCCTAGCCTGAGGTCACACAGCTAGGGGGTTGCAGGCCAGCTCTCAGCCGCTGACGGTGTAAGTCCACAGCTCAGGAGAGCAGTCCCCGTGCTCAGGTCTGCCTCCAGCCGCCGTGAGCCGTGTCGCCGGCCGGGGCTACTGGGACAATTCGGGGACGCCAGGAGCAGGGTCCTGATGGGCGCCCAGGAAGGGCAGCAGAGATGGGACTGTCGTTTCTGTCTGGGCCAGCCACGTCCACGCACCTGGAGGTGTCCTTTCTTGAATACCCCTGTGGGCAGGGAGCTCACTACCACACCTGTTGCTAGGCGTTGCTGCCTTATGTGGGATTCTGCCGGACTGAGGTGCTCAGGCGTCAGTCCTGGTTTTGTTCCCGGAGGAGGAGTCCTGATGCTCTTCCCAGACTTGCAAGTCCTGGGCTGCCTTCCGGTCCCAGGCACCTGTCGGGCTTCTCTCGGCTCCTGAGAAGCCCCATCGCGTCCAGCACCAGACCCGTGTCAGGCCTCGTGGCGGGAGCTGTCCTGCGCTCTCGTGTGATCCTCCCTGACGGCTGTGCTCTGGGGGCCCGGCCCCCTCTCAGCCCCTGGGGCGGCAGAGCGGCAGGACGGAGACCGCAGCCCACGCCCTGTCTAGACTGGCCCCCGCCTGAGGGTCCCGGCACACGCGTGTCCGACTCTGGCCAGGCCGCGCATCCCGCTGTCTGTCCTTCCATCCGTCCACAGGAAGACGTGTATCATGCCACCCCCCCAGCACCTGCTGGAAGGTGTCATTTCTGGATACAACGCGACGGTGTTTGCCTATGGCCCCTCAGGTACCGCCGAGGGCAGGGGCCTGGGAGGGCGCGGGGCTGGTGGCAGGGGCGCTCTCCCTCCCGGACAAAGCACCTGCGGTGCACCAGCATGTGCTGGTCTCCCTGCGCCCATTGGCTCCTTCCAGCCTCGTCGAGGCCCCACGGGCAGGTAGAGCGCCCCCTTGCCGCACGCAGGGAAGCTGAGCCTCGGGGGGCTCACACGGCTGGTAGGAGTGCATGTGGGGTCCAGCCGCGCCTGCACCTTGCTGCCCGCGAGGACCCACAGATTTCTCCATGAGGACGAGCAGTTGGGCTCAACACGGTCCACAAAGCTGAGCCACCTCTCGAGTCCTGAAAACTAGGATCACAGAGGGACGGGGCAGTTGGGGAAACGGAGGCTGGGAAGCGCCTGGTCCAGAGTCACAGCCTTTGGATGTCATCGGTTCGGTCAGTAGCCGTTAGGGAGCACCCGCTGTGTGCCAGGCTCTGGCGGAGGAGGGGCCGTCTGATCTTTCGGGAGCAGGGGCGGGGGCAGCGGTGTCCCTGTGACAGGCGTGAGTCCGGCAACTGTAGGAACGGCTTCCGCATCTTCCCTAGAGCTGGGGGAGGAGCACGCACCCGGTGGTCGCCCCTCATCCCGGCCCGTTTGGCCCACATCTGCGCTTCGGTCCCGTGTCTCCCGCGTCTGCGGTTTCTTCTGCAGGGGAGCCATTGGACTCTTGTGGGCTTCCCCCTGGTTTCCAAAACTGAAAACAAGCGCGTCTGAGTGTTCGGGACCGTTTGCCCAAGGTGGCGGAGGTCTGAACCATCTCGTGGTGGCGCGTGTCCAGGCGGGGTCAGAGCCTGCCTCAGGAGTCCCTGCCCTGGCGGCTGTCCTCCTGCCCACAGGCGCAGGGAAGACCCACACCATGCTGGGCACGGACGCCGAGCCCGGCATCTACCTGCAGACCCTCACCAACCTCTTCCGGGCCATCGAGGACAGCCGCGACAACGCGGACTGCAGTGTGTCCATGTCTTACCTGGAGGTGAGCCTGCCCACCAGCCTCGGGGAGACCTTGGCCCTCGGGGCGTCGGAGCCTTCTTGGGAGACCTACACCCTGTGCTGCCTTTGCCCCGAGGCTGCTGCCTGTCCCGCTTGTGTCTCTCCTCCCAGATTTATAACGAAGTGATCCGGGATCTCCTGAACCCATCCTCGGGGTTCCTGGACCTGAGGGAGGATTCTCGGGGCAACATCCAGATCGCAGGCATCATGGAGGTCTCCACCTCAAATGCCCAGGAGGTGAGGGGCATGGGGGCCCACGGAGGGAAGGGGGCCTGGGCCTCGGCAGCCACGCTCGCCAGAGCTCACGGAGCAGAGCCGGACACATGGCCCCGCGCTGTTTCCCGGCTAACGGGGTGCCGGACGGTGCACTCAGGGCAGACATCGCCGATAGATCACCGTTCTTCCCCCTGCTCCTGAGCCCCTTCCCACGCGGCGCCCCAGCCAGTCCCAGCCCGTCTGAAATCCCCCACATGCTCTGCGGTCCCAGCATCGCCTGGCACACGGCAGGTGCCCCGTCGAGGCTCATCGGCGTGGCTCCCGCCCGGCGGCTTACACACAAATGGGTTGCAGCCCACCTGCCAACCCCAGCGAGCCCATACAGGGTTCTGCGCTGGAAGGTTCTGGGACCGGCTCTCTGGGGAAGACGTGGGTGATCCAGTGGCCGAGTCTGCCCTGGCAGAGGAGGGGGAGGGCAGCACAAGTGTCTGGATTGGTTGGCTCCATCACTTAGTCGCTCCGTGCCGCAAACCAGAAATGGCTTGCGCTGGACGAAGTTCTGTTGCGAAGAGCTGCCCAAGAGGGCTCAGGGTCCAGCGCTCCCCCCCGGCCCCGTGTGGATCTGGAGGGCGCGTGTGGCTACCCACCCAACTCGCCTGTGTCCTCGGATCGTGCAGCTCCTCACCAAGGGCAGTCGGCAGCGCACGCAGGAGCCCACGGCCGCCAACAGGACATCCTCCCGCGCCCACGCCGTGCTGCAGGTCACCATTCGGCGGCGGAACCGCGGCGCAGACGCGCTGGAGGGAGTGCGTGTCGGGAGGCTCTTCCTGGTGGACCTGGCCGGCTCGGAGCGGGCGTCGCAGGTTCGCTGGCGTCCCCCCCGCCCCCTCTCACGCCCCCACAGCTACTCACCCTGCCCCTCCTCGTCCAACAGCCTCTGCGGCTCCCAGGGCAGCGCCGAGCCGCCTACGGAGTGAGTGGTCCCGAGTGTCGAGAGGCAAAGCCCACAGAGCCGGTATTTACGGATTCACGACTGCCACGTGGCAGGCTCTCCTGACCATGATCGGTGCCCAGACCCACCCCCAGGGAGTGCCGAGCCTCTGCGTGAGCCGATAATCACGGCACAGGGAGGCCTGTGCTTGGAGATTCCAGGTCCGCACAGAGGCTGGGGGGGCCCGGAGGGGGGCCCGGTGGTGGCGTGCGGTCTCAGGGCCGAGCCTGAGAGGGTCATCAGGAGTTTGGTGGGGTGCGAGGAAGGGCATGTCAGATGGAGGGAACTGCGTGTGCAAAGCATGGCTGTTGGGAGGATGGCGCCCAGTGTATTCCAGCCCCGACAGTCCTTCCGAGGGTCCCACCTGCCTGCCCCCGAGCTCTTGGCTCGCCTGTGCTTGGAGGCACCTGTCGCTGGGAGCCGGGCTGTGCTTTACCTTGTGCTGCCGCAGTGGCCTGAGCGTTCCTTGAGGGCAGGACCCGGCCCAGGGCCGGGCACAGAGCGGTGCTGGACAGAGGCGTGTCCACACAGTAATGTTATCACCAAACCTTAGCAGGTGTAATCCCCCTAATCCCCCAGCACAGGATAAGGTGGGCAGCGGATGCGGGGCCGGGACCCAGGCGGTGCCGCGACTTGGCCGTGCACGACGCGTTCGGTGCTGCATCCAGGCTTTGGACCTGGGCATCTTGCCCAGATCCCTGCGGTCCGCTGCTGTGATAGTTGTCCCCCGGTTTGCGCCAGATGCTCTGCGTCTTTGGGGTTTGACCACTGAGTCGTCTCATCCGTTCGCTGCCCTGCCCTCGGCGCTCCGGGAGTCGAAGTGAGCAGGGCCAGGGCAGCGGCCGGGGGCAGACTGGTCTGAAATGCCGTGTGTCCATAGACAAGTTGAGGCACGGTAGGGCCAGCAGACCCGGAGATGACCGCCGTTGGAAAGATAGTGCTACTCACAGTTTTCCAAGAAGAGGGGCCTCGGGATTTCACGCAGGGAAGCACCAGGGCCGGTCAGGAGGCAGAGGGAGGCCGCGCTGTGGGCGAGAACCCTCTGGTGGTTTCCCCGGGAAGGAACGGGCGAGGCAGGGTGAGCAGGCTCAGGTCCAGCTAGTTTGAGCAATTCCAGGGGCCTGGGGCATAATGGCTGTTTGTCTGGTCCCTGGCCCTGGGGTATTAGGGCAGGGGCCTGGCGTCAGGTGGCGGGGGTGTGGGCTCTGGGCTGGCGGTCTGCATTTGAAAGGCTTGTTCTGTATCTCCGGGAATTGGTAATGCTGGGAGGGCAGTCCCTCCAGGGTCAGCAAGGACTCCAGATGTCAAACATCAGAGCACGGAGAATAAAGGACATGGCTGACCCACGGACAGATGTGGGTGCAGACACGTTCATGCAGGGAGAGCCCCGTGTGACAGAGGTCTGGGACTCTGGCCTGTTCTAGCTGAGCCCGGCTGCGTCCACAGGACAAGATGGAGAGGGTTGCAGGGAAGGGGTCCAGGGTCTGGGTCCTTGCTCTCGCTCTGCTCTGACTTGCTGTGTGCCTTTGGGTAAGCCACTGCCCCTCTCTGGGCCTTGGTTTTGGTTTAGTTGTCTATTCAAGTGGCCTACGTGAGCGACTTTTACAATCTGCTTGGCTCTCACGAGCTGTCATTTCTTCATAGAAAATCACTCGTAAAAGACTTTGTTCTAGGGCACGAGGTCTCTGAGAAGGCTTTGAGCTCTGTGACCCAGACACCAGCAGCTGCGGTCCTGCCCTGCACCGGCTCCCACATAATGACCATAGTAGCTGGCGTTTACTGCTTGCCTCTGTGGGCCCAGGCCTGAGCAGGCCTGTTGCACATGTTGCGCACTAAATCCTCACCGTAACCCCATGAAGTCGGGAGATTGCCCATTTTGGCAAATGAGGAAGGTGGGACAGACTGGGAGATCTGTCAGAGATTCGCAAACCATGCTCCAGGTTGTCTCCAAAACCCATGCCCTTAAAGAGAAAAAGAAATTTTTTTTTTGTTTTTTGATTTCCAATGTATTAGAAACACAGCACAGAAAATGTGGAAAATACGGGCAAGGGGAAGAAAGTTAGAGTCCCTGCCGTGCTTGCACTCAGAGGTGTTCATCCCGAGGGCATTTTGGCTCCTTCGTGCGGACCCCGCTGAGGCCTGGGCTCCGGGGATGCTTGGCCTCCATGGAGCCTGGGATCCAGTGGGGAACGGGAGGGAAGACGGATGCGGCAGAGAGCAAGGCAGCTGCCGGGGAAGTCAAGCGGTGGAGGAAATAGGCTGGGGGACCGGCTGCCATGGTCCCCGCTTCAGAGAGTGAGGTCGGGGTGCTCCTGCACGTGGTCACTGTCAGCGCGCAGATCGGCCGTGTCCCCTCCACACAGAGTCCTGTGTCCTCGGGGCCCCAGCTGGTGCGGTGCGAGCGGTCTGAGCCGCTCGGGCCCGGGTGGGATGGGTCAGTGCACCGCCCAACGTCTCCTCTCCCGCCCAGACCCAGAACCGCGCGGCAAGAGGAGGAAGGAGGGCGCCCATATCAGCCGCTCCCTGCTGGCTCTGGGCAACTGCTCAACGTGCTCAGCGAGAAAAGTGGCGGCAGGGCACAGTACGTGAACTTCCGGGACAGCAAGCTCATGCGCCTGCTGAAGGTACGGTTGCCCGCCCGTGCGGGGCCTCCCTGCCAGGGGGACGCCCAGACCTGGGTCTCAGGGCCCCTCCAGGAACCCCTGGAGGCATGAGAACCCCGTAGAAACCACGGCTGGTCACTGCCTGACTCCTGCTCCATCCCTCTGAGTAGGGGCCAGCCTGGGCTTGCATGCTCCCAGCCACAGGGAGCTCACTACCTTACTGAGGCCTCCTGTCCCATCTTGGATGGTCAGTGAGACAGTCCCCTCTGTTCTGAGCTGGACACTGTTCCCTCTATTCCGTAGCAAGGGTGTAGGTGAACAGAGAGGCAAAGCAATACGTAAACGTTCCCGTGGATTCGGCTTCGCAGTCTACTCTGTTCTCATCGGAGCAGAAGTCTGACGGGGTGGGCTGGGAACAGATCTCACTTCGTCCTAGCGTCCCCTCCCTGAGCACCAAACCCTTGGTCCTGGCATCACCTGCCTTTCTCAGGGTTTGGAGCAGGAACCGCAGAGGGCTGGTCCAGAGGGGCCTGGGACGGGAGGTGGGGGCCCCGTTCCCCTTACCCCCACCTTGGACCTTCCGCTGAGCAGGACGCCCTAGGAGGGAACAGCTGCACAGTGATGATCGCGCACATCAGCCCAGCCAGCACGCCCTTCGAGGAGTCCTGGACCACCCTGCTGTACGCCTACAGGGCAAAGAACATCAAGACGCGGGTGAGGCCCCCACTTGCTAAGTTCTCACTCGTGCTCCCTCTGGAGCCTCTAGGGGAGGGTCCCTTCCACCTGGGGCTCCTGGCCATGCTGGGCGTGTGGTGCTTGACCTCTCTGTTTCTCCCTTCTCTTCTCTGATGGGGACACTGGCCTTGGGTTTCAGGCCCCCCGAATCCAGGAGGGTCTCATCTCAAGATCCCTAATTACGTCTGGGTTTGGGGTGTTTACGACATGGACTTAACCGATCTCCAGGCGCACTGTGAGCACTAGATGTCTTGATTTAATTCTTTACCTCCTTCTCCCCGGGAAGTGGGGCCTGTCATCAACCCGTTCTGCAGCCTGGGCAGCTGAAGCGCAGAGAGAGAGAAAGCCACTTCTCCAGCCTTCCAGAGCCCGAGCAGAGCTGGGCATTGTGGCGCAGAGCGCCTCGATCTGGAGGCTGCACTGCTGTGCTCGGTGCAGAGGACTCGCGTCACAAGGCTGGACACAGGCTCAGGGACACATGCTAGTGGTCAGCGAGTGGAGGTGTGATCCTCGCCAACAAACCTGGGATGAGCCCTTCCTGCTGCGGGCTCTGAGCGAGGTGCCAGGACAGCCTCTCTCTTAACCGAACCTCGAGCTTCGCTGCGGGGCAAGGCAGATGACAAACACGACCCCCCACAGATGAGTACGTCCCTTCCAACTGTGGTCCGTGCTGTAAACGGGAGCCATGGGGTGCTGCAAAGAAGAGTGGCTGAGAACATGGAGTTGAGAGGCTCGGTCAAGGACGCAGGGCCCCGAGTGAGGGAGGGCAGGGTGTGCAGACGCGGGGTGGTCGAGCGCCTCTGTTCAGCCTGAGACCAGCACTTGCACCCTCCAAACCCACCAGAGAGAAACTCGGACCCATGTGCTCTACTCGAAAGCCCCAAAGTGCCCATGGAAGGGGACAGGGCGTGCAAACTGGTACGTCCCTCCCGTGGACCACTGTGCAGCTTCAGAGAGAATGGGGTAGACCCGTCTGTGCGGACGGACGGCCTCCCGGCCACAGCGCTGGATGAGGAAAGCAAGTTAGAGAAGAATAGCTCTGGGGGGCGCCTGGTGTCCCAGTAGGTGGAGCGTGCGACTCTCAATCTCAGGGTCATGGGTCCAAGCCGCACGTTGGGCTGGAGCCTCCTTTAAAACAACAACAACAACAACAACAAAAAACACAACAACGTGAAAAAGAAAATAACAGCCCTGGTCTGATAAGATTTCCATAAAAAACCAAAGCCAAGCCTACACCAAGAAACTCCCCGTGTGTGTCTCTGCAGATACGTATATACACACAAAACCGCACAGAGGACGGTCCAGAGGGCACAGATGAAAGTGATCGCAGTGCTTACCCAAGGGGAGGGGTTTTAAAAAACTCTTGACGGATCATTTGAAATTTCTCGACTGTGGCAAAATACGCATGACATAAAATTTGCCACTTTAACCATTTCTAAGCGTCCAGTTCAGGGGCACCATCCCCCCCCCATCCAGCTCCAGAACGTTCCATCCCGTACACAGAGACCCTGTCCCCGTGATGCACGGACCCACCCCCCCACTCCCCCAGCCCCGGCCCCACCATCTACTCTCTGTGTCGGTGAGTCTGGCGACTCTGGGATCTCGTGTGAGTGGGGTCCCCGTGCATGTCCTTCTGTGTCTGGCTCGTGTCCTTGGGGCTCGTCCCTGTGGGGGCAGGGGTCCGGTTCCCTTTGTCTTTAAGGCTAAGTTGTATCGATCTGAGTTTTCCTAACAAAATGTGCCAGAGTCCTTGTAGCATGAATACCCCTTGTGGCGGGGCAGTTCCCGCTTGCTCTGACCTTGGCCGTGGGTCCCACCCACCAGGTGAAGCGCAATCTCCTGAACGTGTCCTACCACATCGTGCAGACCTCTCTGTTTCTCCCTTCTCTTCTCTGATGGGGACACTGGCCTTGGGTTTCAGGCCCCCCGAATCCAGGAGGGTCTCATCTCAAGATCCCTAATTACGTCTGGGTTTGGGGTGTTTACGACATGGACTTAACCGATCTCCAGGCGCACTGTGAGCACTAGATGTCTTGATTTAATTCTTTACCTCCTTCTCCCCGGGAAGTGGGGCCTGTCATCAACCCGTTCTGCAGCCTGGGCAGCTGAAGCGCGGAGAGAGAGAAAGCCACTTCTCCAGCCTTCCAGAGCCTGAGCAGAGCTGGGCAGGGAGATCGAGCGCCTCCAATCCAAAATTGAGACGCAGGAGGTGGAGAAGAGAGGTGAACCCGGCATCCGGGATGTGTGAGGTAGAGCCGAGCTGCTGGGGCCCCTGTCGTTTTGCCGTCCCCTGCCTGGGACGCATGGCTGTGGCCGTGGGCTTCAGTCCCAGCCCACCACGCGCTGCCTTCCATCTCCTGGCCCGCAGCATGCAGGGCAAGCGGCCGCCTTCCCTGTCTTCTCCTGAGCTCTTCCTTCCTACCTTTCCTCTCCTCTCACCTCCCCACTTTTTTGTTTCTTCCTTCCTCCCAGATCCGTTTTTCTTTAAAAACATAATCTTCCATTCCGGAATAATTTTAGATTTACAAAAAAAAGTTGCAGGTAGTACAGAGAGTTCTTCACTTCCTCTAATGTCAGCATCTAAATTTGTATTTATTTACTGAGGCAAAGCTCACACAACTTAAAATTCACCATCTTCACATGCACAGTTCCACGGCATTCGAGGCTCATCCACAGTGCCGTGTGGCCACCACCTCCATCTGGTCCCGGAGCATTCCTGCCTCCCCAGAGCAGACCCCATGCCCATCACACAGTTTCTCTCCATTCCCTGCTTCTTCCCAAACCAGCCTTCGGTAGGCCTACCTTAGGGGTGAGCATATCATAGCTCTTCCAAAAATTATAAAACTAATCAGTAAGTTAAAAAGGTACCCTTAAAAATGCCGGTAAGAAAGTCAGGTATACGTATGTGTGTATATATACAGACATACCTATATACATATGTGTTCTTTTAGCTGATTAAGATACGCTTTGCCATAATAAATAAAGGACTTTTGAAAACCAATAAGAAAGAACCAGCAGTCCAGAACTGAGTGAGGAAATGAATAGGTGATACAGAGAATTCCTAGTGGCCAATAAACACAGGGAAAGTTTTTTTTTTTTAAAGATTTTATTTATTTATTTGACACAGAGAGAGATAGCAAGAGCAGGAACAGAAGCAGGGGGAGTGGGAGAGGGAGAAGCAGGCTCCCCGCCAAGCAGGGAGCCCGATGTGGGACTCGATCCCAGGACCCTGGGATCATGACCTGAGCCGAAGGCAGACGCTCAACGACTGAGCCACCCAGGTGCCCACAGGGAAAGATTCTTAATTGCGTCAGGAAACAGACACACATTGAAACAATTTTCATTTATCAGGTTGGCTAAAGCCACAACGTCAGGTCCTAGTAAACGGATGCTATAATGCAGGATGAAGATGGCAGCAGAAACCCTCCTCCTGGGCGTGTGAATTACCCTGTGTCTTTGGGAGGCCAGCTTAGTGGCAAATGTTCACACTTACAGTGTGTGTGCTCCCTGCCCGGGCCCTCTCAGCCCTCCAGATCTGCGACGAGGCACGTGCCCTCCTGTGCCCAGGAGGCTCTGGGACCGTAGTGTGCCCCCCAAGGGGGTCCGGATGAGCAAACTGGTGCGTTAGGGAGGGGAGGGCAGGGCAGGCCCGTCTGTGCAGCCCAACCCCATGCAGGCATGCGGCTCATGTTTTTTGTTACGGGAATTCCCAACACTGGTGGAGGAGAAAGGCCAGAATGGCAGCCGCCATTCCTTGCCAGGCTCACTTGCTCTGTCCTCCCACACGGCCCCCATCCCATCATCTCGAAGGGTTAGGGTTGGTAGGTGTGCATGTTTCTAGCAAGCCTATTGGTGTCATCGGGCCACACCTCAAATGTGGTCTCTTCTATTAAGCGGGCATCCCCTCTTCCTTTTTGTGGTTTTCCTTTTGATTCTTGCTGAAGAAACTGAGTCATTTGTCCCGTGGATTTGCCGACAGCTCTGTGCTCTGAGTTCCTATAAATCAGTAGTTGTATCTAAACGTTGGGAAGAGGGGGCGTTCCCTGAGGCCACTGCTGTCATTTTGATGTGAGCCTGTCTGGACTGTGTTCTGTGCAGCGTCCCCAGAGAGGGACACGTGGTTTGTGCGCATGTGCGCGTGGGGCAGGGGATCGGCTTCGGGCTGTTAGGTAAGTGACACCAGCCTATGGCCGTTGCTCTGTTCCTTGTTTTCCTCACCCAGCGGTGAGTCGTGGGGGCCGTCCACCTGCGCAGTGGGTCTGCCCCATTCTTTCTAACAGCCGTGGAGCATTCCACTAGAGTCTGAGTATCTCATCCTCCTTGATGGGTCTTTTGGGGCTTTCTAGCTACTCAGCCTCCTTGGGCACGTGGGTGCCCATTTGTCTTAGGTGATTTGGAGGGCTCAGGGTTCTGTTGGAGCAAGAAGGTGAAGGAAGTGTTCCATGAAGAGGGGCTGTTGTTGATGGCAGACTGAGTCCCACGGGGCCAGTGGAGGGCTGGGAGGCCGGTGGGGGTAGAAGATGGGTTGTTGTAGAGAATTTGCAAAGCTAGGTGGTGACCAGGACGCTTCGGCTTCTTTGGGGCCGGGGTTGAATAGGGAGGCATGCCATAAGGGCCTTCACTCTGATGGCCTCTTAATTATTGGGGCTGGTCCTAGGTGGTCTGTACTGGGGAGACGGGCAACATCGTAAGGGGGTGGTGGTCTCATGGTGAGCCCTGAGGGCGTGATGGGCTTCCCTTGCGTCCTGTGGCAGTGGGACACTGTGTGCATGCCTCTGCCAGGAGCATTATGAGAATTTCCAGGGTACCGACTACTCCCCCAAAATCTTGTTGTAATGACTACAAGGGTCCAGTCTCTGGACGCATTGCTAATTTTGCCCATCTCAGATCACTTGGCATTTAAGGAAAAGGTGCCCCTTGATCCCTGCCCTCCAGGTCAGGGGAATAGACCATGTGTGGCCAGAGTGGAGCTACCAATGGGGCAGTCGGGGAATACCATCAATTAATCATGGACAACTATTAGGTAGGGACTTACATGGGAAACAAAAAGACAAAACTAGTTTGTTCTGTGGAACTTACATTCTAGCAGGAAAGAGGTGTCAAATGTGTCACAAAACATTTATCAATTATTGACATGTAGAGGACTGTGAAGGAGAAGGCAGGATGTTATCAGAACAAGTGGCAAGTGGACCCAGCTTGAGAATCTGGGAGGGTTTCCATGAGGAAGTGAGGTCTGAGCTCAGATGGCTAGCGGTCACACCCCTCCTTGGATCCCTGAGACTCAAATCCAGGTAATCTGACCCCAAACCAGGCAAAGAGACCATCTAAACCATCCATCCAATTATCTACCTATCCACCCACCTATCCATCTATCCATCTCTCCATCCATATCTCCACATCCATCTCCTCATCCATCCATTATTCATGCACCTATTCATCTGTCCATCCATCCATCCATCATTCACCCACCGATTCATCCATCCATCCATCATCTACTGATCCATCCATCCATTATTCACCTACCGATTCACCCATCCATCCCATCATCTACCCATCCATCCATCCATCCATTATTCACCTACCCATTCATCCATCCATCCATCATCTACCCATCCATCCATCCATCCATTATTCACCTACCCATTCATCCATCCATCCATCATCTACCCATCCATCCATCCATCCATCCATCCATTATTCACCCACCCATTCATTCATCCATCCATCCATCATCTACCCATCCATCCATCCATCCATCCATTATTCATCCATCCATCATCTACCCATCCATCCATCCATCCATCCATCCATCCATCATTCACCCACCCATTCATGCATCATCTATCCATCCATTATTTATTTATTTATTTGAGAGAGAGCAAGAGAGCAGGAGCAGGGGAGCAGAGGGAGAGGGAGAAGCAGGCTCCCTGAGCAGGGAGCCCGACGCAGGGCTTGATCCCAGGACTCTGGGATCATGACCTGAGCTGAAGGCAGACGCTTAACCGCTGAGCCACCCAGGCACCCCTATCCATCCATTATTTACCCATCCATTGTCCATCCATCCATCCTTCACCCATCTATCCATCCATCCATCCAAACATGTGTATGGAGTTCCTCCTTGGTGCAGACCCTGTGTTGGTGGGCAAGCATGGAGTTCAACCCTGGCTTAGGTAGCACTGCTCCTGGGGCAGCTGGCTCTCTTCCTGCCCCCAGTCATGACTTCCCCCTACGATGGAGAGGAGGATAGCCGCCTGCAGATGAACAAGATATGGGCGCAGCTCATCGGGCCCTTCAAGGAGCAGTTGGAGATGCGGCGCAGCCTGGTGGAGCTGGAGAACACCAATATAGAGCTGCACGTTGACACATCGCGCCACCTGCTGACCATTGCAGAGTGAATGTGCCCGCTTACCATCCCCATGGGGCAAGGAGGCCAGCCAGAACACGAGGAGTTCCTCTTGTGCGCTCGTCCAGCTTCTCTCTACAGCCTGCAGGTTGCCAAGGGGGAACTTCAGTGAAGGGCACCCTCTCTTCCCGGGCAGGACTCCTGGCCCAATCCCTCCCTGCTCTCCTGCCCCTGTAGCTAAGCTGGGCCGGGTGGGGAAGGCTTCCAGGTCCCTGCGATCTCTCTGTCCCACGCTGGAGTCCAGAGCCAGCCCTGGCAGGTTAGGATCAACCCCATTTCACAGAAGAGGACGTTGAGGCTCAGAGGGGATGTGGGTTTGCACACCCACCAGGCCAGGACTCTTCTGCCGTTCCACACGTTCTCGCTATTTGTACCTACTGTGAATAGACTGACCACATATGGAGGGACTGATCGTGCTGTTTGTCATCTGGAGTGGGACGCGTTTGAAGGGGGAAGGGGTGCTATTTACAGTCACACGGGGAGCAGGTGTGCCCAGTCCTGCCCTGCACAAAATGGGACGCCTGGCTTCCCCTGCTTGCGGTAACAACGCTGAGCGCTTTCTTGTCCCGTCCTCCCCACGTTTCTCCTCCTCCTGCTGTGCTTCCTCCTTTCTGTTTATTTTCTGAGTTATACAAACAGCGTGATATCTGCACTGGGGGAATTCTTACACCAGGAAATGTCCTCCCTCCATGCGTTGCGCCCAGCCCTGCTGCTGCTGTTCTGTCCTCCCTTCCTGCCGTTCTTCCCCCATGGTGCCCATCGTGCCCCTCTGAGGTTTTGCCCTGAGCGGGGTCATCACGTCCATCCTCAGAGCCCCGCTGTACTCTTGCCCTCCTACGGCCGAGGGCGCTGGGCTCAGTGGGGGCGCGTTTGCATACAGGTGGCCCGAGGTCCCCGGGCAGAGCTGGGCTTGGAGGCAGGGGAATCCTGTGCTTAAATCGTCCGGCAATCCTACTTGATGGTCACTGCCTCTTTATTTCCTTCCAGTTTTTGTTCATGCCTTTTCGTGTTTTACAAGTGTAGAAGAGACGAGGCTGCAGACCCGATTCTGCCCAGGCCTGCGGGTAGACCAGCCTGGACGTGGCTTGCACCCTGACCCCGGACCCCTCTGTTGCTGTTGCAGCTGGGAGCGGGAGGAGACCCACCAGCACACGCACAGTGACGGGACGCCAGAGAGGGACGAGGAGCCGGCAGAGGCCGACGCGGATGGGGACGAGGGCGAGTCCGCGGAGCCGCTCGAGGTGGCTCTGGCCAGAGAGGACGTCAACATGCTTCTGGCCGAGCAGCGGAAAACCGCGGCCCTCAAGGGGGGGGAGGGGTCTGCACATGCAGGTCACAACAGGTGTGTGACCACAGCGCCGTACTGCAGACAGGGGGTGGCTCAGGGAGGTGTTCCGCGTCCCTGGGGGCAGGAGGAGCCGAGCCGGGACGGGACCTGGGCCGACCGCAGAGTCCATGCCCTTCCCGCTAGTGACGGCCACAGGGGGCCGCAGGGGGCGGCGGGGGTCAGTGCGCAGCAGGGGCGGCCCTGGCTGGAGAGCCCGGGGTCCGCACAGTGGTTCCCGTGCACAGGTGTCTGTTCAGGCTCGTGGAGGAGGCATCTGATGAGGTCACGCTGCTGGCGGCAGGTGGCACTTACTTCGCTTAAAAACCACGTAGCCAAGCTGAGAACTCCTTACATTGTCGCATCTCCCCGAGCAGTTTGGAGATGATGCGATCTCACTTCGAAAGTCCGCCAACATTTAAAAATAAGAAAAATGCCTTTTGCTTAAACCAGGAATGTGCATCAGCAGAGAGCATGACTTCAAGAGTCAAATACAGGCATTGAGATGCAGCGTAGCATGAAGACAGGAGTCCATTAATTAGTTAATTAATCTGTGAATCAAAAACAAATCGATGTTTCAAGTGTCCCCCCGTGTGCCAGGCCTGGGGACGTAAAGATGAAAAAGACCGTCTCCGTGACTTACGCTGTCGGTGTGCCGGGCTCTTCCCATCATCACGGACAGCGTAGTGTTGCGGTAACAGACGTGGGCAGGCGGCTGGGGGCTGGTGGAGCGGCTGCGGACTCAGCCGGGGGCCAGGGAGGACCTCGGGCGGAGGGGCGGAGGGGCGGAGGGCCGTGCTGGGGAGCTGAGCCAACTCCTCCCGAAGCCGCCCCCTCCCGGTCTCAGAAGAGGAAGTGAAAGGCTGGAGCACGCGGTCCTGGGCCGCACCGGGGGTGTCATCCCACCTGTGCCTGGGACCGGGGTCCGGGGGATGGGCACGCACGGCAGCTTCGGCTACAGCACTGGCTTCCCACCGTGGACACAGCAGTGAGGGCTGAGTCCTGGCGTGTGTTCTAAAGTGTCGTGTGTTCATAGACGGTCTGAGGCACAGTAGGGCCGACAGACCAGGAGATGACCGCCGCTGAAAATCTAGTCCTACTCACAATTCCAGGAGGAGGGTGCGCGGGGTGCCACATGGGGCTGCAGGGGACGCACAGGGCTGGTCCGGAGGCAGAGGGAGGCCGCACGGGGTGAGAGCCTTCTCGTGGTTTCCCCGGGAAGGAGGGGCGAGGCGGGGTGAGCAGGCTCAGGCCCGGCTAGTTTGAGTAATTCCAGGGGGCTCTGGGGCTGAGGGGCTGTCCTGGGTGTCTGCTCCCTGGGGGATTAGGGCAGCGGGGACAGTGGCCCAGAGCGTGAGAGCCCCATTTAGGAGGGGGTTGGGGTGCAGGCTCTGGGTTGGTTGGTCTGCTTTTGAGACGTGTGCTCCTGGGCGGGTGGTTTAGGATCCTGAGGAGCGAGCTCGCCTTGGGAGGGGCAGTCCCTCCAGGGTCGGCGAGGCCCCAGGTGTGAGAGCATCAGAACGCAGACGATAAAGGGCGTGGTTAGCGCAGGGCTATGGCCACACGTTTTCGTGAGGCTTGGGTGCAAGGCCGAGCCCCACGGCACGCGCCGGCTGGGAGCACGGACCGCAGGCGCCCGCCCGAGCGCCCCGTGCCCCGCAGGCCGGGCTGGAGCAGCGGCTGGCTAACGCCAAGAGGAAGGCGCTGCAGCTGGAGAAGCTGCTGCCCACGCAGGTCATCAGCGAGGACCAGCGGGAGGTTCTGCGGCTGCTGTGCTGGGCCCACGAGCTGGAGCTGCAGAACACCGAGCTGCAGGCCGGCAAACTCCGCCGGAGGCACCTGCTCTGTCAGAAGGACTTCGTGATCCAGCGTCACCACCAGCACTGGTGGCTCTGCGAGCAGCTCATCCACGACCTGTGGCAGCTGATTCAGGGTGAGCCGCCCCGCCCTGGTCCCAGAAGGGGGAGGTGGGCGCCGCACGCACGTGCTCGGACGAAATCCCGGTCCCCGGGGCATAGGAGGGGACCCCCGTCGGCCTTTAGCCAGCCCTGTCCCCGGCCCTGTCCCCAGCCCTGTCCCCGGCCCCTGTCCCCCAACCCCTGTCCCCCGGCCCTGTCCCCTGCCCTGTCCCCCAACCCCTGTCCCCGGCCCTGTCCCCGGCCCTGTCCCCCAGCCCTGTCCCCGGCCCTGTCCCCGGCCCTGTCCCCCGGCCCTGTCCCCGGCCCTGTCCCCAGCCCTGTCCCCAGCCCCCAGCCCCCGGCCCCGGGTGTGAAACACTCCACAATGAGAGGGAAGGCCAAGCACAGTGTCAGAAATCCACTCAGACGCACACGCGGGGCACAGACCATCCATGGGGGAGTGCGGGTAGCCCCGTCTCTGGAAAATTCTCCTTTATCAGGTTGGAATATCTGCCTTCAAACTTCCAAAAAAAGAAGACACTGTCTTTCGCCCAAGTAGGGATGTCTGGCCATCTGTGTGCTTTCCCGGGTCCTGCAGATCCCGGTGCCGGAGGCCCTGGACCGGCGCTTCCGCCGGTACTCGCGGGAGCTGGGTGAGGGCTCGCTGAACCGTCTCTTGTTGCTGCACTCGGTCACGTCCAGCTCCCTGCAGGTGAGTCGCCCTGGGGCCCCTCCCGCCAGCCCCGCGAGGGGACTGACCCTGACATGGGGGCAGGAAACTCAGGGAGGGCCGGAACCAGCAGCTCCAGGCCGCCCGAGCCAGTGGCCGGGCTTTGGGGAGGTTTCGGGGGGCGCCCTGAAGCTTTGCGAGGGGGGTGTTCCGGGGCTGAGCCCGGGGCCAGTGTGCCCTTCACCCCACAGGCCTGTGCCCCTTGGCGGGCGGCTGCAGATTCCGTGCGGGAGACAGAGGGCGGAGGGGAAGGAAGCCAGAGCGTGGTGTGGACCGTGGTGCCTCGGGGACCCCGGGAGGGGCGTCTTCTGGGGACCTCAGTCGGTTTAGCTCTCTTCTGGGGCGTGCTGGCAGTCTCCTGCATGGTGGGGGCGTCTGGGGTCGATTCTGGGGGCTCCCCAGGGAAGAGGGTGAGGGGAGGGCCCTGCATCCCGTCTTCGGAGGACTGCTGTTGTCAGTAGTTGGACCCCTGCCTGCAGCTAGGGCCTGCTGCCCTGCCCCCCTGCTTCACCTTCTCAGGGGAGAAAAGAGAGCCCCCCAGGCTTCAGGCAGAGCGGGCAAGGGGCATTGGCCCAGAAGTGTGGCACGGGGCAGGGTCCAGGGATCCAAAGGTGTGTAAAGCCGCTTCCCACCCCGGGTGAGAGGTCCCCGGTACCCGCGTTGTCTGTACCTTTGGGGGCCATGGGATCTGAGAGCTCCCTGCTCCCCGCAGAACACGGCTGCTGGGGGCTCTCCTCCCCACCCCTGCCATGTGTCCTGTAGTGCATCTCAGGGTCCCCAGGACCACCCCCAGGCGCACTTCTCTAGACGCGCTTCCAGAACTCAGGAAAGCTGTTCTACTGAACCGCAACTCCGTCCCCAGGGAGCACGCAGCCCCTGCACCACCGTCTACTCTCTGTCTTTATGGGTTTGGTGACCTGGGGACCTGATAGTCCTTGTCCTCCTGGGACTGGCTTCTTTCACTGAGCACGACGCCCCCCAGGTCTGTCCCTGCGGGA
>NW_023270763.1:1775409-1779613 GCF_011800145.1 Mirounga leonina
TCCCGAGGACAACCTGACGCGAGGGGGTGGAGGAAGGAAGCCGGTCAGCATGGCTCGCAGGAGCGCTGGACTCCCGTACCAGAATTGGGCCTCTGTCCCCAGACCCCTTCTAGCTTTCCCGTCGCTGTCGGTCCTGACAGAATGCTTTTGGCTGCAGGTAACAGATTTCTCAGTGAGACTGATCTAATCGACACAGGTGTGTATTGTCTGGCGAGAATTTGGAGGATGAGGGGACTTGGGGCCACGATTTAAATGACTTGATGATGCCCATGTCCCCGGCATGTAAATAATGTCTCCCCTTAGAGTCGAAGAGGCTGCCACAACTCCACAGATCACACCTCCATATAACCACACCTTAAAGAGGAAGGGAGGGCTGGGCTCTCTTATTCACTGGGGAGAAAAATTCCTTCCAGAAGCTTCCCCTGTAGATGTCACTAAGTCAGTGGGTCACCTGCTCTCTGCTAGGCCAGTTCCCTACAGAGAAGGGAAGGGGGGACTGTGACAGGCTTGGGCTGAGTCTGACCACGTCTCAGGGCTGGCCACGTCGTCACGCTGAGTCACACTGGTGCTCGTTACCCAGCGAGAGGGGGCGGCCACTGGGCGGGCAAGCAGAGTATCTGCAGACCTCACTACGTGTTCATTGAGCACTCATGCCAGACAGTAAGAAGTGAAAAAGATGGACATGCCCCCTGCCCTCGACTTGCTGTCCCTGCAGCTACAAGGGGCAGGCTGGCGAGGAGAGGGTGCAGTTTGCTCCTGGACCCCAAGGGGGTTCCCATGGCAATGTCCTGAGTCTGGAGCTGGCTTAGGAAAAGTTGCTGCCCACGTCAGACGTGGCCCTTGGTGGGAGGGGGCTGGGCGCTCCGACGGTTGTGGGGTACCCTGCACCAAGCACATACATAGTCTTATTCCACAGGTGCCAAGAGGGCTGGAGGGGCCCAGGAGCTTGCTCGAGGTTCACCATGAGGAAACGCAGGCCAGGCATTTGTCTCTAGTTTGGAGTCCTGGCTATGGGGGTAGGCGGCCCTGCACTCTCCTGATAGCACCCCAGAGGCCTCCGCGGTTCACACGGTGCTTAAACACCCCTTGTCATCGAGCTAGCGGTGAGCTAGTGGTCTTCCCAGCAGCTCGGCTTATCACCACTCGGATTTCGTAGATGAGAGAGCAGAGGTCAGGGGCGCGAGCCCACTCATCAGGGAGCCTGGGTGTGACGCGTGATGCTTTGTTCTTATGGTCGCTGATGACCTGCCTCGACAGGAGGCTGCTAGAAAACCCTGTTCTTGCAGAGTAGACCCATAGGACCAAGGGAAGTTCTGGAAGGTTGTCTGCAGTCCCTCCCCTTCCAACGGCCAAAGTCTTCCACAAGCAGGGTCCTGGGCCAAGTCTATGTCTCTGTTCCATCCTCCTCTCCTTGCTATGTCTTGGATGTGCCAAACTGGTCCCTGCCCCAGGGCCTTTGCCCGTGCCGTCCCCCAGCACTCAGCACAGTTCTTCCACTGCCATTCCTCGGGTCTCAGCTTGGACGTTTCCTCCTGTTCCGTTTCTCCCGTAGCTGATCTAAGGCCAGCTGGGTGTGCGGCAGCCCGGTTCCAGCACTAACCACCCAGAGTTGGCGTAGACCCTACCAGTTAGGGCCTCTGTCCTCTACAAGATTGCCCCCATGTCAGGGGCCAGCTGCAGGTGGAGTCCCCGGGCCACCTGCGCTTCTGTCCAGCTGACCACCACTTCGGGGGTTCCTGCGGCCCCCTAGGTCTGCTAAGGACTCAGAGCTCCCACTCCCAGTGTGGCCCCCCACCTTGCCCTGGCCCGACGTGGGTCACGGCGTCCCAGGGCTCAGGCTCTGCTTTCCTCGGCTGGACGAAGGGCCGAGGGCCCCAGTAGCTGGCTCAGCAGATGCGTCCATGTGTCCCCCACAGCAGCGGCTGCAGATCGTCGGAAGCCACACCACCGAGAACGCTGGGCAAGCCCGATTCCCTTCTCTCTCCACCATCCCTCCGCATCCTGCTAACCCCTCCAGCTCCCAAGGTTGGTGTGCCACCCTAAGCAGGGCCCAGGTTCTGGGGAGGCCTCCCCTGCCCCCGCAGAGCTGTGGGGCTGGGCGGACAGCAGATGGAGGGACTCCAGGGAGGGGCAGGCTGTGAATATTCACGCCTTTCCTATGAACTATTGTTAAGAAGCTGCTGGTTTCGTGATTACCAGTGGTAGTGTGAGTGAGCGCTCTTACCCTGGGTCACGTGCTGGGGATGCCCCCTGCCCCATGGGGAGCCCTCTGCCCTAATGGGGTGCTAGGAAGCTCAGGTCCCTGGGAGAAGCCCCATCCGTGACCCCAGGTGGTACGGAGATGCCCTGGGCCCCTCAGCCCTTGGGAGTGCTGACCTGTGGCTCCAGAGTGTCCTGGACCCAGGGACTGGCTTCTTCACGCACCTTCCTTGGCCCACCTCCCACCCCACTTGCCCTGAGTCACTGGCCCTGAGCGGGTTTCTGGGGCCCAGCGGGGGGCGGGCCAACTGGGGCAGCCTGGTGACGTCTGACCATCGCTGATGCTGGTCCCTACAGCCATCGACCTCCCTGAGTATGAAGAACTTGGTCTCCAAGCTGTGCCCCCCGACTGGCCTGGACCTGGACCGCTCGCGGATGGCAGTGGAGGGCGGCGGCCCAGCCCTGAGAGCTCAGGCCCTCAAGGAGATGGCTGTGAGCACCAAGAGCATCGCTCTCATCGCAGCCACCCGGCGCTCCAAGGCACAGGACCGCGAGGGTGGCAGCGGCCACTCCTCCCTCCACCTTCCGGAGAAGGTGGCCCTGCACTCCAGGGACCCGAAGGCCAGTGTCACCCTGGAGCCGAGCCCAGCAGAGCGGAGGTGGCCCCTCGCCAGCCCAGGCAGGGACCACTCTGCAGAGAGGAAGGCCAGGAGGAAGCGGTCACCCTCCCTCACCTGGAGCGTGCAGCCGGTGGGTGGACATTGGCTGTCCTCCTAGCCCAGTCGCGGGGTCCAGCTGGGACGGCAGAGGGAGGGTCGTTGTGGTGGAGGCAGGAGGGCCCCAGGTGCGGAGGAGGAGGGAGGACGCCTGCGCCCCCCACCGCTTCTTCATTGGAAGCTGGGTGCGTGCCTGTTTTCAGTAGCCACATCACAGTGTGGGCACCAGCTTCTCATCTCGTGTCCTTCCTAAACGTTCCTTTATAAATTCTTCAGTGCCCACGTGGTATTGGCATTTTAACCCTGAAAAGGTACATTGCTTGGTTCTAGTGCCCGTCAGGCACGTAGTAACCGTGTGAGTCGTGAGGCGCTGCCCACCACATGGTGTCTCCCTTGTGGGAGCCTGGCCCCAGGCCTGGCCTTCCTCTCTGCAGAGCGGTCCCTGCCCGGGCTGGCGAGGGGCCACCTCCGGTCTGCTAGGCTCGGGTCTGGGGTGCACTTCCACTGCCGGGACTGAGCTCCACGCACCATCCATTGCGCGGCCGCTGATGGTTGTCTGCTCCCTGTTCCGTGGCCAAGTAGGCCGTCTTTCATTTCTGACCACTTCGGCATCCCTCTGTGGGCAGTGTTCCTCGTTTCTAGTTACCTGCTTGGGACACTGGACCATGTTGACCTGTGGAAGTCTCAACAACATTTAAGCAGAATCCAGCACACAGCAGAGCATCACACTGACCACTCCCTGGCCACATTGGTCACTCCCTGACCACACTGACCACTCCCTGGCCATACTGACCAGTCACTGACCACACTGATCACTCCCTGACCACACTGGTCACTCCCTGACCACCCTGATTGCTCACTAACCACACTGATCACTCCCTGACCACACTGATCATTCACTAACCACACTGACCACCCTCTGACCACACTGATCACTCCCTGACCACACTGGTCACTCGCTGACCACACTGATGACTCCCTGGCCACACTGACCAGTCACTGACCACCCCCTGACCACACTGATCACTCACTGACCACACTGATCACTCACTAACCACACTGACCACCCTCTGACCACACTGATCACTCCCTGACCACACTGACCACTCCCTGGCCCCACTGACCAGTCACTGACCACCCCCTGACCACACTGATTACTCACTGACTACACTGATCACTCACTAACCACACTGACCATCCCCTGACCACACTGATCACCCCCCTGACCACACTGATCACTCCCTGACCACACTGATCACTCACTAACCACACTGACCACCCTCTGACCA